>NW_004955410.1:24404394-24414105 GCF_000276665.1 Chinchilla lanigera | reverse complement strand
CTGAGCTAAATCCCCAGCCCCTGCTTGCTCTTCTTGATAAATTATTTTTGATTGTGGTAAAATACACATAACCTGAAATTTATCATCTTTATCATTTTCAAGCATATAGATAATTTGTGTTAAGTATATTCACATTGGTGTGCGAACAATCTCCAGAACTTTTCACCTTGCAAAACCAAAGAAAACCTGTTAGACAACTCCTGACCACCACCACCCCAGCTCACCCCACTATTCTATTTCCTTTTAATGTAACAAACTCTACCTTGTATATGTGGAATCACATAACATTTGTCTTTTGGGGAATGGTTTCTTTAATTGAACACAGTGTCCTTGTTTTGGGTTGAATTATGTCTGCTCTAAATTCATGTATTGAGGCTCTATCCCCCAGCACCTCAGAACATGCCCTTGGAGACTGAGTCATTAAATTAAAATGAAGTCCTCCAGGTGAGGCCTAATCTAATCTGATCTGTGTTCTTATAATTTAGACATACAGATCCCATGGAAGAAGGTGGCTGTTACAGTCCATTTTGTGTTGCTGTAAAAGAATACTTGAGACTGGATGATTAATAAGGAAAAGAGGTTTATTTGCCTGGAGGCCCAAACAACATGGCACTGGTATATGGCAAGGACCCCTGGTTGCATGGTGAATGGAATCACATCTGCCACAGTGGCAAGGAGATGCATGTAGAAAAGACCAGGCATGGAGGTGCATGCCTGTAATTCTGACACTCTGAGAGGTAAGGCAGGTGGAGCTCAAGTTGCAGCCCAGTGTGGGCAACCTAGCAATTTAGTGAGACCTTGTCTCAAAACAAAAAAAAAAATAAGAAAGGGCTGGAGATGTAGCTCAGTGCAAATGTCCTAGGTTCAATCCCCAGGAACCAAAAACAAAAAGGAAAAGACCAAGCATTTGGGGTGGTCTTGTTTCATAACAACTTGCTCCTGCAGTAACTAATCCAATCTCAGGAGACCTAACCCACCCTCAAGAGGCAGGCATGTATTTCTTCCACAGGTGGTGCTCCATGGCCTAATTATCTCCCTAAAGTCCCTCATCTCAACACCATGACCTTGAGCTCAGCCTCAACATGAGTTTTGATGAAGACAAATCACATCCAAACCACAGCTGTAAGCCACAGAGAGTGATAGCAAGAAGAACACAAGTTGCTGGCACCTTGACCTTGGACTTCTAGTCTCCAGAACTCTGAAAAATAAATTTCTGTTTCTTAAGCTACCTAGTGTGTAGTATTCTGTTATGGATACTCTTGCAAATGTCAATGTTTATTCATGTTGTAACAAGTCTCGGCACTTCCTTCCATTTTTAGGCTGGATAATATGCTGCTGGATATTTCTACTGCATTTTATCCATTTATCTATAAATGGTTGCTTGAGGTTTTTCCACCTACTGTGAATCATGCTGCTATAAGCCTCGCAGTGCAAATCTCTCTAAGAGTCTCATTTCAGTTCTTCTAGATTCACCCAGAGCAATTTCTTAGAGCAGCTGTACCATTTCACATTCTCAGAAGCAGTGCAAATTTCTACTTCCTCCACATCCACACTAAACCCTTGTTAGTTTATGGTTTGTTTTTTTTTTAAATGGCAGTCATCCTAATGGAGATAAGGGGGTAGTCCATGTGGTTCTCATATTTCCCTAATGATTAACATCTCTTTATATGTTCTATCTACTTGGTCAGGATTTTGTCTCAAGCTTCCCTAGAGGAACTTTTTTTTTTTTTTTTTTTTTTTTTGGTTTTTCTCCGGTACCGGGAACCGAACTCATGACCTTGCACTTGCCAGGCAAGCGCTTTTGCCACTGAGCTAAATCCCCAGCCCCCTTGGTCAGGATTTTGTTGTTGTTGAATTATACTAGTTCTGTACTGTACCTTGTGTGTGTGTGTGTGTGTGTGTGTGTGTGTATATATATTTTGGTACTGGGAATTGAACTCCAGATCTTGCACTTGCCAGGCAGGTGCCTCTGAGCTATATCCCCTGCCCTGTACCTTGTATATTTTGGATATTAACCAGTTGTCAGATGTGCAACTTGCAAATGTGTCCTCCCATTCCAGAGGTTGTCTTTACAATTCTTGATTCTGTCCTTTGGTGCACAGAAGTTTTGGTTTTGAGGTTGTCCAATTTTTCTGTTTTTACTTTTCTTGTCTGTACTGTCAATGTCACACCCAGGAAACCCTTGCCAGATCCAGTATTATGAAGCTTTTTCTGTGTTGACTTTTAAGAGTTTTATGGTTTCATACACACATTTCTTTCAAAATGTTGGCTGTATAGGAAAAGAGATATGGGGGAAGAATCTGAAATGATGGAAGATTATTTGGAGACAAGCAGGGAAGTACCATGTTCATGATCTAAGAGGAGCATACAAGACTAGAGCTTGAAGACACAGAAGAAAGGGTCCTGATGGGCCAGTGTCTCAGAGGTCAGGCAAGGGTGTGAGTAAGGCATGGGAGGATGATATTCATAGGCCAGAATTGGGCCTGATATGAGAAGGGCATCTTTTCTTTTGACAGGTGGGGAAAAAAGTAGGGCAGGTGTGGTTAAACTACGGTTATCACTTGAGGGCAAATTATTGTTAGGTGGGCTGTCAGCTGGCTTTGTTTTGTTTTGTTGTTTTATTTTGTTTTGTGAAGCAGTCCCCACATCATCTAATGAGAGTAACAGAAGGGATGATGGTGAACAATGAAGGATTGGAGAAGCTGCTAAGGAGATAAAGAGATGGGAGAGGAAGCTGACCACGGACGTGGCAGAGAACCTACAAAGCGCATTAAGCTGTATGTGAACTGATGGTGGTGCCAACCGTGTTGCCATCGTGCCGTCTCTAGCAGATAAGGAGGAAGAGGGAAAAGTCAGTGGAAAAACTCAGGCTGTTGCATTGAATTAGTGGAAGGGTTTTCATCTCAGACATTGTATTTTTCATCTTTAGAAATTCAATTTGAGTCTTTTTTTTTCCAGTACTGGGGATTGAACCCAGGACCTTTGCCACTGAGCTCTATCTTTAGCGTTTTTTAAGTTGTTTGATTGTGGTTTTTGTTGTGTTTTTGTTTTGTTTTGTTTTAATTTTGAGACATGATCTCACTAAATTGCTAAATTGCCTAGGCTAGGCTTGAACTGGTGACCCTCCTGCTTCAGTTTCCCAGAGTGCTCAGGCCTGTACCACCCGACGTAGCTTAATTTCAGTCTTTTACATTGTTCCTGTTACTACTGCTTAATAGGCACATCTGCTTTCATGAACATAATGTTTGGATGTCTTACTAATTCTATCCTAAGTGATAATTCTAGATAAGTTTCTATAGATTGATCATCATTTTCCTGATGAACATAACCCAAGTTTGCCTGGATACTCAGGGTTTGAAGAGTCTCTCCATGAAGCAATTAAATAGAATTATTTATTATAGGAAAGAGTTCTTGAATGAGTCCCATCGTTTGAAAACCACGTCTAAAAGAGAAATGCATGCATGGTGGTCCTACAAAATGTGGCAGCACCTGTGTTAGGGTTTATATCTGGATGTCCCCCAAAGCCTCGTGCACTCAGGTGGGCTTTTGGGAGGTGGTTGGATTATGGGTGTGTGATACTCAGTGGATTGGTCCACTGATAGGTTTACAGCTAAATGTGATGGTGGAAGGTAAAGCCTGGTTGGAGGAGTGTCTTGGTTACTTTTCTCTTGTTGCTGGGACAAAATACCTGATGCCCAAAATGAAGGAAGGAAAGGTTTATTTTGCTTACAGTTTGTGGAGCTTTCAGTCCATACTTGGCAAGTTACAAGGCAGAGTGGCACATGGCAGAGGGCTACAGCTCATGGCAGCAGAACACAGCAAAAGCAACAAGAACACACGGGAGAAATGGGGGCAAGCAGCCTCTTCTTCTCCCTTACATATGCAAACTATCCACCCCAGGGCAGGTGTAGCTCTTACACCCATAATTAATCAAACTCTAAAAGCCTGCCCCATGACCACATGAGGCTTTGGGGGAACACCCAGACACAAACCATAACAAGGAGGTAGGACTCTGGGGGTGTGGCCTGGAAGGATGTCTCTCTCCCACTCCATTTTCTATCTCTCTCTCTCTGCTTCCCTTTGCCATGCCATGAGCTGTTTCTTTTCTGCCATGCCACCATGCCTTGGAGCCAGCCAAGTATGGACTGAAACCTCTACAAGCTGTGAGCCAAAATAAACCTTTCCTCCTTTAAATTGCCGGGGTCAGGTATTGTGTCCCAGCGACAAGCACAGTAACTAAGATAAACAGGAAATTCAGTTCTGTTTTGAACTAAGTATATTAAGATATCAAAGAATTACAGTGCTGAAAACTGCTTAGCTTATCCTCTTATGACTCAACCTCACAGTTTTCCCAGAAGCAGACCCTGAGACACAGAACTGAATATAAAGAATGTATTTGAGAAAGCCTGGTTAACACCCACAGGGAAGCACAGAAGTAATGCAGAGGCGGGAAGGTGAGCAATAAAGGCTCCACTGTTAAGCCTGCTCCCATATTGGGAGGGAGTTTAATCTTAAAAGAAATGGTGCAAAGCACACATACAAGTATGCTAATCAAGGGCCAAAGGAGCCAGGGGATGACATCAGTTGTCCAAGCATCATTGGTAAAGGGCTGTCCCTAGAGGAATTTCCTGGCAGTTCTCACTGGCCCTGGCAGTGTGCAGAGACTGTTTCACATGTCTGCAAATGCAGTCCTCCAACGCAGAGGTGTGGGTCCCGGCAATTAGAAGACCGCTTGGGCACACACAGTAAGGGCCCAGTGACACAGCCAGGGCCATGACAACATCAGACTTCTAACAAGACCAAAAGCAAGAAAACAGAAGAATATTTGATTGGTTGATATACCTATGCAATTATCAAAGCACTGAGATTAGAGAAAGCATTTTTCATTTTATAATTTGTTAAATCAAATCCCAAGGAAAGCTTTGCCTGAACTTCTAAATCTCTTCAAAATCCCTTTAATCCTGGATCAAAGTTTAGAAAATCTGAGCCAGGGAGAGAAGAAGGCTAGGGAGCTGAAATTGTTGATATTAAGAATGAAAAAAGAAAATCTATTTCCAAAGTGTTTTTGCAGGTGAAATGGATTTACCACCCACAATTTTTTTAAAGGGCAAACAATGGGAAGAGAAAAGGTTTAAAAGTAGACTCCATAGTGCAACTAGGAAAAATGTAATAAAATAAAACAAGAACCCCTGGGACCAATTGTAGGTTCTATTAAGCCCCAACCTTCTCCCTGCAGATCCAAGTCTCAAAGTTGAAAAAGGGGGGGAAATGCTCTTAATGGAGTTCTTTATTGTTTTCTCTTATAGCAGCCTTTCGTTATGCATCGGTGTGACAAAAGGAAGCCATTATTTTCTCTTGGGGTAGTTTTGCATGCTGACAAAATTAGAGTATTTTCCAGGACTGGTCCTTGAGCAGGACTTAGTAAGCTCAGAAAGGCACACCAACCAAATGGCATGGCTCACAGACGAAATCTAGAAAGTCATACACGAGGAAATGGGAAGAAAAAATGAAAATAATTGTCACCCATCTTTTAGAAAACCAGGTAATTTACAAATACCCTCAAGACTGGAATGAAATTCCTCCTTCCTTTTTATGAATTTTCTTCCCTACAAATGAGAAATAGTTATGACTACCAGGATCATGAGCTGTCAACATAAAACAGGTGCCCTTTAGTAGAGACTTGGAGGCTACATAGGAAAGTTCTCAGCAGGGTAGCAGGACAGAGTAGGGCAGAGCCTGCTGCATGGAGTATGACCTTGTTCAACAGTGACAAAAGAACAAGATGATAACATAAGGAAGACTTGGAGGTGTAGGGAGCAGGATGTAGTGGGAAAATATTGAAACGGCAGTCAGGCAAATTTGTTCCAGATCCTGCTGCTGCTAGACAGGTCAGTTCTCTGAGCCTCAGTTTCTTCATCTCTTGATGGGCATGACAGGTTTTAAGATGTTTCTTCCAAATGGAGGTATATGATTCGCAGTTGGTTTTTTTGGGGTTTTTTTTTTTTTTGGTTTTGGTTTTTTTTTCCGGTACCAGGAACCGAACTCACGACCTTGCGCTTGCCAGGCAAGCGCTTTGCCGCTGAGCTAAATCCCCAGCCCCTCGCAGTTGGTTTTAACGGCTCAGGCAAGCTGTTGCTTGGGAGAGGAGAGAGAGGAAGAGAAAATGATTGGTTTGTTAGTCTGTTAATTCATTTAGGCCACAGCTTACTAAGAGGAGGAGTTGGTTACAGAGGCATGTTAGTACAGATGTTAAAAAGTGGATCCAGACTACCTGGGTTTAGACCTTGGCTCTAAAACTTTCTATATAATTCCGGGTAAATTATGTAAGTATTTTGTACCCAACTTTCCTATCTATTTTTAAGAAAGGGTTTAAAAATAGCACCTACCCCCCCAAAATTATGTGGGAGATAAATGAATTACTATATTGTGGCAGAAAATAATCCATACACCTGGGCATGATGACATACACCTGTAATCCCTGCACTGAGAGAGGCTGAGGCAGAAGGATCACAAATTCAAGTCCTGCCTAAACAACTTAGTGAGAACTTGTCTCAAAATAAAAATAAAAAGGGTTGGTGATAGAGCTCAGAGTGCCTCTGGGCTTGATTCCAAGTAGTGGGAAAAAAAAGAAAATAATCAATACATTATAATATATTTACCCAATGGATTCTCTCTTTTTTTCTGGGTATCATAGTTAGGTTACTTTTCCCAGCATCCCTTGCAGCTTTGACAGCCATGTGACTGGGTTCTGGCCTTATACAAGGAACAAAGAATGTTCCTTTGCTGTTTTAAACTGGCCATGAAGATTTCCCAAGTGATTTTCAGTGGCTCTTTTTACCCTTGGAAGAATCAGCAAAGGAACCAAGGTCCTAGAAGATGGTGGAACCATAAGATAAAAGGAGTTTTTCTAGATACCCATCTGACTTCATGTAACAAATAAACAATTGTGTTAAGACTCTGAGATTTGAGGTTACAAGTCACAGCAGCTGGTAGTAATATCCTAACTATTATAACATGTCAATCAGTACAATGTCTGGTACAGAGGTAAAGTGTGAGTGCCAGGTCGTACTAAGGTAGAATGGAGCTGGTGGAGGATGGGGCCACCTGAGCAAAAGCAGGGCTAGGGTGTGTTTGGAGACAGAGTAACTTGGTATGGCGGGAGGTTGTGGTTACAACCACAACCTCCCTTCATTATAGAAGTCCCTGAATACTGGACTAAGGAAATTGAAGACTGTGCAGTGAATAATAGAGAGCTGCTAGAGGAATAAAAATTCTGTTAATGTCCGCTAGGAAAAAATGTTCAGATCTGTAGGTTGGCTTCCCCCAGAGTAGGCTCTGAGCAAGGATTTCCATACAAGTATTTTATCTGGGGGTGCTCACAGGACACACAGACTAGGGATGGGAAAGTGGCTTACAGAAATGAAGAAAACCAATAAAAAGCATGTGATAAGCAGGTAACTGAACACCTGAGGAAATCAACATAAAAAAAGAAAGATTTCTTTTGGTTCACTGTTTCAGAGGTTTTCATGCGTGGTCAACTTTCTCCATTGTTTCTGGGCCTGGGGTGAGGCAGAACACTGTGGTGGGGAGCCCATTGTGGAGGAAGTTGCTCATTTCATGGCAATCACAGGAAGAAAGGAGAGAGAGCAGAAGGGGCTAGGGTCTCACTGTCTGTTGAGGGCTGTACCCCAGTGACCTGCTTCCTTCCAGTGGGTCTCATTTCCCAGAGTTCCACTGTCTCCCAACGATGCTACCCACCTAGGACAAACCTTTCAACAGCCTTTAGGGAACATTCCAGACCCAAACTCCCATATAGCATAGTGTATAGAGAATCATTACAGTGATCAGCCATGTGAATTATAAATAGAGGACTAGGTCCTCATTCCTGCCTGGTCAAAATGGAAGTCTTCACCTTCTTTGTTGCTGGAATAAAATACCCTACAACCACAATTTAGAGAAGGAGACATTTATTTTGGCTCACAGTTTGTGGAGGTTTCAGCCCAGAGTTGACTAGCTCCAAGGCAGGACAGAATGGAAGCAGGGTATGGAGGAGGGACCCAGCTCATGACATGGCAGGCAGGAAGTGCAGGGAGGGGCATAGGCTCTTCTAGGCCATGCCCCCAATGACCTACCTCCTTTAAACAGGCTTCACCCCCCAACATATTTAGCTATCAAATCATCAGTGGACTAATCCACTGATGAGTATCACTCTCCCATGATGCAATCATCTCCCAAACCCCTACTTCTGAGTGCATAGCCTTCGGGGGAACATCTAGATGTCAGCCACAACATGACGTCACCACTTCAGTATATGATATGGTATTACAAGGAGAACATGACTGAAACATTGGCTGATGAGTGTTTTTAATTTAAAACATATTTAAGATTAATCACTACATTCCCCAATTTAAATTCTTTCCAATTTTTACAGTTTGTATATTAAAGAAAGTTAGCAAAGAATTCTTCAAAATTATCATAAATTCTAAAAACAATTATATTAATAATATCAACTTGTGAAATTTAAAGAAATTTCTCTATACTGTCCATATATAAAGAATAATTTCAGCTACTTATGCTAAAGAAAAACAGAATCACCCTTTTGTTCCCTGTAAAGAAAATAGTGTTGGCCAGGCATGGTAGCACACTCTGGAGGCTGAGGCAGGAGGACTGTTATGAGTTTGAGGATAGCCTGGGCTACATAGTAAGACCCTGTTTCCAAAAAAAAAAAAAAAAAAAAAAAGTGTTATTTTCATATTATAAATGAAAAGGCTATTAAAAATGGTCATCAAAAATAAAACCCTCAGGGGCTGGGGGTTTAGCTCAGCGGCAAAAGCGCCTGCCTGGCAAGCGCAAGGTCGTGAGTTCAGTTCCCGGTACCGGAGAAAAACCGAAAAAAAGAAAAAATAAAATAAAATAAAATAAAACCCTCAGCAAAGGCATTGAAAGGATGTGTCAGATAGTTAATTAATAAAAAGTATTGTAGTTATGGCTAAGGATGTAGCTCAGTGGCAGGGTGTTTGCGTAGTGCATGTAAGGCCCTGGGTTTAATGACAAGCACCCACCACAAAAATTTTTTTTGACTTATGGTATTTTCCCCTGTATTTTGTGATATCTGTGGTCTTTACATTCTTTATAAATTTGTAAACTTGGTATTTTTCATGATAAATGTTCATGTCACCAGACATGGCACGACACATGCCTGTAATCTCAGCACTTGGGAGGCTGAGGCAGGAAGATCATTGCAAGTTTGAGACCAACCTGGGCTACAAAGTGAGCTCAAGTCCAGCCTGAACTGCATAGTAAGACCCTGTCTCAAAAAGACAAAGAAAACCCCAACCACCCCAAAACAAAAATGAATTTATAAATAAATGTTCAATTTTATAACTTTTTATTTGTAAGTTTTTATCCTCTTGAAGCCATATTGTATGAGTTTAAAGTGCCACACAACTTGGATATACCCCACGTAATATTTTTAAAAGATTATAGTAAAAACAATAAAATCACGCTTTTACTTCTCCATTCTTCCAAATCCCTAGAGTGATCTGTATTTTACTCTCTTTTAGTTGTGATTCTGTTAATAATTTTTAAAAAAATTTTGGTGCAGTATATTTCTTTTTCTTTTTTATTCTGAACAGAAAAAAACAAAATTTCAAAACAAGATGATAGGAGGGTAACAATGGTTAATACATTGTGTACTGTTATCTTTAAATT
>NW_004955410.1:24389213-24403297 GCF_000276665.1 Chinchilla lanigera | reverse complement strand
GCAAACATTTTTTTCCACATTGTGGGTTGTCTCTTCACTCTACTGGTGGTTTGACCTGCTGTGCAAAAGCTTTTTAATAAGATGAGATTCCAGTTGTTGATTCTTTGTGATAGTTCCAGTGCAATCAGAGTTTTATTCATAAAGTCTTTGCCTACACCAATGTCTTAAAGAGTTTTACCTATTCTATCTTCCAGCAGATTCAATGTTTCTATTTTAATATTTAGATCTTTTATCCATTTCAAATTTAGTTTAGTGCATCATGAGGGATATGGGTTCAATTTTAATCTTCGGCATTTACAGAGCCAGTTTTTCCAGCACCATTTATTAAAGAGGCTATTTTTCTCAGTAAATGTACGTGGCCCCATTTCTTTTCTTTTTTTTTTTTGGTTTTTCTCCGGTACCGGGAACCGAACTCATGACCTTGCACTTGCCAGGCAGGCGCTTTTGCCGCTGAGCTAAATCCCCAGCCCCTCGTGGCCCCATTTCTAAAGCTAAAGTGGCTGAGTGTGTTTGGAATTGTTTCTGCATCTTCTAATCTGTTCCATTGATCCTTAGGTCTGTTTTTTTGCCACCTTTTCTATAATAATTTTCAACTGCTTTTCTCTTTAACTTTAGGAAAATTTCCTGGACCTTCAAAATCTTGTATTTGTTTTAGTTTGACTATCATCTTTTTGATTCTTAAGAGCTCTTTTCTTGTTCTTTTCCATGGTGCCCTGTAATATACATGGATAGAATATCCTCTAGTATTTGAGACTATAAAAAGGTTTTAAAATGTCCTTCCTAGTGTGTGAATTATCTCCTTCCTTGTGGGTTTGTTTTTCCTTTTGGCTTATTTGAATTTCTTTCACATTGGAACATTTCCTACAATGTTGAGCATTCTTTGTATTATTGTTTAGAGCCAAGAGCAGCCCTCGTGGTGCTGACTGGAAGCTCTGGTAGCATAAACATGACTTACAGGCTCTACTTTAGAACAAGAACACCGAGCCTTTCGCTGGGGGACCCTCAGATGGAGGTAGAGGGAGTTTTGCTCCCAGGCTGTGTGATATCCTAAGGATGGACTTGCTGATCTTCTGCCTGTAGATCAGATTCCAGGCTCTTGATGGGCTACACAAGGGGAAAGGAAGAAGTCCGTGGGCCCCTCCGCACTTTGTGTAACCTTGAACCCATCTCTTTGTTTCCAGAGTCTCATGTCACCTTGCCCTCAGCCATCCTCGTCCATCTATAGCATTCCAGGTTGCCGAAGCAAATTAGATCCCTTCTTTCCCATAGAGCCTTCTGAGCGTCAGTTAGAAATGATTCCCACAGGGTACGGAAGTTACTAGTCCTGCATTTCCTGTGTTCCTTCCAAGAATGAATGGAAACGTCTCATTCTGGTTTCTTCCAATTGCTTTGCTCTTGTCAGTTCATCCATCTGTTCACAATTTCACAGTCATTGTACAGGAGCCACGAGGAAGGGGGAAGGAAAACAATCAGTCTCGTGTCTGTAACTGAAACGTTGTTTAGCTTTTAATGTTGCTGTGGTGGCTTCCTAGATGCAATTTAACATGTATGTAAATTATCACTTTACTATAAACACTTTCCTCCAAATGATTTACCAGTTAAGCAAACAATATTTGTTGAGTTTTTCCTTTCCCCACTAATATTAAGTATAAATTCTGTCATATACTGAAATCCCTTACATACATGCACCCCTTCCTCAACACTATTTTCCTGTACTAACAACACATATTTGGTATGTTTTGATAGCTGATAAGGCAATTTTTAAACAGAATTATCTCGATGATTCTTGAAGCCTCTTCTCACAAGTAAATTTTAGAACTTGTTAAATTGTGTGACAATTTAGAATTTGTTAAATTGTGTAACAATTGCTGGCCTTTTGATTATGGTTACTTTTGAATTATATATTAGATTTGAAGATTATGAAGAATGAAATTTCCTTATTTACCGATACAGTATATCCCGTTGTTCAGATTTGTATTTACATACTTTAGTAACATAATTTTCCTTGTAGGTTTATAATGGTTTCATCAGGTAGAGCCATTTAATCGCTAATTTCAGTTTTCCAGCCTGGGCTCAGTGGTGGACATCTACAATCCCATCATTTAGGGAGGCTGAGATAGGGGAATTCCAAAGCTGAGTCCTGCCTGGGAAATTTAGAGAGAACTTGTCCCAAAATAAATAAAATAAAATAAAATAAAATAAAAACAAATATGGCTGGAGAAGTAGCTCAGTGGTAGAGTACCCCTGAGTTCAATCCCTCGAACTATAAAACAAAGTCATTTTCCTGCAGCTCTTTTAGCTTTGAAGATCAGCCATGGACATAAGCACTCGCCATTCTTGTGGGCCACACCTTTTCTTGTGGGGTGGTGGAATGTGTTCCAGAGATGGAGAGACTTTAGGTTCTAGGTCCTAATTGATGAAGACTTGCCCTAGCTAGAGTGCTATCTGCCGCAGCTTCTAAAACAAGGAACAGAAACTCCCAATCCAAAGAGTTATCGGCTTCCTTCATTGCACAGCTGATCCCTCTTGCCCTGTGGCAAGAGGCTTGATACAGTCCATCTGCCAGTAGTAGGATGTGTGCATGGATTGGAGATCGTGCCTGGTTTTGTTTACTTTGCCCTGTTCTACACTAGCATTGGTCTTCAGCAATATGCGGACAACTAGTTTAGTCTGATCTGCAGCCTCCCATGCCTTGACACTGTGCACCTACTTGATACTCTGCAGGTTGATGAATATAACACTCATTGCTGTGTAATATTCAGCCTTGACCTTGATATGCTCTTTTTAAAATTAAGTAAGTTTATTGGTACATTTAAGTATATATAATGACCACATTCATTGTAGGGAATTTGTACCTATACATGATATAATCTGATTCTTTTTTCCCCTATCCCTCTCCCCTCTCTTCAATCTTTCTTCCTCTCCTTATTTATAAAGCTTTGTTTCCATTTTTCCCTTCTTTTCTCATCGTTTTCTTCAATAAGTGTTGCATAAACATGGGCTATCTTATGCTACTAAATTGTCCACATCTACTTCGAATTGGTGTGAATGTATACCAGGATGGTTGGCCAAACTGGCCTCGTAGGTCCAGTCTTCTCTGTTCTTTCCACCTACATAGTCTGAGCTCAGGTCCTAGCATGGCAGCTCACTGTCCAGCCATAGTTTACTGCTACTAGTAAACCAAGCCATGACTTGGAAGTAGAAATAATCTAAAAAGCCGAGCTCATTGATGCATAGATGGAGGCTGTTCCTCCAATGGCGCTGGAGTATCCTCTCTGAGATCTGTGGGAACTTATTCAAGAACCTGGTTCTGTCCCCTGGGCTTCCCCCTTTGGTGTGTTCCTGACGGCCACTTTCCTCTGGATGGAGAACACTTCTGGACAGCTGCTCCTCTTGCAAAACTTGGTACACCTAAGACATGATTGCAAACTCTGTGAGCAGAGTAATAGTAAGATGCTCACCAGTAGCTACAATAGGTTCAAATGAAGCTCAGTAGTAATGACAATACTAATGAGACTATGGAGGCCTTACTCTATGCAGGTACTGTTTGAAGTGACTTATATATATGTTAACTCATATAATCCTCATAACTGTCTTATGAGGTAGGTCCTGTCATTATTCTCAAAGACCATAAAATTGTGACACAGTGAGGTTAAGAAACTCATCGTACTAGCACAGCCAGGAAATACCAAAGGAGTTAAACCAAAGTGAGCTAGTCCCTGTGTCTGTGAATCAACACAGTTTACTTTCTCCATATTTAACTCAGAGAGTATCTTATTACAAGGAGACATGGAGTTCAGAAGCTGCCCACTGTCAGCATGAGTGGTAGCCAGTGCCCCACTTCGTGGGATCCTGTGGTTTGGGCTCCACCAGTGCAGCTCACGCCATTGTCTTTTAGCTGTTCCTTAGAGCAGCTTGCCCCAGTTTCCCCCACACAATCACTTGATCTTCTTCCTACCCGGCGCTAGGACCCAACCTGATCCGTAAGCATGGAATAGGATTTTGGCAAAATTCTATGGTCTTGCCAGGTGATAGACTTCTTGCCTGGATGTAGTCAGGTTTAAGACCTGGGACTCCTTCCTGAGGTAATGTCCCTCCCATTCTATTCCCATGTACAGGACTAATATCCATTAGGCATAGACAGATAGATCACAGGGTCCATGATACTTTAGAGACTACAAAAATGTTTTAATTTCTTCTAAAGTCAGATAAAAAAAAATGAGTATAACAATAGCTTGCATTATGTTTGTCTTTATACCAATGTGGTCATAAAATATTTTTAATATTATGGAGGAACTCACCTATACGAGCAAAGGATTTACAAAGGGATTTGACTAGGATCTACAAAAATTTACAAAAATCTGCAGGACATACTGTCCTCCCAGTGTGTATTAGGTATTTTTGCTGTGTAACAAGTTACCTTAAAACTTAGCAGTGGTCAGCACCATTTGCTATCTCATGTGGCTCCTGAGGGTCAGGAATCTGG
The DNA here is from genome assembly GCF_000276665.1 of Chinchilla lanigera. NCBI lineage: Eukaryota > Metazoa > Chordata > Mammalia > Rodentia > Chinchillidae > Chinchilla > Chinchilla lanigera. The sequence goes on along the minus strand of NW_004955410.1, from coordinate 24,398,811 downwards.
GAGTAGCTTTGCTGGCTGAGGACTGTGGGAGGGTGCAGTTCCCTGGAGGCTCAGCTTCTCTGTGTTGTGGGCAGTCCTCCGTTCCTCCCTGGCTCTTTCCCAAGTACCCAGCTTCCTCACCACTGTACCTTATTTTTTTTTTTTTAAGATTAGGAAGAATTTATTGAGAGCAAGAAAGCTAAGAGGGAGAGAAGGGGGCCTGCAAAGTGGATTGCCCCACGGTGCCTTTTCTTAAACTGCCTGAGGTACTTCACAAGTGGAAGCTGGCTTCCCTGAGAGTGAGTAATCTAAGAATGGGAGCAACAATGGTCTGTGAAGAGAGCCAGGTTGTATGTTGTTATTGTTGTTGTTGCTGTTTAACATAGCAAAACTTACTTCTCAGAGATACTGTAAATCTACTGTGCGCAGATTAGGAGGTTCTTTTGCTCATCACTGTTATCCAGAAACACAAGCTGATGGATGTTTTGTTAGTCAGCTTTCCATCTCTGTGACAAAATTCCTGTGAAAACCAGCATAAAAGAAAGGTATATTGGTTAATAGTTTCAGGGTTTTAGCTCGTTTGCTTGGCCTTGTTGTCTTGGGCCTGTGGCAAAGCAGTGTATCATGGTGGGAGTGTGTGGCAAAGGAAACCATTCACTTGCAAGTGGCCAAGGAGCAGAAAGAAAGGAAGGCCCAGGGTTCCAACACCCCGTTCAAGGGCATACCCCAGGATCGCACTTCCTCCCACTAGGCCCCACCTCTTAAAGGTTCCACTGTTTCCCAATAGCTCCGCCACCAGGGGACCAAGTCATCAATACACGAACCTTTGAGGGGACTCTAACAAAACTGCCCATCTTATCACGTGCCTCCAGAGTCACAAATCCAGGGAAAAAATGTTGAACCACATGCTGGCTTGTAAAACATTATCATTTTTTATGATTTGAAGTAATCATAAATTCACAGGAAATTGTAAGAATAGAACTAACATTAATTTTCTAGAGAATTTTAAAAAGGCAATTTAAAAAATATTTCTAGGTTTTGTTTTTTTATAGTAAGTAAACACTCAGGTGAGCATGGTAGTACATGCCTGTTATCCCAGGACACTGAGAATCTGAGGCAGGAGGATCAAAGTTTTAAGCCCAGCCCAGGCAACTTAGTGACTTAAGGAGCCCCTCTCTCAAACTTTAAAATAATAATAATTATAATAAAATAATTATTATAACAATAATTATAATAATAATTGATAAAGCCAAGGACAAATAGCATATGATCATCTCAATAGAGGCAGAAAAAGCATCTGGCAAAGTCCAGCACTCATTCACGATCAAAACCCTACAGATTGGAATAGTTGGTATTTATCTCAATCTGATAAAAGCCATCTGTGACAAATCAACAGCCAACATCATACTGAATGGTCAAAAACTGAAAGCTTTCACTCTAAAATCAGGAACAAGCTGGGCGTGGTGGCTCATGCCTGTAATGCCAACACTCAGGAGGCTGAGGCAGGAGGATCCTTGCGAGATCAAGGCCAGCCTGGGCTACAAAGTGAGCCCAAGGCCAGCCTGAACTGCATAGCGATACCCTGTCTCAATAAGACAAAAAACAAAAAACAAAACAAAAAAATAAAATAAAATCAGGAACAAGACAAGGATGTCCACTATCACCACTACTATACAATATATTTTTGCAAACATTAGCCCGAGCAATTAGACAAGAGAAAGAAATAAAAGGAATCAGTTTGGGGAAGGAAGCAGTTTAATTATCAATATTTGCAGATGATGTGATGTGCTACATAGAAGACCCCAAAACTCCTCCAAAAGACTCTAATAAAAGTTAATGAGGCAATTCAGTAGCATAGCTGGATACAAAGTTAACACTCAAAAATCAGTAGCAGGGACTGGGGATTTAACTCAGCAGCGCAGCACCTGCCTGGCAAGCGGGAGGTTGTGAGTTCGATTCCCGGTACGGAAAACAAACAAACAAACCAAAAGAATCACTAGCATTCCTGTATGGAATAACAAACTCACTGAGAGAAAAGTTAGGGAAACAACACCTTTCACAATAGCATGGTACTCTGAAAGGTGATCAAAGAGGAATCAGAAAATGGAAATATATCTTTTGCTCTTGGGAAGGAAGGACCAACCATAATGAAAATTGCCATATTTCCCAGATTGTTACACAGATTTAATGCAATCTTGATCAAAATACCAAAAGCATACTTCACATAACTAGAGAAAATAATCCTAAAATTCATTTGGAACCAGAGGAGACCTACAGTAGCAAAAGCAATTCTTGGCAATAAAGGCAAGGCAGGGGACATCACAGTCCCTGACCTGACATTATACTACAAAGCTGTTGTGATAAAAAAAAGCATGGTATAGGGAAAAAACCAGACTAGAGGATCAGTGGAACAGAATGAAAGATGCAGAAATAACTCTAAACACACTCAGCCATCTTATCTTTTTTTCTCTTGAGGACATATTTTTATTATTTTTTTCCATTTAATTTTATTGGTACATTTTAGAGATACATAATGATAACATTCACCATAGGGAATATGTACCTATATGTGATATATCTTAATTTTTATTTTTTTCCCATTCCCCTCCCCTTCCTTCAATCTCTTTCTATTTATAAAAGCCTTGTTTCCCTTTTTTCCTTCTATTCTCATTTTTTTCCTTTTCCCTGGCTTCCCTTCCCCCTGCCCTCGCCATGGTTCTGCTTCCTGTTTGAACATTTTCTTCCTATTTCACAATACCAAGACCAACACCTTCACTGTAAGAAAGATAGCTTCATGAAGAAATGGTGCTGGGAAAATTGGCTTTCTGCATGCCAAAGACTAAAACTAGACCCATATCTCTCCCCATGCACTAAACTACAGTCAAAATGGATCAAAGACCTAAATATTAAAACAGAAACAATCTGTTGGAAGATAGACTAGCTAGAACTCTGCATTATCTATGTAGATGTAGGCAAAGGCTTTATGAACAAAACCCTGATTACACAGGGACTATCACAAAGAATCAACAACTGGGGTCTCATCTTATTATAAAGTTTTTGCCCAGAAAAAAATAAAAACAAAAACAAAAACAAAAAAACAAAAACACCAACAGAGTGAAGAGACAACCCACAAGGTGGGAAAAAAAACATTTGCCAGCTGTTCCTCAAATGACTCTTATCTAGAATATATAAAAATTTTTAAAAAATCAGACTTCCCCAAATTTAAAGGCCCAATCCAAAAATGGGCATTTGAAATGGATAGACACTTCTCAGATGAAGAAGTAGAAACAGCAAATAAATATGTGAAAAATGTTCCATATCACTGCTCATTAGAGCGATGCAAATTAACACAACCATGAGGTTTCATCTCACTCCGGAAAGAATGGCCATCATCAGTAAATCAATCAATAACAAATGCTGGTGGGGCAGTGGGATCACTCTTGTGTTCTGGTAGGAGTGTAGACTGGTGCAACCACTATGGAAATCAGTGTGGAGATTCCTCAAAAAACTAAAACTAGAGGTTCCATTTGACCCAGCTATTTCTCTTCTTGGTACCTTCCCAAAAGAATTAAAAGCATCATACTGTTGTGATTTATGTGTACCCATGTTTATAGCAACAGAGTTTGTAATAGCTAAATCTTGTATTCTTTTTTTTTTTTTGGTACCTGGAATCGAACTCAGGACCTTGGGCTTGCCAGGCAGGCACTGTGCAGCTGAGCTATATCCACAGCCCTTGCAATAACTAAATCTTGGGAACAGTCCAAATACCCATAAACCAATGAATCAATAAAGGAGATGTGGTTATTTTATATAATTGAGTACTACTCTGCCATAAAGAAGGATAAACATGAGACATTTCTAGGTGAATGAGACCCTAGTCTTAAGTGAAATAAATCTGAAACACATGTTCAAATACTGCATGGTTTCTCTGGTATGAGAAACTGAAAGTGTTAATAAGGACCAAAATATATAATAGGTATTGTGAAATAATAAGAAAATGTTCAAATGGGAAAGAGAATTTGAGTGGGTGGCGAGGGAAAGGAAGGAAGAAGAAAGGAAAAAAAGACAATAGCAGGATAAAATGGAAACCAAGCTTTTATAAATGTGGAGGGGAAGATGGGTTGAAGGGTGGAGAAGGGTACGGGGAAAAACGAATGCAGATATTTCTGTACAGGTATAAATTCCCTATGATAAATGTAGTCATTATGTATTCTGAAAGTAGACCAATAAAATTAACTAGATAGAGGCAACAAATAAAAAGCCTTGCCCCAACTGCATCTCTTATAAAAAATCAACCCAAAATGGATATGGCCTAACAGAAAATACAAAACTATAAAACTTTTATATAAAAAAAGAAAGTCTGGGATATAGGGCTAGGCGTTCAGATTTGACACAAAAAGGATGCTCTAGAAAAAGGAAAAAATTGAATCTCACCAGATTAAAAAATTTTGCTATGTGAAATTACACATGGAGAACAAGCTAACAGTGGACATAAAATATTTACAAACCATGTATTTGACAATAACTTGAATTCTAAGGCATATAACGCCTACATCCCAGCACTCGAGGAGGCTGAGGCAGTAGGAACACGAAGTACAGCCCAGCCTCGGCAACTTAGTGAGAACTTATCTCAAAAAAAAAAAAGGTATGAAGGACCTGGGCTCAATCTCTAGTAACACACATATACCCCAAAACACCAAAACACTGAAAACACAAAAATATTAACAGTAAAAAAAGTCCAATTCTAAAATGGACAAAAAACAATATAAGAGAATACACAAATGTAAACAAACATAAAGATGTCCAAATCATTAGCTATCATGGAAATGCTAATTAAAACTGCACCAAGATATCACTACACAGTTTTCGAAGTGGGTAAAACAAAAAGAGTGACACTGAATACATTAAATGCAGGAGAGGATACATGTGAAGCTGGATGCTGGACCCTAGAGAGGCAGCTGGATCACTCCTGTGTTCCGGCGGGAATGCACGGTGGTACTGGGCTCTACAAACACTTCATGTGCCTTGAAATTTGCAACTACCAGATGACTCAGCCACTGTATTCCTGGGCCTGTACCCCGAGAAATGATAACCACAGTGTTCTTCATCTGTAAGACTCCAAAGTAGAATCAGCCCAGATACTCTTCCACAGGTGAATGGTGCAAACAGAGACACGTACATAGCAGGCTATACTACCCAGCAATAAAAAAAGAATGAACTATAGTGCATGGAATTGCTTTGACGAATTTCCTGAGAATTATGCTGCCAATTCTGCTCGGTAAGGCAGGGCACACCTACAATCCCAGCACTCTGGGAGGTTGAGGCAGGAGGACTGCAAGTCCAGCTTGGGCAATTTTAGACCCTGTCTCAAAAGAAAAAAAGCCTGGAGATGTAGCTCAGGGCTGAGGCCATGGATTCAATTTACAGTATCAATTTTAAAAAAAGCACTAATTCAATTCCAAAAGGGTGCCTTTATATCATATCTTTTAAAAGACAAAAACTGCACTAATTCAATTCCAAAAGGGTGCCTTTATATCATATCTTTTAAATGACAAAACAAAAAATTTTAGAAGTGGAGAAAAAGTGTTGGCTTGGCACTTATACAATATTCCTATTTTACAGATGAGAAAAAAATGAAGCTTAAGGGTTAGTCCCCCAATTGCCCAGTTAGTGAGCAATAGACCCTGGATTGTACCCGCAGAGGTTCTTATGTTCAAGCCAGGGTCAGAATCACCTGGACAGTGATTGAAACCCAGATTGCTGGGCTTCCCCACAGTTTCCGGTTCGGTAGGTTTCGGGTAGGGACAAGATTGGAAATTTCTTGTTACCACTCCAGGCACGCTGGTCCTGCTGGTCTAAGCTAGACTATGCTTTGCACACCACTGAATGAAACCGGAGGAGGTTCTTAGACCTACCCGTTTATTGAATTCACCTGCCTCAACTTTCTGCTATCACAAATGTGATTCTGCCCTATTTCTGGAATGTAAATATGTGATAATTCCAACTGAAAAAGGATAAGGGTAACAACTTTGAACATTTCACAAAGTGTGAAAGGTGGTGGGTTTTTGCCCCTCAACATTAGTATTTCTACAAAGTATTTGTAGAGGCAACTCTTTAGAGAAGATTTACACTTCTGATCCCCAAATTTCCATTTTATGGTCCAAGATATTCTATTGTTTGCCATATTCTGTGAATTAGGGCTAGTAAATTATTATGATTACTAACCATAAATGAAGCATTAAAGTTTTCTTTTTCTGGGCCAGGCATGGTAGTACATGCCTTTAACCCAGCACTTAGGAGGCTAAAGCAGGAGGATTGCTGTGATTTCATGGCCAGCCTGGGCTACAAGTAAATTCAAGACCAGCATAAACTATATAGTGAGATCCTGTTTCAGAATCTATTTTCATCAACAAAAGTTGATTCTTTTCTGAGTTATTCCAGAGCACCGATCTAGCAAGACTTTTTATAAAAGGTGGATTGAAAATTTTATCACAAGTAAACTGTAGGAAGAGCAACACTACGTCAGAGTGGAGAGGTGTGGATTTCTTTTACAAAGCGCGCATTTATTGTCAGTGCCTAATTAAAATCATTTTATATTTTAGCCTAATTATAAATAGCATAACATATACTGCAAAAGCCAATGAAAGATGTATTAGTCATATCTGGCATTTATGTAGGAACTCTAAGAAATCCCAAATGTTTTGCAAATATTACTTCACTTCTTTCCATAGTACTACTTTTGAGGAACAGTTGTGGAACTCATTCAAATTTAGGGGTATCTTTCTTTTCTAGGCTAATCACAATGAAATGAAGTTTCAAGAGACCAAAAGAGGTGTTTTCCAGTAGACCGGTCACTTTAACAATTAAATGTAATGCCAAGCAGTTTTATATCCACGTTGCCTTCAGCTCTCTGACAAAAGTTGATTCTTCTCTGAGTTATCCAGAGCACCGATCTAGCAAGACTTTTTATAAAAGGTGAATTGAAAATTTTATCACAAGTAAACTGTAGGAAGAGCAACACTACGTCAGAGTGGAGAGGTGTGGATTTCTTTTACAAAGCCCGCATTGTTGGCCAGGGCTGACATCCAATCACAACTCCCTCTCCTCACTTAAAGTAGGTTCAATGCCAGCTTTGTAGCTTAGCCAAAACTCCACCTCCACCCTCTCCAGGTTTCAGCAGGGCCCCAGAGTTAAACTGACAGAAGACAGATGACTAGATGAAAATCATGCACATTTATTTCCATGTAAGTTTTGGGTGGCATGGGAGCCATCCTAAGGAAATGCAGGCTCTAAAACGCAGTCAAAATTGAACACGTGAAAATGTGATAAGGCAAAGGGCCTTGGCTAGGGTAGTTAATTGGGTGAAGTGGCAAGTGATAAGAGTTTAAGATTGGTCTGTACAGACTTCCCTAGACTTGTTTCCTGTCTTTGATAACTCTGCTGCTTTCCTTTTGGTATAGGAGGCATCCTTCACAAGGGAATTTCAGCTTTAATGAGGAACACAAATGTCAGCATGATCTTGCACAGGCTACTTTTAAAAAAAATATCTTTACATGAAAATCCTCAATAAGTCAGAGCTACATATTTTGGAGTGGTATATTCTTAACTCCATCAGCTTTCCTGTTCAAGATAGCTTCTTCCCTCCTTCAAACATTTTAAAAGCAAACAAGCATAGCCTGCTAGACAGAGACTTCTTGAGGGAATTTATTTGCAATCTCTATGTCACTTTTTCCTCTGTTGAAATACGCATAGTGTTGCTTCTGTGAAGGGCTTTCGTTCTTGCAGTCCTGCTCAAACTTGGTGTTCACACTTTATTCATTCCACCAATAGCAAGTAACAGAAAGTAGTATCACAGGATGGTGTTCAATCCAGATTCTTGAGCACTTTCCCTGAGCAGAATGGAACAGCCCCTGCCAGCAAAGCACATTTCTGTGGACTTGAATATAAAATACTGTTCAAGGACACGGGTTTTTCTGGGCACAGGAAGTAAGTTTCTGGATTGTTACCTGAAAACTTAGGGCTGGTGAAGGCAGCTTTCTAAAGCTTACAGGTTTCCAAGTAATAGCTGAGCAAATGCTTTGCAAAAGCGCTTTGCAAAATGTAGGACCTGCTGAAGAGTTGTACTCCATTTTAAAAAGGGGATTTCAGTTACAGTGAAAAGAAGTAAATGCAAATAAAATCATTGAATCATGGAGTGGTGCTGGTGGGGCGACGACCTCAAAATAAATTTCACTTTGAGCTTCTTGGCAGCCTACAAGAAAGAGTGAAGACAATGGAAAGAATGTTGGCTCCGGATGCATAAAAAATGGTTTCCAGTTTGGCAGCCGGCTGCTGTCACTTACTGGCAGGGTGGCAATAGCTTTTCTCTTGATGTACCTTCTTAGAGTCTGCGTCTTTATTTTTAAAAGTGTGGACAGTAAGAACCTGCAAGAATGTTGAGAGGATTCAAGGAGATCTGTATGCAAAGGAGACCTCTAAAATAAAGATGAAAGCTATAATCATAATTTACATTCTCCAATAAAATACTTTTCTTCTTAAATCAGATAACGCTTTCTTAGTTTTGGCACCCCCGGGGTCTGTAACCGTGAAAACATAACATGTGTTTGCTCAACTTAGCAAGAAAGCACGGAGGTCCATTCATAAGTGTTTTTTCTTCAAGCTGGAGTAAATGGCCAACTTCTTACACTTCAAACTGTTCTACTTCAATCTCAAGACCGCAGGGCTAACTAGGCTTTCAGCACCGGCTTCAGGACTTCATTTGCCAGCCTTCCCACTCTTACCTCAGGGTGTCCACACTATCTTTTGATTTTTCCCCCTGCCTACATAAGCTGTAAGAAATCGTCCTTCTCCTTCGCCAAATTGGCTATTTTATGCCCCCTTAATATCACTTAATTTTTCCTTAATGTTTTACATGACTCCACATTTGCATCACTCTGCACCATCAATATTACATTCATCATTATTACTTAGTGGTTATAATCAGATTAATGAGTCCTATTATCAAAGTAGTAAAATCACACAATTATCACTATTAATATACTTATGTGATTTATTAGTACAGTTATTTATGTCATTCCATTGGTAACTGGCTCTCAGATCATAACTCCAGCAGGGCAAACTGTCCACACTTTTAGAAATAAATAACTCGGATATTTGTTCCCGGATCCACCCCAGTGCCTGCGAGGTGGTGGGCGCCGCTCTAGAACCCTCGGGTCGGGGTGGAGGCCCAGCCTGCACTAGAATAGAGCGCAGCGCACCGTGCACAAGGCCGTCTACATTTTGAGGGTGGGGGTTGTAGCTCCCTACCCCGATCCTTGATAAAGGCACTTGGGTTGTCAGTTTTGCAACTGTTTTGGGCAAACTCCACCCCTTTACACTACAACCAAGACAAAACAAGATCTGAAGTCGCCCTAAAAGTTGTTCTTACATCAGGGATGCGGGCTGCAGCCCAGACTCGCGCGCCAGGGCACGAGCTGGACCAAGCCCTGCGAGTTGGCGGCGCGCGAGCCCCGGCCGTGCCAGCTGGAGGCCGAGCCGGGACAGCCCCCTTCTCAGCTCGCCCGCGCGAACCCGGCCGGACCGCTCCACTCCCGCCCTTCGCGGCAGGGGGGAGCCCGGC
>NW_004955410.1:24375107-24388652 GCF_000276665.1 Chinchilla lanigera | reverse complement strand
CGCGGGTGCAGGAGGTGCGGGGGTGCAGCGCCCGCGTTTGCGGGGTCCCGAGACCGGCTGGGGCTGGGGGAGGGGGAGGCTCTCGGTGTGCTACCTTTCTTCGGGTGGAAAGTGGCGCAGAGACGAGGAAGTTTAAGAAAAGTGCCATTTTCTTAAAAGAAACAACCACAAAAAACCCCAAACTAATAGTATAGTATTAGACCAGCCCAACTTGGGTAATGAAGTTAAAGAGAGATTGCTTTTGTGTTTCTTCTAGATCTTTTATGATTTGAAGGAATTTGTAACCACTTGGGGGGAAATAGCAACGTCATTAGCCCAAGTTAGGGAACAAACAGCTGCGAGATCCCAAGTCGTACGCTCAGCACGACCCCAATTACGCGTTATGGGCCTAACCAGGCTTTAAACCCCATTAACAAACCCTTGAGGGTGAGTTCCCTAGACGTTTTCAGTGGGTGGCGGGAATGCGAAGGTGTTTTGAAAGCGATTTTTTCTACTTGTAAATGAACTATTTAAAATGAAACGACATACGTTTTCACTCAGAGGTAAGCAATAAAAAAGATTTTTTAAAAGAACTCAAAATAATTACAAAAGGGAAGGAAACAGCCACCCCGCTGCTGTGGCAGCCTGAGATGGTTTGTGCGAGGGTTGGGCTTCTTCTGGCTTTGTTGAGAGGCTCCCTGCTTCCGCCTTCTTCTCCCCTGGTGGTTACCTTTTCTTCACCTGGGCGCCGGTTTGGTGGCCAGGAGCGAGGAGACCCCGCCTGTCCAGGCCCCTGCCTGGCACCTGTCTGGTGGCAAAGTAGCCACTAATGGTCCTTTCGGCTCCTCAGTAATTTTTAGAAGCCTTCTTGAAGGTGGGCACTTGAGAAGAATACGCTGTAGTGGATGTTCTTAAGTTATTGTCAGAATTCTTCAGTGGAAGGAGATATATAGAAGCAGGAACAATAAACAAGCCTGAGGATTAGATGTGTGTGTACGCCTTGGCATTTATTGGTATCCTGTGCCTCCAAATCTTTGGCTTTCCAAGATTTAAAAAATAAACAAAGACCAAAACAAAACAAACCGGCCGCAAAAGTACCCTTGGAAGGAGAGTTGGGTCGCGTGTGCATTTCGTTGGGAAATGAATCATGATGTGCTACCTGAAACCTTTAGCTTCTGCCTGAAAGTTCTTTGCGCTTTGATCACCTGTATCCATAGTTCAGGCTTTGGAAATCTCGTGTCCCAGAAGGCGTAGTTAGAAGTGAATGGTTACTGTCAAAGAATGAGGCTGATTTTTTGGTAGTTTTAAAATGTTAAAACTACCACGTGGAGACGACCCACATATTATAGAAGACACATTATACGCCACTTAGGGCAAATTAACTATATATAAGATGGTCTTTTCTTTTTTTATTTTTTTTTTCCTTTCCAAAGATCTAATTGGCAGCACAAATAAGATGTTTTTCCCGTGGAAATGTACGTGTTCATCATAATTGAAATAATAGCAGATTATATCCTCTTTACATTAGCAGAGTGGTTCTGTGGGGTGGGCAGGTGACTGCCTAGGCACCCTTGGTGAACGTTTCAGGCACAGCAAGATGTTAAATTTGTATCCTCCAGCCTTAAGGGAAAAATGCCCATTCCTTGGAAAGCACAGAGGGCTAGCTCTGGCTACACTTGGAAAGCAGAGCTGCAAGGTGTTTCCAGCAAAGTAGCACCGGTGGAATGGTAGTAAGTGAGCGGGGAGGACACTCTCATTTTCGCTCTGAACTGCTTCCAAGTCTGCTTTCTGTGGCCCCCGTGATGTGTGGGATTTGATGTCCTCACACAGTGATCGTGCCTCGTGTGAGCTGTGTTTCTGGTTGGACTGGCCGCTGTGTCTTTGTGCTTTCATGTTGAAAGAAACCATACCTAGTAAAGGCAAAGGTGTGATCTTAAGCTCTCCAAGGTGCAGGTCCCTATAGCTGGAGGTGAGTGCCTCTCGGCTTCCTAGCAGATAAACTGGTAGGTCCTGCAGGTCACCAAACCTCCTTTTACTCTTGTAGCTCCAGGGTGCTGGTTGGACCTTTTGAGAAGGAAATGGTGCTAAAAGTTTCATGAATATGCATGAGGCATGATGTTGGAGGGGTGAAAGGGGCTTTCTCTGGAGTTGAGCTCAGGGCTACAAAGTGCACCCTTCTGAGCTAACCTTGTTGCTCTTTAAAAGGTGTGACCAGAGCCTCAGAAGCTGGTAACAGAGGGGGGTTGTTGGTGATTCTGGAAGGACTGTGATTTGCCATTTTAATTGTATTTACAGGGCTAATTCTCCATAGCAGCACTGGATTCTCAAGAGGTCATGGCAGATCTGCCCAGGTACTCAGGACAGAAAACCATGAGATGGTATATGATGTAGAACAGTGTATGAGTACGTTAATGAAAAAGAGTAGTGAAGCCTTTTGGGTAGAATAGTCCAGGCATACTAATATTAAATGAATGGCTCTTGAGTTTTTCCTTTACTCCTTAACCCTCTGTGAGTTATAGTTGAGAATTTCTTACTTCTAAGACCCAGTTTTGTTTTAGAAAAGACTTCTACCTTTACCTGCCAAAAGTTGCTGCCTTGTGTGGGGTTAGAGATAAGAAAATATCACGTGGAACTATTTTATTTCTTTTTGTTATGGGAAGCTGTGGTTTGTGAATGTTTTGAAGTAGGAAAGGTCAGAGGCATATTTGGTAAATGTAGCCAGAGTTAACCCTCAGAGCAGTTTATCTTCGGTGGGAGTGAATGGCAGCACCCAGTGTGCGCTCTCAGAGTACAGCAGTCTCACTGTGTGAGAGCCAGGGTTTTAGTTCCATGGATGATTCACCCTTCCTGCCTGTGTTTTCTTCATGGTTATCAGAGGACTCTGGCTAGATTAGCCTCTTTATCAGATGCTCATTTAGCACCTGTAGAATGTCAGGTGTTGTTAGCCACTGTGGAAGAACCAAGCCATAGAACACTGGTCCTCCCCACCTTCCTCACGGGAAGATGCCTCTGGCCCTTACTGCCCTCCTGCCTTTGGGAGCTCCAGCTCTGTGCCTTGGGGTTCTTTGTAGCCTGGAGCTTGGGAAGTGGGAGGACACGCCTCACCTCCAGAGGAGGAAGCTCACTTCTGTTTAAAAGTCAAACTGTGATGGGTTTTTAAAGCTGTGATTCAGTCCTTTCTGGAGTTCTGTGAAGTCCTCATATTATCTACATTTTAAAGATAAGGCTCAATTGGCTAATTTGCCCAAGGCAGTTTGCAGGGGAGGAGCTCAGCTAGGATTCTGTGCTCAGAATCTGACTGACTCTTGTTGGGAAATGCAGGTGGCCAGGGCAGGAAACTTTCCCTGAAAGAATGAGGAGAGAAGTCCTTGCCTAACTTAGGATGTTGTTGAGATGCTCAAGGACACTCTACTGTAAGGCACTGTCTAAATGTGCGGGGTGTTCTCTCCCTTTAACCAGAAATGCCTGGAGTGTTAGCAGCAGCAAATCTGGTCCAGATTTTACTTTATATTTTCTGTAAAAGTCAGTTTAGAAATATGGTAAGATCCACAAGGCTTTTACTTTTTTTGGTGGTGGTGGTAATGGGGATTGAACCCAGGGCCTTGCTACTGAGCCACATCTTGGTAAGTTGCCCAGGCTAGGCTTGAAGTTGAGATCCACCTGCTTCAGCCTTCTGGAGTGCTGGGATAACAGGCATGTGCTAGCATACCGGGTTATACAGGAATGATTTTTACTTGACCTTGTTTTCTTGTACAAGTAATAACAAAATCCAAAATGAAAACAAAATGGTGCACTCCTGTTCCATCCTCCCTGCCCTCTGTGCCTCGTTGTAGCGTGTCCTAACCTTGCTAATCTGCTTGCTCTTTGAACTCTGCTTTCTTTACCACCGCTAGTACTAGTTTTTTTTTGAGATTGGTGGTCTTTACAGTTTTTATTGTTAATCACTATATAATGTTTCCTTAGGAACGTGTATATTTCATATATTAACTTCCTCATTGAAAAATGTTTGTTCTTCAAGGAAATGGGCAATACATGACCAACAGCGGAAAGGTGTGTATCTCAGTTTTGTGGTGGAGTTCATTCACACTGGTGGTGTTTTTCTTTTTTTTTTTTGTTTAGTGTGACCAACCTGCACAAATTCTCTGTAACAAATTTTTTAGAATTTTTTTAATTACTATTTCTTTATAATGTGTTTCTTGTCTGATAAAGGGGACCCTCCAACACCCTGTTTTCGTAGGGCATTTCCCCTTGTGTTGTGCCAGTGTTTGGGCTGAGGGGGTGGAGTTTGGCTCCTGGAAGTTGTACCGAAACACTGAGTGCGTTGTCCCTCAGAACTCAGAGCTTCCAGAATGCGGGCTGGGAGGAAGTGGGGAGTAGTTAAGCCTCAGGGGTGTGCCCAAGGAAAGCTGGAGAATCCGGGACTGGCTGAGGCTGCACTCGGGTGCCTGGGTGGGCTGTGGGGATTTGCAGATTGGTCTCCTTGGCTCAGAAGGTTGGCACACGCTGTGCCTAGCTTCTCTCCTGTGTGGGAGATTCCCTTTTGAAAGAGCTGTCCTTTGTCTTGGTTATTTCAGTGGTAGCCTTCCGAACACGTTTTCAGTGCAAGTTGGATGCTCGGAGGTCAAACAGTAGGTTCACTCATTATACAGTGTTCTTTTTGGAGCAGTATGTATACTTTTGATGCAGGTGTGGGTTATAAAAGGCAGGTGCAGTCTGTAAAACTTCACCGAGCTGTGTGCTTAACTGCAGTGAAATGTTTAAAAAGCAGCACGTGGAATCTGGTAAGAGTCCAGAGTTTATGTGTCCTGCCGGCCTGGCTGGCTGGGGAAATAGACAACAAGGCCCTGGAGCCTGTGTCCTCCCAGTTGTACCATGTCCTCAGGGGTCCCTCCTGTAGAAACCCTCAGGGGGGGCATAGTTGTTTGACAGCCCCTATCTTAAATCTTCACTCCCAGAGGGTCCTGTGTACCTGGAGAGGGCCTTGCGTCTGTGAGCACATCAGATTTTGGCGCATAAATCCTGGTCCCCCCTGCTGGCAAACCTCTTCTGTGATGAAGGCCCTAGGATGTTCCTCAGGGTACTGACTGGTGACCCCAAATTATGTGACAGGTAAAAGTGATAATGTTCAGCCAGTAGGTAAAGGGACTGGCATATAGTAGGTGCAAATATTTGTTGATTAAAAATAAATGGAGCTGGGCATGAAGCTTCAGGAGGCCGAGGCAGAAGGATCACAAGTTTTGAGTGCAGCCTGGGCATGGTAGCAACTTTGTGAGACTTTGTCTCAAAAAAAAAAAAAAAAAAAGGGAGCGGGTTGAGGGTTGGGGATGTAGCTCAGGGACAGCCCTGGGCTCAGGTTGAGTACTTCGGTGGGGGAGGGGGCTATGGCTCAGAGTGAAGCGAGAGTGGAAGTTTGAGTTACGCTGGGCTGGAAGGAACATCCTGTTAGCAAAGCTGCTTGATTTTCTGTTGCACTCATGCGGAAGCCAGTTCATGCCTGTCCCCGAGGTCTGGAGGGATGGCAGCCTCCATCTGCCTGCGTAGGGATTTTCTCATAAATCTCCAGTTCTGTCTTTCAAAGTCATGCCTGTCCTGCATTCCGTGCTATGATACGTTTTCATCTTAATGAAAAGTGAAATTAAAAGAGACTATTTTGAGGGGAAGAAACATCCCTGCTGTCCCTGCGGAAAAGCTTCGTGGTCCCTGTAGTTCCCAAACCGGAGAAGCGTGGGGCTGCCAAGGGTAACTGTGAGGAGTCACATCTGTGATAAACCTGAAAAAGGGATAGCTCCCTCCTACCTACCTGGAATATCTTTTTATCTGAAGCCCTGTGGTTCTGAAAGGCATTTAATGGTGGTGGTGGGGTTAGGCGTATGGAAATACCTAAGGACCTTTTTTGTGTGTGTAAAATGTCTATTAGTGTCTTTGTTTCCATCACCATTTGTTTAAAAAGAAAAATTAAAGCTGGGAATTGTGCATGCCTGTTATCCTTCTATAATCTCTGGAAAGCTGAGATAGGGAGGGCAAGTTAGAGACTAGTCTGGGCAATGTAGTGAGACTCTGTCTCAGAATAAAGACAGCGTTAAAGAGACCAGGGTTGTAGCCCAGGGCAAGGGCCTTGGGTTCCAGGCATTCCCCAGTAATGCCAAAAAAGGTTCTGCTTAATGTTTTCTCTCTCTCACCCTCTCTCACTTTCATTCTCACTCTCACTTGTCTCATTTCTGCTGCTCGTATAAGTAGTTCTAGTCATTTTTCTTTTGGAAAGTTTATTTTTCAGTAAAGCAGTTAAAGGCGTGAGGTCCCATGGCCCCTTCAGCACGCATACACATGGCCTTTTATGGAGCACTCCCTTTACCTGACTTTAAAAAGTCACCCGGTCCGCCACACTGCCCGCGGCACAGGGGGGAACGGCTCCTGTGGGCGCGCTCCTGACCTTCCGGAGCTAAGTGCTTGTTAATTAGGCGCTGCAACGGGATGTGCATTTGCGGAGCATATCATGCACTGTGGCACAGTGCCAAGAGCCAACCGCTGTCAGCAGCCTGCAGGGCACGTCCCACAGGTGGTTGGAGCTCCTTTTCCACTGCAGCCGTCAGTGCTGTGAGCAGGGCAGAAGTGTGTCCAGAAGGCCCCTTGGGAAGGGATTCTGGAGCTGGCGTGGGATGGGAAGAGCCCCCCGCCCCAGCCGTTTGATGTCCCTTGCTGGGAGTGAGCATGGGGACTCTTGCCTCCTTTGAAAGACAGGCACGTCCTGTTTCTGCCTGGGAGGTTGCTGCCTGTCCTGCCCCAGGCCGTCTCTGCCTGCAGCTGTGTAGTCTCAGTTGCCATCACTACCCTTGGAAGTCTCTGTGACCAGCGGCCCAGTCTGCGTCCGTGCCCCCTGGGGTCCCCTGCTCTCCTGATGACTGCTGGAGCTCCTGGACCGACTTCTCTGTCACCTTCAGTGATCACTCTACATGGACGTTGTCTAAAGATCGTCTCACATGTTGCTGCATTCAGCTCAGTTATTTTGATTTTTGAGATGGGTTTGCTGTGTCGCCCAGGTTGGCCCCAGCCCCTGGCCCTCCAGGCTCTTACAAGTGTCGTAGTTCTTTCTAGGTAAATGGGAGGGTTATACTTTCGTGGCCCCTTGAAACAGCAGGCTGTTTAACTTGCTTCAGCCAATGAAATACGAGTGGAAGTGCTTTGTTACTTCTAGGGGGGATTTGGTAAATGCCAGCATACTATTCACTGAGGCTCATCTGCGAGCTGAGCTGTGATGTGAGGATGGTGTTGCTGTCCGGTGACAAGTGCGGCATGTAAACAAGGAAGAGCCCTTTTTGTTTTAAGCCCTTGGTTGAGATCTGGGGTTGTTTGCTGCTGTTTTCTAACCTGTCATATTCCGACAGACGGACCAAGGTGCTCCCGTTTGAATTTTGGATTCACTCTGTGTTATCTGAGTGACTGGAGTCCTGGTTGTGGTGGTGGTGATAGAGATCTGCGGGTTTCTTTGGATTGTTGGGGTGATAATGGTGAGGAGAATGGTTATTAAGGTGGTTTGGAGTTCAGGCATGGTAAGGAGAGTCCCCAAGACAAGCAGTCTGTCCTGTCCAAGGTGCCAGTAGTATCTGTGGAAAATACTGAGAACAGGCTTGTCCAGGTTGATAGTCTTTTAGTGTCCAGAGGACTCTTAACCACTGGCTTTACATTTCCTCTTTGCTGACCTCCCTGGAAGAGGAAGTAAACCAGCACTTCCTAAGTGGTTTGGTTCATATCATTCCTAGGATCTTTGCCAGAATTCCAGCTCACTGACTGCATATCTGCTGTTGAATGAATCTTCTCAGTTGCCTTTTTTTTGGTACTGGGAGTTGAACTCAGGACCTCGTGCTTGCCAAGCAGATGCTGTGCCACTAAGCTATATCTCCTGTCCCCTTAATAGCTTTTCTAAGCCTATGCAAATACATGTCTGCATTTCTCTTCACTGACATTTTCTCTTTTAAAAATAAGTTAGTCTGTGGGAGGGGCTCTTAGATGTAATCAATTGTGTATGCACCTTTCACCACTGTTTCTAAGGCTTTCCCATCATTCTAGACCCATGAAACAATAATGCCCTATACACCCCCAACCTTTACCTTATTTTCTTTCTGAGAATCTGACTGCTTTGCATGTATCATAAATGAAATGATTTTTGTCCTTTTGTGACTGGTTCATTTTACTTACCATAGTGTTTTCAGGAGCCATGACATGTTATAGCGTGTCAGAATTTTATTCTTTTTAAGGCTGAGTAATACTCCTTTATAGGTCCCTACCCCTTGGGAATCCATTCATCTGTCAGTGGACATTGTGGCCGCTTCCACTTTGTGGGTATTGTGAGTAACGCTTTGACATCCGACGAGTGCACATTGGTATACAGGTATCTGCAGAAGTGTCTCCTGTCAGTTCTTTCAATTATCAACCTAAAAGGGCAGTTGTAGAGCCATAAGGTAGAGCAAAATGGGATTTTTTTGAGAAATCATGATACTTTGGGGGCAGTAGTTGTATCACTGTATATTCTCACCAGCACTGTACAAGGCTTCTGGATTTTTTATAGCTCTGCCAGCACTAGTTACTTGTTTTGTTTTTATAGTTGCCACCCTTAATAGGTGTAAATTGGTGTCTTTTTGTGGTTTGCATTTCCTTGATAATTAGTGATGTTAAGCATCTTTTCATGTGCTCACTGGCCAGTTGTGTATCTGTCTTGAAGGACTGTTAATATAAATTTAGTTCATCGTTTGTCCATTCCTTTTTTTTTTCTTTCAATTTTTGATTTTTTTATCTTTTTGTGTGCTGGGAATTGAACCCAGGGCCTTGCATATGCTAAGCAAGCATTTCGGCAGCCTTTCTTTTTTGAGAGACGTGGTCTTACTAGGATTCCTAGGCTGGCCTCAAATTTGCAATCCTGCCTCAGCCTGCCCCACCCCCGAGTAGCTGGGGTTACAGGTGTGCACTACCATGCCTGGCTCCTAAATTCATTGAGTTTTTGGTAGAGTTAGTTATGTATTTTGAATATTAATCCCTTCTGATCTGCAAATATTTTCTGTCAGTTGCATAAACATTTAAACTTTGCTGTAGTTCATTTCATCTTTTTGTTGTTGTTGATGTATAGAGGAACTCACTCCCAAATGCAGAGTTGTGAAGCTTTTCCCCTTGTTATCTTTCTTCTAAGAGTTTTATAGTTTTAGCTCTTTTTTTTGTTTGTTTGCTTTAATTTTTTGAGACGGGCAGGCTGGGCTCAAATTCTGTGTGTAGCCCAGGTTGGCTTCAAACCTGTAGTGATCCTCCTGCCTCAGCCTCCCAAGCTCTGGGATTACAGGCATGAACCACCTTGCCTGACTATAGTTTTAGCTCTTATGTTTAGACCATTGTTCTATTCTGAATGTTTTTATAGCTGGTTTAAGGTAGGGATCCAACTTTATTCTCCTGCAAAATGTGGGTCTATGCAGTTTGCCCAGCACTATTGGTTGAAAAGAATACCCTTTCCCTACTGAATGGTCTTGGTGCTCTTTTCACAAATCATTTGACTGCATATACCGGAGTGGTTTCTGTCCTCATGTCAGGACCACGTTGGTTTGATTACTGCATTTGAGGTCAGGAAGTGTGAGCCCTTCAGTGCTGCAGTCTTGCCCACCTGAGGATTGTTAAGGTTATTGAGGACCCCTTGAACACCCCTTGAGGTTCCATATGCATTGTAGGTTGGGAACACTGCTGGAATTTTATTTTGATAGGAAGTTCACTGACTCCATAGATTGCTTCAGGCATTGTGCCATCCTAATTGTCCTGTATTGTCTTTCAGCCCATGGCAGGAAATGTCTCCATTTGTTATGTTGTCCTTTACTTTTCAGTGATATTTTGTAGTTTTCAGTGTATGAGACTTTTATGTTATTGGATACGTTTATTTCTAAATATTTTACTCTTTTTCATGCCATTGTGAATGGAGTTTTTAAATTTCCTTTTCAGATTGTTAGTGTAGAACTGGAGCTGAGTTTTGTGTTGATTTTAAGTCCTGCAGTGTTGTTGAGTTTGTTAATTAGCTCTAACTATCTTCTTATGGAATCTGTAGGGTTCTGTATATGGATAATATGTCATTTCTTAACAGAGATGCCTTTGATTTCTTCCATTCCAAGACGGATGCCCTTTGTGTTTCTTAACTGATTGTTCTGACTAGAACTTCCAATACTGTGTTTGCAGAGAGGTGGTGAAAGCAGGCATACTTGTTTACGATCTTAGGGTAAGAGCTTGCAGTCTTTCAGTTACCATTATGATGGTTCTGGGTTAAATGATGGTAAAGGTTTTCCTCTATTCTTTTTTGAGTATTTTTCATTATGAAAGGGTGCTGAATTTTGTCAGCTGCTTTTTTCTGTATCAGTTGAGATGATCATTTTTTCTTTAATATGACATATGCATAATTGATTTTTATATGTTGAGCCCTCTTGAACTGCAGGAAGAAATTCCAGTTGGTCATCTTGTACAGTCCTTTTGCTGTACTGTCAATTTGATTTGCTAGTCTTTTCCTTTTTTTAAGATTTTTTTTTGAGACAGGGTCTTGCTATGCAGTACAGGCTGGCCTTGAACTCACTTAAGTAGCCCTGGCTGGCCTTGAACTCACAGCCATCCTCCTGCCTCAGCCTCCCGAGTACTGGAATTACAGGTGTACACCACCATGCCTGGCTTCCTGTTTTTTTCTGTTACGGATTTTTGCATCAAAACTCATAAGAGATATTTCTTTATAGTTTTCTCCTAAAGACTATCTGGCTTTGATAGCAGACTAAAGTAGCCTCATAGAAATTAGGAAATATTCCCTTCTCTTCAATTTCTTTGGAATATTTTGAGGAAGAATGGTGTTAATTCTTTAAATGTAAACATTTGACAGAGTTCACTAGTGAGCCCATCTGTTGTAGACTTTCTTGTTTTGGAAGGGTTTTGATTACTAATTCAAATCCTTACTGTAGGTCTGTTCAGATCTTCTGTTTCTTAATCATTCTTTGATAGAGACCATTATGAAGCATCCCTGAGCAGGATTTAAATTAACCAGTTGACTTTCCGTGTTTACTTGTGAGTCTGTCCAAGGCGTAAGTTTGTAAATTTTGTTATTGTGAGTCCTGTTTTTTTTTAGCTGTTTTTTTTTGTTTGTTTGTTTGGTTTTTTTTTTTTAGCTTTTTTTTAGTTTTTCATTGTATCTGAAAGTTTGTAAATTTTGTTATTATTTCCAAAGAAGTGACTTCTATTGCTTGTGCTTCCTTATGTTGAGCTCAGATTTTTTGGAAGTAAGTGCTGAATACCAACTGTTACATAGTTGTTGAAAGAATTGAAAATTGTCCTGTATAGCTGTTTAGGAGCTTTTCTGCAGGGACATTAACAAGCTCTGTGTCTTTGAATAAGACTAGAATGCAGTTTACCTTTCTTTTACATGACAGATGTGTCAACTTGTGGATGAGATTCCATTGCAGATCTTTGATGAGTCACTTAACCGCAAGTAGTAATTGACATAACTCCATGAACTTATGTCTTTTCCTGGTTAAATTGAAATCTCACTGTATATACTCTTATTGCAAGAAATCAGCTGTCCTATTCTAGATGTTACTAAAGTTTGGATGGGATTTAAGTATGTATTTGAGGTTGTATAATGATTAAAGACTTGGTGTGCATGGCGGCCCTGTTTGGGAGGTGGTGGAACCTTGGGGTGCTGACGCCTGGTGGGTGGCCTTTAAGCCATTAGAGGATCCTAGGCGCTCTCTCTGGCTTCCTGTTCTTCATTGTAAGCTTTTCCATGCATATGAACCTCCACCACAATGTGACTGCTTGCCATGACACAGGCTTCTGCATTGCCATCTGTCACCCACCATGGACTCCTTCCAGAGGCAGTCTGTGCCATGCTCTTTGGACTTTTAGCCTCCAAAATTGTGAGTTAAATAATAGTTCTTTAATTTTATGTTAACTGTCTTAACCTGATGTGCACAACTTAAAGGAGAAAAGGTTTATCTTGGTTCATGGTTGCAGAGGTTTCAGTTCATGGTCATCTTGATTCCAAGGCAGAAGCATCATAGCAGAAGGGTATGGTGGAGCAAAGTTGCCCATTCCGTGGAGGCCCTGAGTTCATTCCCAGTACTGCCAAAACAAAACATCTGAAACAGTGTTGCTGAGTTGCTAGATGCAAATGCTTATTTTAATTTCATTCCTTTCATTAGGTTGGCTGAAGACTTCTAAAAATATTTTTAGCCTCTGTGCTGCCTATTCAGTGACCTTTCATTGTGTTTTATTATTTTATCAGTGTGACTCTTGGTATATTTCACTGTGTCTGAGCTTTTTAGTAATGTTAATAAATGGTGATTTTTTTGGCAGATTTTGTCCCAACTTTTTTCTAAATTTTGTTTCCTTTTAAGAAGCTTTAGATTGTTGTGAGGTCAGTGAGACACTTTTCTATTTTAATATTCTTAATATTGATGGCTAAAGTCCTTCCCATGCAGAGACCAGATGCATATTTACATTAAATATTTTTTGTTTATTTCCCATTTAACTCTGATCATGTGATTTGTACTATGAGAAGAGAAGCAGAACTGACTGTTTTATGCCCTCAGCTGGGTTTGCCAGCATCCTCGACTGGCAGACCTTTTCTTCCCCATTGATTTGTGGTATTTCCGTTATCACATTGTAACTTACGTGCTAGGATCCATTTTCAGGCCGTTTACATTGGGAAGATAGTTCTACTTTTTTTTTTAATGTCTTAGCTAAGGCTGAATGTGACACAGAAAAATTCACCCTGTTGTGGGGCATGGTGGCACATGCTTTAGCCTTAGCTACTGGGGAAGCCAAGGCAGGAGGATGGCAAGGTAGCCCTGTTCCAAAGCAAAATTGAAGAAAGGTCTAGGGATATAGCTGAGTAGAGTGTTTTCCTAGCATGTGCAGGCTGGGGGTTCAGTCCTAGTTCTAGCAAAAAAAAAATCCCCCCTTTTAAGTGTTCAGCCCTGAGTTTTGGCACGCCTCCCCTGTGTAATCGGCACCCCACTCAAGTCCGTCTGCCTCCCAAGTTTCCTGTTCTGTGTGTGTGGTGGGCCCCCATCTCTAGCCCCAGGCAACCGCTGAGCTGTTTCCTTTGTAGTTTTGATTTCTTCCAAAATGTCATATAAGTGGAGTTATACACTGTGTATTCTTTTTCTCTTGGTGTAATGCATTCGAGATTTATCCACGGTGTGTGTCAGCACCTCACTGTTTTTAACAGGGGAGTGGTACCCATGTAGTACCATTCTCTTTAGTATATGACCTTTAGTGTGTTCATTCCCTAGTTGATTTGGATTATTTATTAGTTTTTGAATAAAACTGATATATAGGAGTTTTATTTGTGTATATTTGTGATGCATAATACATTCCTTTTGGTGAATATGTGTATGTATATATCCCGTCTCGATCATTTTTGATCCTGCGTACAAGTTTTGTGTCAGCCCAAGTTTTCATTGACGTAGGTAAACACCTAGGTATGGGACTGCTGGGTTTATGGTAAGTGAGTATTTAACTTTACAAGGAACTGCCACATTGCTTTTGAGAGTGGTCCTGCCAGTA
>NW_004955410.1:24161345-24375000 GCF_000276665.1 Chinchilla lanigera | reverse complement strand
GCACCAGCCTTTGGTATATTTTTGAAGTCATTCTGATAGCTGTATAGTTATATATTGCTATGATTTTAATTTGCATTTCCCTGATGGCTAAGGATGTTGAACACCTTTTCATGTACTACTTACCTCCTATCCGTTTGTCTTTGGTGAAGTATCTGCTCAAACTTGTTGCCCGTTTTTCATTTGGGCAATTGTTATTACTGAGTTTTGAGAGTTCTTTATACATTCTGGGTACCAATCCTTAGTCAGATAAATGATTTGTGGATATTTTCTCCCAGTATGTGATTTTTTTTTTTCCAGTATGTAGTTTTAAAGACGTTTTTCTCAACTTTTTTTGAAGGGCAGATATTCTGTTGTAATTTATAAAATATAATTGTGCTTCTGATGAGTCTTAGAGGTTTTTGCCTAGGTCAAACTCACAAGGATTTTCTCCTGGAAGTTTTACAGCTGTAGATTCTTTTCCTTTTTCTTTGGAACAGTTTCTTACTCTGTTCCCTGGTTGGCATCAAGCCCCTGGGCTCAAGCAGTCCTCCTGCCTCGGCCTCCTGGATAGCCGAGACTACACAGAGCCTGGCTCGATAATGCTAGTTTTGTTTTCAGGTCTGTGATCCATTTCCAGGTTGTTTCTTACAAATACTGCAAGATGTGTATGTTTCTTACGGGCCAACAAGTCAGTTTATTCATAAAAGCTGAAAGAAGTGACTGTTACGGAAGAAAAGGACGTAAAAAGCCCCCTGTGTGGTGGGTCGGAGGGGAAGCTGAGGCGGTGCTTTCTCTGTGTACAGGGCCCCTTAGGTAGGTGCAGACAGCACAGCCTGCTCATTGTTCCGCAGTCGCTGCTCTCCAGTTGCTTTTAGGATGTTCGCTAAGGAAAGTGTAGCGCTCTGCGTGGACCCTCGGGTTCGGCCTGCAGCTTGTTTCCAGGTGAAATGTCTGCTTAATACTCCCGTAGTAAAAACCGTTTCCTGAAGCTTTATCAACTTGGCTTTGAAAGCAAATCTTTATTTCTTTTTCCTTCAAAATTAATAGATGACTAAATAACGTTCCTCTGGCTAGGAGGTAGTATTTTTCAATCCCAGAAGGATAAATTGAGATATCATTAAGATGTAGAACAGCTTTTAATTAAAAATAATATTTAAATTTGATTTAACCATGCCTCACATTACTTTATCTTCAAAGGTAAATACTTGATTGGATACCAGCTGGCAGTGTGAGGCATCTCTTTATAGCTTATTAGTTTCTTTATGGAGTTTAAATAGGACTTGGGCTAGCAGAGGCCAGTGATTTGGAGATCTCCAAATCTTTGTAAGTTGTCTGGGAAATGCTGGGCAGGTACCGGCTCCATGACAAGCAGCAAGTCGGCAGGACTCATTTCTTATTAGTACAGCTTTGTCGGATTCCTGCCAGGTGTGGTTCTGAAAGCAGCTCTGTCCCATGTAGTCTCTCAGGAAACTTTGCATGTAGGAGTCAGGATCTCCTGGGTTCAAGGTGTGGCTATGCAGACACAAAGTGAATCTTTGGCACATGTGCGGATAAACCTGCCTTGCCCTAGGACAGGAGGTTAAGTCCTCAAACCACATGCTCCTGAAGTGGCTGTAGCGTTAGAACTGACTGGTTCTGTCAGTTTAGGAAAGGTTACCTTTATTTAAGGAAGGAACAATTTCCTCTTCCCCGTTTTGCACTAATAAGGATTGCACTCAGTGCTGAACAGTGCCTTGTACGTGCTAGCCAGGTGCTCTACTGCTGAGCCACACCCCCAGTCCTGCTAAGTTGTTCAGGCTGGCCTTGAGCTTCTGATCCTCCTGCCTCAGCCTACTGAATAGCTGGGATTATAGCTCTGTGCTGTTGTGCCCATCTCCTGCATTTTTAGTTGCCATTTAAATTTACCACACTTATTAAAAGTGTGGTAAAATACACAAAACATTTGCCATCTTAGCCATTTGTAAGCATACGGTGCAGTAACATCAAGTATGTTTGTGTTTTACATTGGTGTGTGCCCATCTCTATTATTCCTTTTATCTTGTGCACCTGAAACTCTGTTCATAATCACCATTCTGTGTCTGTGAACTTGACCGCTCTAGATACCTCATATAAGTGGGATCATACAGAATTTGTCTTTTTGTGATTGTCTTTTTTCACTTAGCATGGAGTCCTCAAGATTCATCCATGTTGTAGCACGTGTTAGAACATGCTTCCTTTTTGAGGCTGTGTGTAAGTAACATTTTGTTTATCCACTAAACCATTGGTGGATAATTGGACAGCTTTTGGATGTTAGAAATAACCCTACTTTGAATAAGGCAGAGGCTCTTTTCAGTTTAAACGTTTTCTTCATTTTCTTAACATTACCGTTTCCAATGCTGTTGCTGCCAGACATAGTAATACTTGAAGCTTTGGCATTTACAGTTTTTTTTGAATTCCGTCATGCACAATGAGTTACTCTGCACTGTGGCTTGCCCTTGGACAAATATGAGACCCATCCTGTAGACTTTTTTTTTTCTTTCTTGTCTTTTTGAGACAGGGTCTCTCTATACAGTTCAGGCTGGCCTTGAGCTCACTTTGTAGCCCAGGCTGGTTTCCAACTTGCAATGATCCTCCTGCCTCAGCCTCCTGAGTGCTGGGATTATAGGTGTGCACCACCATGGCCCAGCTTTTTTTTTTTTTTTGGTACTGGGAATTGAACTCAGGACCTTGTGCTGCCAGGCAGGTGCTTATGCCACTGAGCTATATACCTGGCCCTCCTATAGACTTTTGGTCCTTTCCAGAATACTGTATTCCCCGGAGCAGGGAAGTCAGGCTCCTGAAGGCAGTGGCTGGCTGGAGTGGAGAAGTAGCTTCCCCCCGGAGTCACCATTTACACCTGACCTGCTGTCATTGGTACCCCCTGCTTGCTCCCAAAGCTCACTGAGTTTGCAGCATCTATTTCCGAGGTGATTTGTATGGCTTAAAAGTGAAATCTGTGGTCCTTTGTAAAAAGCAGCTGTGAGTGTGACTATGTTGTGTGCAGATATCCTGCCGTTCTGGGTGAAAATTCTCAATTCCCCTTGCATAGTTGTGTCACAGAGTGTCTTTTACCTGCTCTACCTTTGCTAGGAAAACAGACTCTTCCTAGGAAAAGGACTGTAAAATCTGATACATGCTTTCAGCAGGGATTTATGGATAGTCTGCTGTAAGTTAGTCCCTACTGAATACTGGTTCAAACTTGACTTTCGGTATTCACACTAACTCGAACAAGCACAGAGTGAACAAATAAATGCAAGCCAATGTGTGAGCCAGTGTGTACCTCAGAGTTAGGAATGGCATCCATGTGTCTGGAGTTTTAAGAAGTCATGATGAGTCATGAAACAGTCTTCATTTTCAGAAGGGGATTTCCTTGACTTTGTTTTGGATAGTTGGATTGCACTTACCCTAATTCTGTGTAAGTTTGACTAATGTAAGTATCATCCACTGGTTAGGAAATAGTTGTATTTTGGTCCTAAGTATTTGCTTTTTCTTTTTGGGACTCTTAGGATTGATATTGTTGTAACCAAGGGGGACATAAACTTTTAAAAGAAATTCAGCTGCTCCCTGTCTAGGCTGCACAGCTGCCCACTGGATCATTGCTGAGTGGCACCGGAATGTGACAGATCCTCAGGTTACATGTATTGATACACTGTCCGACTAGCTGCCCATTAGAAGAGTGTCCCGTTTTAATCAAGTCTCTGCCGAACAGATCTTGCCCCCTTTGTTGCATCTGTTCAGTTAAATGGTCTGTGGCATTGAGGATACGAGGATACTTTACAGAGAATTTTGCTGAGCCCTGGGGCTTGTGATGACCTGGAATTCTTTTTTTTGGTTTTTCTCCGGTACCGGGAACCGAACTCATGACTTTGCGCTTGCCAGGCAGGCGCTTTTGCCACTGAGCTAAATCCCCAGCCCCGACCTGGAATTCTTTTAATACCTTTTGAAGTTCAGAGCCCTGAACACCCCGACAATGCAAAGTGCATTTTTGAAAGCATGTTCTTTCCTTTTGCTGTCGGTAAGTACAGCCTGGATGGCGCCTCGGGAGCGGATGCAGAAGTCACAGATGGAGGAGGAATGAGCCGGGTGACACAGCGGCGTCACAGCAGCCAAGGGCTCTGCGCCGTGGCGCAGGAGTAGTGCAGGTGCCGCCAGAAGCAATTTATTCCTGTCTCCCAGCCTCTGTGATCCCTGTGTGTGCTCCCATTAAGTCCATGCATGGAGCGCTCCTCCTGGAGTCATTGATGTTAAAACAAGAGTCCCCAGGCAGAGCCCTTTGACTTGTAAAATGGCGAAGAATCAAAAAGAAGTAGGCAGAAATTGACGTGCTGTCCCTTTTGCCTCAGGGACTAAACTCAGTGTTAGTACATTAAAGATAACATACTCAACTTGTTAAAGTTTTTTTTTTTGTAGTACTGGGGACTGAATTAGGATGTCCTACCTTTGAACTACATCCCCAGCCTTTATTTCTTTATTTCTTTATTTATTTTTGGGACAAGATCTTGCTAATTTCCCCGGGTGGAATTTAAATTTGTAATCCCCCTGCCTCAACCTCTCAAAGTGTTTTGTATGAGTCCTGAGCAACAGCAAAAGGTGTCTCTGAAGTGATAAGGTTGTAACATTCTTCTTGGTGAAAAGTTTTGATTTTTCCTTCAAGAATCATCTTGGGGTTAGACTTTAGTGTTTCGTGTTTTCCTTGTGGGTGATTTTATTAGATGATGAGAAAGTATTTGCTTTATTCATTGAACTGTAGAATCTAGACTCTGGATTTACATTCTCTAAAAATGTTAGACTTCGTGTGACTGAACTGTTAATTTCTAGCGAATTTTAAGCAATCATTCAAATTATTTAAAAAAATAAGTGGGTCAGGGGTTAGTAATTTTTTAATAGGACCTAAATGTAAAATTCAATTCAAAGAGAATTCAAAGAATGCATGTAATTTTAGAACACACAGAGCTCTCTGTGCTGCCCAGCAGTCAAAGTGGCTGGGAGATCTCCCCCGCCTGAGGCTCTTAGTGGTAGATGAGAGCAAATTTATTGTCATAATGATACTCAGATATTACTTACGGTTTTTGTTGTATTGATATTTGCATTAATTGTGTGAAAATAAAAGTAGAGAAAACTCCTGGCCTTTGGTGTGAGTCAAGGTTATGGCAAAAAATTCTACCTAGTAGTCATTTCGTTAATCACCTCCATCACTCAATTTAAAAAAGAAATGTCAGTTTCACGTAAGACTGTTCTGGTGAGTGAGTAAAAATCATTGTTTTTTTTTGTTTTTGTTTTTCTCTGGTACTGGGAACCGAACTCACGACCTTGCGCTTGCCAGGCAGGCGCTTTTGCCACTGAGCTAAATCCCCAGCCCCAAAATCATTGTTCTTAAATCTTGACCCTTGAGGGGGTTTTTTTGGTATTGGGGATCTAATCCATAGGTGCGCTGCCAGGGAGCTATGGCCCCAAGCCCTTTTATTTTAAATTTTGAGACAGGGTCTTGCCAAGTTGTTAAATTGCCCAGGTGGGACTTGAACTCTCAAAGTGCTAGGATGACAGGCATGTGCCATTGCATCTGGCTGAGGGGGGGACCTTACTTCTTAATGTACTCTAATGAAATGGGAAGTCCTAAGGAATCTCTTTTGCATTCCCAAGCACAGTCAAGAAAGGAGATCTAGTATCTAGTGGGACTGTGTTGTAAGGCCAGTTTGTGGGCAGAATGTCGGTGGTATAAGTTTGACACTGTTTTGAGTGTACTGTAAGAAAGCACATTGGTAAGCATATTGGGAGTTACAGTTCTCATTGTGGGGGAAGGATGATACCAATATGGGGTTTATGGATTTAAATTCAAGGTGTCATTATGAATTTATTTTTTAAGATACTTAAATTATTCTTGCTCTGTCCATTGAAAAAGGCTAGAATGTCTAACTCTGTTGAAGAAAAATAAACCCAGTTTCTCTTCCTTTGTGTTCATTTCATAGTACAAATCCTTTCTGTGAATAGATTTCTTCCCACTAGCAAGCCAGCAAGCAAGTCCACAGCAGAATCAGCTGGATGTCCTCTAATTTAATTTGCTTTTGACTGCTGACCTGGAGGAATAGCATCAGAACCGCAGATTGGGTTCCCACTTCAGATGCCAGCTGTGCTGCATTTCTGGGCCTCTGCAACTTCTGGCCAAAGGACTGCCAGTTGAGTTTCCTGCATCCCTTCTTGGATTTGATTACTCTGCTAGAACTGCTCACAGAACGTAGGAAAATACATACTTAGGTTTACTGGTCTATTATAAAGGAAATTTAACAGATACACAAGATCAGTCAGGTGAAGAGATGGATAGGGGGAGGTCTACAAGTGTCTTCAGCGCAGAAGCTTCAGTCTGCATTGGAGTAAGCTTCCCTCCTGCGTGTGGGGGAGTCTTGTGCACCTTTCTGCTTCAGCTCCTCTGCAAGCCTCAGCTGTCTGATGAGCCCATCCTTGGGGATTTGTATGGAGGCTTCATTACATAATTTGGGTAGAGGTGCAGAGGAAGCAAGATTAGCCATGGCGGGTCATTACTGGGGGTCAGTATGGATATTCATTCTACTACTCCACTTCTGAAAAGTTTGAAAATTTTTAGAATTAATTTTTTAAAAACCAGTACTAATCCATAATGGTATAACAGCACACTTCGTGCCTCCATGTGCAGTGCATTGAGAAGTGTTTCACTTGTATAGAGTTGGTGCCAAAAATATTTAACCTGAACCTAACCCTGAGAAAAGAATTAGGTGAGTTCTGAATGCATGACATTTCACAAGGCATTTGTGCCAGGTTATCCGAAATGGTCAGTTGTGAAAAACAACACACAGTGGTGTCATAAAAAGGGGTCAGGTACAATGCATGAGCCTTACTTGAGTGGGTTCTCTTGGCCCCTCAGAAGCTGTAAAAGACATTTTGGGGACAGTGCCATCATCAAAATAATTATAGTAAATGATGTTATAGAATTAATGTTAATTATTTTAGGTATGATTGTGCTTTTGTCATTCTCCAGAAGAACATCCTTGTCCTGGGGAGATGTACACCGAAGTATTTTACGACATATTAATGTGTGTGCAGATAATGTTAAACAGAGTGTAGGTACACATACATTAGGTTTGCTCCTACCACACTGTGGAGATAGACCTGTTAACAGATATCTACAGCACTGGTGGCGAACCTGTGGCCTGGGTGCCGCAGTGGGCTGTTTGTATGATTGAAAGCTTTAAAAGGTTCGCCATCACTGGTCTATGGTTCAGCCTAATGTTTGTTGAAAGGGGAAGAAAAAAAGCAAATATGGAGACAAATGGTGGCTCTTAGTAAAGAATCTGTAGGTGTTTCTGATTTTAAAAAAATTTACATTTTTCTGTTTGAACTTCTTGGAAAATGGGAGAAAAAAGGAATTCCCAGAAAAATACTATTTGTTAGATTAAATGTGTTGACAGCATTCTCTGTGGGAGTAATTGCCCCTAATAGCATTTACATTCTCTTGGAATTAATTTTACAGCTACGTAAATTGATCTCAAGTATAGAAAAGGGAGAACACCATTAGTTTCATTGTATGAACTTTTATATCTGAATCAACATATGACAACAGAAAGAGAATATAGGTTGAGATTATTTAAGAAAAGAGCTTAACATTTGAGGGAATCTTTTTTTTTAATATGTAAGTGGTATTGAAGAGGAAAAGGATCGCTGGTTTCTCAGAAACTGATTGCTTATTTTCTCTTTCTTCCCTGCCACCCTTTGAGTCTCCTTGTCAAGAACTCAGAGGTGGTTTCTGCCTAGGCATGGCCTCACCATTCTGTGTAAGATAGGGCTTGTGTCTGGAACTGGAAGAAATCTTGTCTTTTATCTTATGCTGAGGTCACAGCTGAAGCCATTTTTGTTCAGAGTTACTGCGGCTTTCTGGGTGACCATGGCAATGTGATAGGACAGGCGATGACGCTTGCTGCTCTCCTCCAGGAATCTAAGTGATTGCAGCAGCCCCAGCTTTATCCTTTCCTTTTGAATCTCAAACAGATCCCTAAAGAAGTAGCTGACATCTTTAACGCCCCCAGTGATGAGGAAGAGTTCCTTGGTTTCCGAGATGATGTTCCCATGGAAACCCTGTCCTCAGAGGAGAGCTGCGATAGTTTTGACTCGCTGGAGTTGAGGAAACAGGTACGGATGCTTCTTTCTGAGGCAGGTGTTGGTGTGGAAGCCTGCTTCTTGACGTGGATGTTCTTTGATTTCAGCATGGTACAAGATTGGTGACATCAGTTAGTTCCTGAGCAGTGCGTTTTAGAAGCGTTATGCCTTCACGTTTTAAGGACCCGGTGAGAGGGTTCTGTTCGTGTTTGCTGTTTTAATCCTGCCCGTTAAAATACATTTTTTCAATAAAAGGACCTCACACGATCAAATGCATTTTCTTGGCTGTCACCTGGGGTGAGGCGGTGTGCAGAGCCCTCCCACGCAGCTGGCAGGGGAGGGCCGGCCCGCTCTGCAGACCTGCACCGCATGGGCAGTGAGGCACACGCAGAATGGGTGGTGACTGTGAGACAATTGTCTCGCTGTGGTCCTGCAGGGAGAGTATCGGCACCTCACTCTTGCACCTGCTGGGGAGAGCATTATTCTTTCTTTAATTACTTTGATCAGTAGCTAACACAAGTCACAGTTCTCTGAGAGTTAGATTCCTGGAGGTTTATATTGTGCCTTAGCTGTGGAAAGGCCCATCAAAACATCTAGCCGTCAGTGGCATTTTCTTCCGAGTTCATTGTAACGCGTAGAACTCCTCCTTCTTCCTCTTACCACAGCTTCTCCTCAAAGACTGTAAACGAAACCCACCTTGCTTCAGCGGAGCAGACCCAAGAAGGGAAGCAGTCAGCTGCGTGTGCAGGAGAGCCTGCTCATTACTCTGATCACTGCGTGTGTGTCGGCCTCGGTGGGCACGGTGCTTTCCGGGGCTGACAGCCTGCCCGGTCTCTGGGCCGCATCTTATTGGATGTCTCCACAGCATTGGACCCTACTGGTCACTTCCGTTCACTCCTCTGGTTCTCCCTCTGTGTTGGACCTTGTGCTGTCCACTCTCATCTTTTTTCCTGTCCCTACATGTGGGTATTTCCTAGCACTTCGTGCTCGACCTTTTCACGATTAGCAATCTCACTGACATCAGCTGTCCTGCGTGGCTGCTGCTGTTTTTATGTGCAGCTCGGCTTCTCTGTCCAGCCCCCGGCGTATTTCTGACCGCCAGTTGGACTGCTCCGGGCTCTTCACGCCACAGTGAACTCGCTGTTTTCCCTCCCCTCCTTGTTTGTCTGGCTTCCCCATTTTAGAAAGATACGCACCTGTAATTCTTGATCCTGCTTGCGCTTCTTCCTGCTCCTTTCCCGCTTCCCTGGCTGCCCTCCAGGAGCTGCGGACGCGTACATGCCTTCCCTTCTCTTCCTTCCGCAGCCGCCCTCAGCCCTTCACCTGTACGCTGGGATCTCCTGTGGGCTGCACTGGTCACAGCTCCGCCGGTTCCTCAGCAGGGTCAGGCGGTGAGGGAGCACGCAGCCTGGCAGATCCTTCTGAGGACCGTTCTGAGCAGCGTACAGGGCCCAGGGCACAGTTGGGCATGTGCTGGGCGTTGAGAAGCAGTGCCACTGCTTTTGCTGCCATGACAACTTTTCCCATCATGTCTGCCCTTCCCACTGCCCCGCCCCGACCCCAGCAGGCCGTGGACGGCTGTGACTGTGTGCCGTGTGCCTTTTATGCAGACACTGCCCTTCTCCACGGACCTTCCCGGGCAGGTGGAAGTGTTGCGTGGCCCATTTTACAGGAGATGGAACTGAAGCTCAAAGAGGGGAAGACTTGCTGAAGGCGTCACATCCATTTTCTTGGCAGTTGAGATGGTCCAAGTGCAACTTCCTTGGCTCCCTTCCCGCCCTGCTGCACTCCGGGACCCTCGTGGGTGGTTCTGTGCTTTCTGCCCACTGGTGCACAGCTGGTCCTGCCTGTGCACTCCTTACTGTGTCCTAGACGTGGTCCCGGTTCAGGTCCCGTCCAAAGGCTGCTGCTTCCAGACTTCCTTCCCTTCCGTGTGCTGTGTTGCCTGTGTCTTCCTGGCAGCCCTGGCCCTCGCCGTGGTCTCGGACGGACTGGTCTGGCCTTCCAGAGGGGCCCTCACACTCGATGGGTGCTTTCTCGCTTTCCTGCCTCTAACCT
The DNA here is from genome assembly GCF_000276665.1 of Chinchilla lanigera. Taxonomy (NCBI): domain Eukaryota; kingdom Metazoa; phylum Chordata; class Mammalia; order Rodentia; family Chinchillidae; genus Chinchilla; species Chinchilla lanigera. Next base: position 24,364,821 of record NW_004955410.1, on the reverse strand, counting down.
TTTGTCCTCACGTTGTCCCTTTCCTCTTCTTTTAAGCACCCAGCACCCCTTATGACTACACAATGAGCACCCGTGGGTGAGTGTTGGCGCCACCAAACTGGTTCGCCAGGCCATTGCTCTCCAGTCTGTTTTCATGTCACACAGGCTTTAAAACAAACCCACCCACCTGTGGCATTCCTCTTCGGATCTGACATTGCTATGGCTGTGGTCCCACTAGCTGTAGGTGACCGAGGCCCCCGGCATCGGACCCTGCACTGATTCTGAAGGAAAATGAACACATTCTGGAGAGCACATAGCCCTGTGAAGTTTGCCGCTCACAGTGCATCAGGACTCTGGGTTCGTACTGGTTTCGTACACAGCTGTGTAAAAGACAGGTTTGATATGCTTTGAAGGAAGGAAAATCAGAGCACAAGCTTCAGTTTAGGATTGCAGGCAGGTTGTTTTTTTCCACCAGGCCTGGTCACCAAGGATGTGATTTCTCCAGGCTGCCCGCTGCTCTCCTAGGCCAGTATAAAGGATAGAAAAGGCGGAAGGATTGGAAGGTTGGGCTCACTGCTCTAAGGCTTGATCTGTTCTCCTCAGGCCTGAGGTGGGAGCTTTGGATATGTCATGAAGTGCAGACAGACCCCATTGTCCTAGAACGGCCTGCAGGGCGCAGCCGGGTGTTCTCTGACCTCGGGCTTGGCGGCCTTCCTTACAGATGCCGGCTGTGTTCCCAGGCTCCTGCTCCGTGATGAGCCCAGTCTTCTGCCTGTCGGCCCGCACACTGTGCTCCATCTTAACCAGCCCAGAGAGGCGTGCACTTGAGCGCACAGTGTGTGTAGCTGACTGTGGTCTCTTTTACACACAATTTGAATTTCACTTTAAAAAAACTTCCCCTTTTTTCTGTATTTTTTTCCCAAGCAGCTGGACCACAGCTATCAACAAAGGAACAAAGTAATTTAGCTCTGAGCAGACTCACTGCAACTACCCATAATAATTCATAGGAGACATTTTTAAGCTTAAAGAATGCTAGATGTAGGCATTTCTTTCTTCCCGTGTATCTGCTCATCTGTTGTATCTATTTTTTTCCAAAGATATCTGAGCCTTGAAGAAGTATGTAATTAAAGTCAGAGGAAGGCAGGGAGGAGCTAGGGAGTCCCCGCCCGTGTGGCGTTAGGAGGGCTCAGTGCTTGTGGGGCTGGGAGGAGCAGGCGCCTGTGGAGTCTTGGGGAGGAAGCCCTGCTGGAGCGTTGGGCTCTCAGAAGGCTGCCTATGGGCGGGGGTCTCTTCAGCTCTGCGGTTTGTTCATTCTTCTTTCAGACACACTGTGAATAGAGCTGTGTTCCCTTTTACTGCAGTATAGCAAAAGAAGGAAAAAGTCATTATTGGGAAATAACTTTCCTGTTTTGCAGTACTGGCAACTGGCCCTAGGCCCTTTGCACTGAGCTGTATCCCTACCCCTTTTTAGTTTCTTTCATTTTTGAGACAAGGTCTTGCAAATTTGCTCAGGTGGGAGTCGCACTTGCCGTCTGCCTCGGCGTCTCACTGAGTGCTGGGATTCCAGCCGTGCACTGCTGTGCTTGGCGGATCAGTCACGTGACGTCCTTCCCTCTGCTCACCTGCGGTGGGATTGTGGTCGCTCACCTCTCACCTCCTCCCGGGCCAAGGAGGGTGGCAGCCGTGTGTCACCGTCCTGCCACGGAGTGAGACCAGTCTGTCCTGCAGTGGCTGAGGGCTGTGAAGGTCCCAGCCCTGAAGGGGAGGCAGGCTCACCCACAGGGAGCAGACCCAGGTTCTGGGCACTGTCAGGAAGCCTGTGTGTGGAAGGGAGTCAGGTTCCCATCGCAGGTCCTCTTTCCTTTTTTGTTTTTGTTCTCTGTCAAAGCAGACATTGCTGGTTTCCAGCTTTGCAGGTGCAGGAGAAGCTGAATTCGCTCAGCACTTAGCAGTCATGCCTTATGTGACTCAGCTGACAGTCATTTTGATATTTTAGAAATGGTCCAATGTGAAGGTCTTTTTGTGTGTCTGTGCTACTGGGAACTCAACCTAGGGCGTTCACCCAGAGCTATATCCTGATCCCTTTAAATTTTTTCTGAGACAGCATCCAAGTGCTCCTGGTAGAACTTGAATTTGTGATCCTCCTGCCTCAGCCTCCTTAGTGGTGGGATTACAGGTACATGCTACCCCCAACTAGCTTTTAGGTCTTAATTTCTGTAAGCTTTACAAAAATGTGTATGTGTGTTTATTGTGGTAAAATGTATATAATGTAAAATTTCCCGTATTAACCATTTTAAGTATACAGTTCAGTGCCATTAAATGTATTTGGCATGTTGTGTAATTGTCACTACCATCTGTCTCCAGAACCTTTCATCGTCTCTGACAGAAACGCGTACCCCTTGAACTGTAATTCTCCATTCTTCCCTTCCCCAGTGATCTCTACTCTGCTTAGGATATCTGTGATATATGTGCATTGTTAATTTAGCAGGGGGTGCACTTCCAATCTGAATACTTTACGGAGGAACTAAGAAGAATTTTTATAGAGGACACTGACTCAGAGACTGAAGACTTTGAAGGATTTACGCAGAGTGAGCTGAACGTAAAGAGTAACTCAGAAGTAATGGTAAATAACCACCAACACAAAGGGTTGCGGGCTGAGTATTTCTAGTCCTGTTTCTGAATTGTGGCTTTACTCCTTAGAAGTTGCTTTAAGTCAGGAGTGGTGGCCGTGCCTATAGTTGCAGGACTCTGGGAGGCTGAGGCAGGAGGATTGCAAGTTTGAGGCCAGCCTGGATATCTTAGTGCCTGGGTATCTTAGTGATAGCCAGGAAACCCTATCTTAAAAATACAAAATAAAAAAGAGCTGGGGAATGAAAAGATTGCACTTTATTTTATAAACCAACTAACATATAAAAACTTGCTACTCTATGGCTAATTCCCAGTCTGCTAGTCATTCCTCTCAGAGGAAATCCATTTGTCTTCACCTTGTGCCTGGGGGATGTGTCCAGGTGTCCTTAAGAATCCTTGTGGAAGAGTTTATGCCGGGGTTTCTTGAGCCTCTTTCGTCTTTTCATTCTATCTTGGGTGACAAGTTCATTCAAGCCCTTTCCTGTTTTGTGTAAAGTAATAGGCCTGGGTTTCAGTTTAATTTGGTAAAAATGTAGCTGCAGCACAGACTTGGAATAGCCCTTTGCATCTGGACTTGGACAAAGACGGCTTTAACGTTAACGGTGGCCCCGGCCGTCCTGGGTTCTGGGGAAATCTGCTCTCAGCCCCGCTCCATTAAGAGACTGGGTGGCCACTCTCTTTATTTTATTTTATTATATTGAGGCCAGTTTTCTGCTCACTGGTATTTGAGTCTTTTAAAGCACAACATTCATTTGTGTATGTGTAAATACATGTTTTTAGAATAATTTTAGATTTACAAAATTACAAAGATGGTATAGAGGGTCCCTGCATGTGTGACCTGATTTTCTCTTGCATAATTGACACGGTTGTGTCAAGAAAGTAATTTTAGTGCATTACTATTAATTCTAGACTTTTGAGATTTTATCAGTTTTTCCATTAATGTTCTCTTTGTGTCCTAGATTCCAATCTAAAAATACTACCTTGTGTTTAGCCTTCCTTTTTTTTTTTTGAAGAATTTACATTAGTTTGTAGCTGATCCATAAAAACACAAAAATTGCAGGATTTGTTTTGGGCACAAAAATGTCTTCTAAATGAAGAAAAAATTTTGATGTTTATCCAAGAGATAAATACACGGATTCCTGCTTCGGTGTCACAGTGAGGCTGGCTGGAGCTGCCCACAGTCAGCAGCCCCTGGGGCGGGCTTTGGCACGGAACCTGCGGCAGGATAAGGAGCCGTGACTGGTGGGCTCTGCGCCTCACCTTCCTGGGGAGACTCGGAATGAAAGCCGTAATGCTAGGCTTGTTTGACGATAACTTTCTTCCCTAAAGAGCAGCATAGAGCTGGGCCAGTGTAGAGGCTCCCAGCTCTGCTATGGCTTTTCCCCCACTCTCCCAATTTCCCCTCACCCCCTTTTACAGAAGCTGTTTGTCTGGTAGTTCGTGGGTTCTGCCCAGCATGTCTTCAGTTCCTTGTCAGTAAGACTTAAGATCTTTCAGACCCTAATGGGTATCATCTCTTAGTGAGGTACTGATCTGTCCTTCAGCTAAGTGACGTCGAGTTAGCCGGAACACGTTGTATTTCCAGTGAGGGGCAGTTACCCGAAAGTCTTTCTGCGCACTCAGGTCTCTCCATCTGGGGTGTGAGCTGTGATGTGCAGCCTGCACTGTGATGTAATGCATAGCTCAGTGCAGGTCCCCTGCAGATGTTTATTTCAGAATTCATTCAGAAAACAAGCACTGTTGCCTTGTGGCCCAGTGTCCTGCACATGCTCACGATATCCTTGCAGTGGGACGCTGCCATGACCTTGGTTTCTTGTCGCTGGCCAGAAGGGAAACGGTCACAGCTGAACTGCTGGCCTCATGCTCTTCCCCTGGGGTTCACCTTGGGGCCAGTGCTGATGGTTTGCTCTTTCTTTACATCATCATCCTTTGGAGTGAGCACTTCCACATCCTTGGTCCAGAGAGGTGGGGTAGATGGTAAGTTGATAGATAAATAAAGCAAATCTGAAGTTCTCCCCAGCAGCATCCACTAAGACTGCATTCCTTGCCATGCCTCCTGCCACGCCCATTTTGAATTGTGAAGCTGTTAATGTGAAAAGTTGGAATATGAGCCGCTCTTACTTCCCCACAGCATGGTGTGGAGTGGTGCCAGGGTGGGCAGTCATCTGCACTCTTCCTCTCGTTTCTGCCTTGAGTCCGACTAGAATTTAGGAGTCACTGAAGAGGAGGCAGTGTGTAGACTGGGCCCTTGGTCCATCCTGTCACTGCTGTACCTGTGGTGGCCCGTCGGCAGGACTCCAGGACAGCGTGCTGTTCCCAGGCTCAGATTTCCCCCTTGTTGTAAGGAAAGGACGCTTAGATGACCTTGACCTTGAGTAAACCTCTCTGTACTGTTGCCGAGTCCCAGGCATATCTCAGGTATTACCTCACTGTCACCTGCATGATGTTACCTGTTCTGAGTTCTCATTTGAAAACCAAGTGAGGTTTGAATGCTGGCGAGATTTGTACATGGGGTGTTTGGAAGTTTGGAGGGAGACTAGGGTGAGAATTTCTTGAGCTGTCCGACTTGATTTCCCCGTGTAGTTCTGACAGTTACAGAAAAGGGAGACTGCCTTTGGGGACTCTGCTTCTTAGGGTTCCCAGGGCCCTGAGGATGGCTGTCCCCGCTAACTCCACCGGTAGGCCCTCTGCCTGCTCTTGGTGACTCCACTGGGCTGAAGTCTCCTTTCTTGGCCTTAGTTTTGTGTGTTCCGTTCCTGCTATTGGTTGGAACTGCTTGGTATTCCCCACCCATGCTCCCTATTTTTATCTAAAGCTAACTCTGTTGTGTGCTTACCTTTTCTTTGTCTCTTCCTCACTTGACCTAGCTTCCGGGTGTGCCAGCTTGGTTGTTCACTGTGGAGGAGCCCATGTGAGGGTGATTGCTCATGGCTTGGCTCCTTCCCCGATGGGACACAGTGTGTCAGCAGCGTGACAGTGCACAGTTCAGTAATCGATTGCCTGTGCTTTGTTTTCATTCATCAAAAAAAAATTTGTGTGTATATAACTGAAGAGCTCAGGAAGCCAGTCATGGGAAGAGGTGTTGCACTGTTTCTTCTAAAGTAGTATCAGAGTACTTCGCAATGGATGGGTTTGGGATCTGTCCTAGACAGTGTCTTTGTTCTTGTATTGCCTTAGCTTGTGGAGTCAGACCTGAGTGACAATGGCAAAGCCTCTCTGATGAGCGAGGAGGAGGACGACGGAGAGGAGGAGCCCGCACCCAGGAGAGGCAGACCTCGAACCAGCAGCATCGGCCTTCGGGTAGCCTTTCAGTTTCCCTCTAAGAAATTGGCCAAGAAGCCAGAGAAAAATAGTTCCTCCGAGTTGTTTTCTAGCTCATACCTCCAGGACAGTGCAAAAATGATTGGAAGAAAGAAAAGCTGCAGACAGGCGATGGAAAGGGGGCATTCCGACTCTGAGTCTGAGGACGACTCCAGGGACGAGAGCCAGGAGGGCTCGGACGCGCTGCTGAAGAGGACCATGAACATCAAGGAGAACAAGGCCATGGTGAGGCCCCGCGGCGGCGCCGGGGACGCCCGGGCTCTGAGAGCAGGTGCTGAGGCTGGGGCAGCGGCCTCTAGAGCTGCTGCCGCTTGGGCTTCTTTGGGGAAAAAGGAGCTTTGGGGATTGTGTGTGTTTTTCCTTTTCAAAACCTAAAGCATTATTATTCCGTCCGCTGTGCTTTGGGACTAGAAAGAGGCTCCCAGGACCGTTCACTTGTCGCCCCTGTGAGGAGGCCGTTGTCGCGCTGCTCAGCGCTTCTCAGTTTAAGTTCCGTATCCATAGTTCTGTTGGGGGTGAGCGGGGCTGAACGACTGCGCTGTCCCCAGCAGAAAGCAGCAGAGAGGGAACGGGATGTCACCGAGTCCAGGAAGAGTCGCCGTGGGCAGGGCAGCAGGCGGCTTTTGCCGGGACACTGCTCTGCATGGGGAAGGTCTAGGAGTTAAGCCATCTCATTCATTTTTAAGTATCTTTGTCAGAACCATTAATAGGACAAAGCGAATTTTTCTTATGTATATTTGGTTTTTCCATATATGGTCAGTAGTTTCATTTGGTCATTTCTGGAATCACTGTTTGCTTCATAATTTTGTATTGACAGAATTTTTTTAAATTCTTAATTTCCCTTTTTGGTGTATTTTTCATATTTTCCTTTAAAAAGTATAAATGGTGATTCTGCACGTATAATCATATGACAAAATTTGAAAGCTTACTTTTAGGGTAATTTTTATCTAAGAAACATTTGTGCCTGGCTAAGGGAAATTTTTAACACTTTATCTTCTCAGTAAGAACTATGCTCTAGGTGATTTTTTTAGTGGTACCCTTGTATTTGTATAATTTAAAATTAACCCTAATTAAACGCTCTGATTGGCATATCCATGCCCTTTGCTTGGTGTTAATGAAGTGCTCATCTGGGAATATCTTCAGAAATTATTTTTATTGATGAGAAGTGATTTTTGAACTCTAACCATTAAAATCTTTTTCTTTCTTTTTGTCATTTTGAGACAGGGTCTCGCTGTGCAGTTCAGGCTGGCCTTGAGCTCACTTTGTAGCCCAGGCTGGTCTCAAACTCGCAACGATCCTCTTGCCTCAGCCTCCCGAGTGCTGGGATTGTAGGCCTGTGCCACCACGCCCAGTGTTACCATTAAAGTCTTCTAGTTAGGCTTTTTGGATTTTGGACGCACTTACACTTGAGATTTGGGTGTGTAAAATTCGTCCTGGGTCACACACTGTTAATTAGAGGCTGAGTCAGGAACTGACCCTGGGGCTTGAGCCCCAGACACTCCTTTGTTCATTGTGTCATACTGTCCCCCTGGGTAAGGGATGGGCATAACAATGACTCAAATGATGGCATCAGCTTCAAAAGTGTCACCCATGTTGAGGTTCACATAAACTACTTCACTAGCAAAGTCCAAGCCTCGGGAGAGGTGTTGGATGACCTAGGCCTGGCAGCACTGACTTACATCAGATCCTCTCTTTCATTCTGAACCTTAGCTTGCTCAGTTATTGGCGGAATTGAACTCAATGCCAGATTTCTTCCCGGTTCGAACCCCGACCTCGGCTTCTGTAAGTGGAACTCCTCCTAATGATTCAGACACACTGGTGTTTGGTAATCAGTTGCCAGATGGCTTTTATCCAACTGGATCTGTCTGTGCTCTTGGTTTCAGAAGAAGAGAACAGTGCGGCGGGCCTTCTCGGAGGGACAGATCACCAGGCGCATGAACCCAGCTCGAAGTGCGCGGCCCCCAGAGAAGTTTGCTCTAGAAAACTTCACTGTCTCTGCCACAAAATTTGCAGAAGAGTTTTATAGTTTTAGAAGAAGGAAGACTATTAGTGGGGTACTTCCTAATAAATGAATTACTATTGGTTTAATCCCGTGATCCCCAGACCGAGTGTGTACTGACCGAGTCCCCTAGGGCTGGCTACAGATGCAGTTTCTGACTCAGGAGCCCCAGCACCTGAGAACTTGCATTTCCACCGTGTTCCCAGGTGATGCTGATGCCCCTAGGACCACGTTTTGAGAAGAAGCCTAGTCTGAGAGAGTCCTGTATTAAACTGAGCCGAGAAGCTGCTCACTGTTTACTTGGAATGAGCTAAAATCTGCTTGATTGCTGGTAGACACAAAAAGGCCTGTGAACAGCTCCAGGCAGTGTCATGGTTTGCATGTAGGACCTTCAGAGCTTTCTCTTGATTTTTCTGCTTCAGGATGGGACCTTTCCAGGACCTCTCCAGGGCCTGCAGTGTGGAGGGAGAAACTGGGAACTTTCCCGTATGTGGGCTTGGCTGTGCAGTGTGGTTCACTTCTCTATTTCCGGAGTTTTCAGTAGAGAATCCCGAAGTCCAAGCCTCTTGTGGCCGCATCTCTGTGCCAAGAGGGGAGCTTGGCCTGAGGCAGGAGCACAGTAAACAACTGCACAGAGGAAAGTTTCCAGGGAAACAGAATGGAAACACCTCAGCTAACATTAGTGGTGTTGGAGCTCAAGAAAGTTAACTTACGTTTGAACGGCTCCATGTGTCTTATTCCAGGTTCTGTTGTTGTTCATTTTGTAGGGGAAATGCCAGAGGTACAGACAACGCCGGCGTGTGTCTTCCTTTCGGCCAGTGGAGGATATCACTGAAGAGGACTTGGAAAACGTTGCCATAACTGTTCGAGACAAAATCTATGATAAAGTTCTGGTAATTGATATTAATGACTTGTGTGATTGTGATTCTTACAAGGGTATCCAAAGCATTGGTGTTTGAAATCCTCCCTCATTTTTAAACTGTGAGGGCTTGGATCCTGTCCTATCTGCCCGAGGACGTAGAAGCAGGCTTTCAGTTGTAAGGTCAAGGGTGAGCAAGAGCTGGGAAGAGGAAGGTGGTGAGTGCAGTGATCCTCTTCAGTACAAGAGGCCCCCCCGGCATGCAGATAATCTGGGGGGAAGCGTAGTTTAGAGAAGTGTATTTTTATCATTACACTTTTATTATTTACATAGAACAAATAGTGTATTGTGGTTAATACAGCCACAGAAAAATAGAAGTTTGGCAGAATATCTTTGGTTGGTAGGAAATGGGTCTTCTAAATGGTGACTTAAAGGGTGGCTTTGTCTGCGTCACTTCTTTTTGATAAGTGATGGGACGCGGTCTTAAGGTAGTAGTGAAGTGTTTTTAATTGAAATGTTAACATTTTAAAAGCAGAAGATTTTACACTGCAGGTACCCAGGGCTAGCAGTAGGCTGGCATTGATTGGTGTAGCCTGGGCTCATCACACTCAGTCGCCTGTTGCTTCCTGGGGGCTCCGCTGTGCCTGCCTCAGTCTCCTCTGGGCACTCTTCCTGTCCCTCTGATTATTTTATTCCTCCTGGGCTTTCCGATTGCCTCTGATGTGTGCTGCTGGCCCCAGAATGGAAGTGCTCACATCTGGCAGAGGCTGCTGTGGTTCTCCCGGGGATATAATCCTACCTCTGGGAGGGAGGGAGTGCTTTGTGCATGTGGTAATATATATGAAGCACCTGCCTCACAGGCATCACTGCGCGGGTCCCCACGTTCCCTGCTCACACCGTTCTCTGTAGGGTAACACCTGCCATCAGTGTCGGCAGAAGACCATCGATACCAAGACGGTGTGTCGGAACCAGAGCTGCGGTGGGGTGCGAGGCCAGTTCTGTGGGCCGTGCCTGCGCAATCGCTATGGCGAGGATGTGAGATCGGCGTTGCTGGACCCGGTAGGAGCAGTGCTGGCATTTGGGAGAAACTATGGATGAAGGAAAGCAAGCTCTGAAGTTAGGGATCTGCAGGGCTCTGGGTTTCATAGAGCCCTCACCACTTGCCCTTCCTTTGACCCCTAAGGTTAGGAGCAATGAAAATAGCATTTCCTCTGGACAGGGAACAAGCTGGCTAACAGGATGGGAGAAGTGTGCGTTGGGTTTTCCAGTGTCTGAGCTAAACTTCTGTACGGTTGTCTGGTTTTGTGCGAGTTAACCCTGTGACTGACCTGTCATTTTCTTGGCCAGGCCAGGGCAGGCATATCACAGCATCACAGCACTAAGTGCTTCCTGTGTGTCTGGCGGCACTAAATGGGTCTCACATCTGTTAATGCAATTATTTTACCTTCAGTTATAATTAATACCATCTAAAGTAGTAGGTATAGAATCTCCTTATGCTTTAGTTCTCTCTGGAAATGAGATGGCAGTACCATGGTTAGTGTATATGACCTTAAACCTGAGTAGCCTTGGTTTCTGGGGTCTGCTCTTAATTAACTGCTTCTCTTCATTGTGTGATCGCTTCTGCACGAGTATTTAGGAGTACACGTACTGTCCCCAGTTTACATACATACTGCTCAGGTTAAGTGATTTAACCTAACGGGTGCGGTGAGATTCATACTTCGTGTTCCTGAAACGAAGGTGTGTGACCTGGGCATTTACAGAGTCCTACGCTTGGCTTAATGCACTTGAAGTCTCCCTCAGCTTGGAGGAGGGGCCTCCGCTAATCACACGGAGCTGGTCTTGTCTGAAACAGTCCTTGTTTCTCAGTGACATGGACTGTCGGGCCTTGATGGGTCCCTGGGGAAGGGAGGCGACGCGCTGGTTGGTTCCCCTCAGGTGGAGGGCGCGTGCCCTGGGATGAATACTTGAAAGGCAGTGTGGTAAAGACCGGAGCAGAGGCCCAGCTGAGCCAGGCTTGGTCAGAGACCCTCGTCTTGCCAGAGCCTTTAGCTACATGTCCGCCACCATCTTCTAGGATTGGATGTGTCCTCCCTGCCGTGGGATCTGCAACTGCAGTTACTGCCGGAAGCGTGACGGCCGCTGTGCCACAGGGATCCTCATTCATCTCGCCAAGTTTTACGGCTACGATAACGTGAAGGAGTATCTGGAAAGGTGAGTCTCCGGCAGTTTAAAAGTGGACGTGTGATCTGTTGTGGAAGATCCTCTAGCAAGTAGTTGTTGCCTCATTGCATGGCTGGTTATAGAAAACACCTCCAGTCTGTGTCCATCCGCATTGAAGAAGCTCAGAAACGTTACTTGCCCCATTGGGAAATTCGCTCCTCACCGAAAATTCTCCTTGTGCTCTGAGAAGTGAAGGAAAGGGCCGGCTGAGGGGGGACTGCGAAGAGCCAGAGACAGGCAAATTAACCACACCGAGCAGAGAGGAGATCTCAGGCTGTGTGCATTGGGATGAGGACAAAACCATGGGCTACATGAGCCATTTCTTCTGGGGGCGGTTTGAGACAGGTGTATAGTTCAGGCTGTCCTATAGCCCACGCTTGCCTCAAATGTGCGGCAATCCTCCTGCCTCAGCCTCCCGAGTGCTGGGATTACAGGTGTGAGCCACCATGCCCGGCTAGGAGTGCCATTTCTGTAAGGAACTCTGAAGCTTGGTTTCGGAGTGTAGAAGTGAAGAGTGTCACCCTTGGGACACACAGTATCCAGCATGCAGTTAGAAGGAGCCAGGATTTTGAGTGTCAGGAGATAGGGGCCGGTACTCTTCAGGGTTTTTTGGTTCTTTACCTCCATCTGATTAACCACTTATCAGATACCTCTCATCTTTCTTGCAGCTTACAGAAGCAGCTGGTGAAAGACAAATGAGAGGAAAAGCAACGAGCCGACTGAGCATGCTCCAGGAAGACGTGGATACCATTTGTGCCTGAGATTTCTAAAAGTTGTATTTTTATACAGAAATTCTTTGTAGAGTTGACTTTCTGAATACTGTTTTTAAAAAATTGTGTATATGCTTAAAAAGATTTTTCAGCAAAATAGCAAAGCAGAGGAATCTATATCCGGGTGCACACAGATCTATATTGTTCTAAGTATGACTCAGCAGCGCAGTTTAAATGGGGTGGAATTGAAGTTCAGGTAAGTTACCGAGAAGACCTTGTATAAGCAGCTCTTTCATTTGATATTGTTAAATTACCTTTACTCACCAAACTGCTGCCCTATGCCATGCTTTACTGGCATTATTACCTTTAGTTTGTCGTGTCGTGAGTGATTGGTTCAAACCATGTAGTTTATCCTGCTATGGGTCATTTGTACCGAAAGAATGTTCCCTGAATTACAAAGTGCAATTAACCGCATGACATGAGCGTTATTAAGGTTTGTTTTTATTAAAACTAAACAAAAAGTGGACTGTGATGTTACAGACACTGGAGGCCTAGGAGTGCCTAGCTTTTCCTTTGTGACTTGCTGCTGCTTCTAGTTCTGAAAGAATTTAAGGGCTATGTTTTAATTTAAAAAGATTTTGTTTACTATCCATAAGATCTAAAACTCCCCTTCCTTCAAGCTGCACGGTTTTTGAGGTTCAGAGGAATCTTGGTGAAAACGTGAGAGACTGTATTTTTGTGTTGAGAGATGGGGTTTCAGAGAGGAACCCTGGAAAGGTAAAAGTCACGAACATACTTCCTGAACACGTGTCTAGTATTACTTTCTGTATTTGCTTTCTGTCCCCTTCTCCACTGCTTAAGGATACTGTTTTAAAAACTGAATGCACATGTAAGTTACTAAAAAATTACAACGCTGGAATGTTTTGGGCCCTTAAGTAGAATTAACAGCCACAGTGTAGTGGCACAACAGGAAAGAAACTCTCACTGTGTTCTGGTGCAGGCGGGAGCAACACAAGTCTCAGTGCAGGGGCCACCTTACGCTTCCAGCAACAGAGCCACGCCTGCCAGCACCCACTTGGCTGTCTTCTCTTTGCTCTTCAGCCTGAAGGTCCAGATGTAGGTGGGGCCCCTCATTTTGTTTATGTACACAGGGCATTCATACGTGTGTTTGGTTTCTTGTCTGTCCACGGGGATGGCTTTGGCAAAGATGACCGGCATCATGGCCGTCAGCTCCTTGAGGCGGGCTTCGACAATAGTTCCAGACTGGATGTCCCATCTGGCACCTATGGCAGAAATAACAGTTGCCGACTGTGTGGCACGTTTGTACTGATACTCTAACTGAGACAATAAACATTCTGATTTTATCACATCTTTCTTGTCCGTGGCATCCTGACCTTGCTGGCCATGGCTGAGATTTGAGAGCGAGGGGTTAACTTAGCTATCCTAGACATACATTATTGCCGCGTGTATAATGGTTAAACAGTTCATATAAGAATTTGTCCAGGCTCAGCATGTTCCCTCCCACCACCTTCCTTTCTTAGAGCAAGTTCATTGAATCATTCGCATCTCGGACCCTGCCCTTAGAGATCTGAATTGGGGCACATCCTGGTGAGGCTAGATGTCCTGCAAAATAGTGCATGGTCAGATAAATCTGGAAAATCTTGGGTCTAATTCTCTTAGAACTAGAGAATTAGAATTAGAGAATTAGAGAATTAGAATTAGCAGTATAAAAGGGCATCTTAAAAGTTTGGAAAAGTCTGGTAGTAAAAATTACAGCAAATTTACTAAGCTTTATATTGAAAAGCAAAATAATGCAGTGTAGGTCTTGAGTTGCCCTGGGGCATTACACCAAATGTATGTGTGAAATTTAAGTGGCAGTCATCACCCCAGATGGCTCAAGTTGGCTTGCAGACATTGGCACTTAACATTGTTAGAAAGAAAGGAAGCGCATCCCCTAGCATGAAACCACTGTGTTAGGATTGTGTAGATCCTATGCAACAAGGGCAGATGCCGTCTTGGACCTAGCAAGAAAGGGTCCCCAGGCACCCCGGCGGCTCACCTTCCATGCAGAGCCCGTGGAGATAGGCACCCTCCCTCGGGGCGTGGCTGTAATCCTCCTTCACTTTCTTGGTAACATCCACAGTCAGGCACATTCTGTCCAAGGGCCACTCATTTTTTCGAGCCATGGTCTGCATGATTGCTGCAGGAACAGGAGTACAGTGAAAAAGCTGTACAGAAATAGGGCTCAGAGGAGCCACCAGTTGGCCGAGGCGTTCTGTAGTGCCACGGGAAGTTTTAGGGTCCTGGGTATTTTGCTTGGCAAACTAAGGCCACTTAGCTTATCACCTGTTTCTGGAACAGATTCTGTCTAACAGCGATTTGTTTCTGTTCTGTCCCTGCTGGCTTCTGCACTTGCCCCCGAACCCTTGGCCCCTGCTGCTCGCCACCTGCTGCAACTTTATTTCCACTGTAGTTGCCACTGTTACTCTTGCAGCCTCTCTGTGATGGCTGCCGCTGGAAGGGTGATTGGTGGGCAGGGCAGGCAGAATCATCAGGAAAAGCCAGGCGGGACTTCTGGGCTCCCCAGGGCGTCCGAGCTGCCCTTCCTCCACCCTTACCAGTTAAGAAAGACTGAGGGTTGAAGAAGCCAGAAAGCCACACCACAGCTGGAAGGGCAAGGTCTTGGGTCCAAGTGTCGAGTTCTCGGCAGCGTAAGAGGAGGTCATTAAACCTGGTTGGTGGAAGGCAGGAAAAAAAAATCAGCATGCTTTTTAGTAAAACAGATGCCTTCCAACACAGTTCTGAAAAAAGACCAGGCAGGGTGGTGGCGCACAAGTATGCACCGCTGACAGCAGCAAAATCCTCCCCTGGGGATTTGCAGGGCACTCTCCCTTTTAAGGAGTAGTTTCCTGTTGAGACTTGATACCTGTAACTGTTACCATCGGGGCAGGAAGAAGGGAAAATTCTTCTGCATCTGTTCACCCATTTTACTTAGCTCCTCCCAGTGCCTTGTGGCGAGTATATACAAAAGTGAGCTCCGTGCGAACTGGGCCGAGACCCACCAGGAGGTGCAGGATGTGGTGAGGACACCAGTGAACACTCGTGTCTGATGGTGGGAGGAGACGGTCTTGTGCCAGGACAGCTGCCAGGGGAGGTGACGGCAGCGAGAACAACATGTGGCGAGATTTTGCAGGTGGTGGTGATTACCTGACAGAGGAAGGCATGGGTGACTAAAAAGGGGATCTTGTCTACAGAGTTGGCCAGGCGGGCCCCACCCCCAGGTGTAACCTGGCTCATAAAGCTAAGGAAACACGAGCTTTGGTAAAACTTGGGAACGCTTGATGCCTTGAAACGGAGGTTCACGCTGCTGAAAAGGGGCAGAGTGGGGCGCACAGAGGCCTAGCCCTGGCGTGGCATGGGAACTTGTCGGACAGGAAGCAGGGTTGGATGGGTGGGGGGGGTCACCCTCCACAGGCCATTGTGGCAGGGATGTGTGCCTGAGGTGTTTGGCTGACTGGAGGCTATGAAGAGGGAAAGACTAAAGGTTTACCTTCAAATTCCCGCTAGCTTAGAACGTGGGCCTGCCTTGAGCCCTGCTCCACATTAAATCCTTACAGCTGGCTTAGTAAAACTATAGTTGAAGATAATAAAAAGGAACAGGGCTCTGCACGAAGACAAATGGAATGAACTGGAAAAGCACTGGAAGAAAAAGATTCCTAGGTTAAAGGGCAGCCTCACAGTTAAAAAAAATGACTGCTTATGTAAACAGGCTTATGACTTAGAAAGGATCAGCAAAGAAAAAGGAGGTTAAGTTGGAAAATCCCAGGAAAGGAGAAAAAACAGTTACAGAAATGAAAACAAAAATGTAAAGCAGCAAAATCAAATGGAGGAAATGAAAGGCAAATGGGTTAAAAGGGAAATAGATGGAGGCTGAAATAAAACATCTAGTAGTAATTCCAAAAAGAAGCTTCAGTTTCCTTGAATCGTAAATTTCAATCTGTATAATGACACTACTAGAAAATTACTACAAAATTTGGAATAGAATAATCAATACTAACAAGAACCTTAATTATAATATGAACTACAAATATGATAAATTCCTTGGGTGGCAGGAAGAAAATACGAAGCTATTTAAAGAGGATGGAAATAGTACTATCCTCAGACATCTAGTAGCACTGGATAGAACGGAGTGATGCCTACCACGTCCCCCAGCTGTGTATGTGAAAAAAAACTACAACCAGCCAAACTATTCCAGGTACAAGTGTAACATTCTATAGCATGAAATTCCACGAGCAAATCCAACCAATAGAAAGGTTTCAGGAAATAAGAGGAATATTGGAAAAAGAGACAATGACAATTCTAGGGAAGAAACTATCTCTTTGGAGACAGGGATTGAAAATTACCTGGAACTGACTTAAATCAGCTGAAATTCTGCCGAGGCATGTATAGTGAAAATAGAGTTTGGGTAGATAATGAGAATAGAATGGAAGGGAAAGCAATACTCAAGGGACCTAAGGGCTAAGCAACTTGAACAAGGGAAGCTACGAATGGACCTCATCGTCATAACAACACAAGTACCAAGCAGAATACACTTTTAAAAACACACAACCAAATACGGTAGTGAACTTGTAGGCCCTTAGGGGCAAAGAGAAACTTACGGAGGAATAAGAAGTATATTTAATCAGTGCTAGGAAACAATGGAGTTAGGACACAGAAGTCAGAAAATAGTCACTATGTCCTGGGGTTTCACAGCGGATCCGACCCTCCTGCACCCTGTGGTTTATACTACAGTAAAAGGGAGCTCAGAACAAGATGTGAAAAGTATGCTGAGCAAAGTTGATACGTTAAAGCGAAAATAATTATCAACTATCAACAAAAATAGTGTATAAAACAGCACTAACAGGTGTCTGATTTTCAGAGAAGAGCTGAAGGTTCCCAAGGAAAGAAATGTTTACATTGCATTAGAAAAATTGGTGTTACTATAGAAAGGTCTCCACTAAAGTAATAGGAATGACACGGAGCTAAATCAAAGGAAACCAAAACCAAGTCAGAAAAGGGCTGAGACTATGAACAGAAAAGCACAACAATGGTAGGAAACTTAATCATAAAGCAGTCCTTATCATGAAGCAAGTAAATATAAACCTGTGATTTCTTGATGTATGGGGTTAGACTGTGGATGTGCATAGCATGAGAAATGAACTGAGGGCTCTGCTCACCTCCCTGCTGTGGGTATTCTCCGCTGTCCATGGGGGTCACACGCTGTCCTGCCTGTGTTCCTGTCCAGCCCATCGCCCACCCCCATCATCTGAGATTTTAAGGAGACCTCAGTTCAAAGCTCACCAGTGTTGTGATTTATGGAAGAATAGTTCAGAAAGTAGGGATAAAGAGCTTCAGCACCAGCAAGGCAGGAATAAAGGAAAGGTCTTGTGATGCTGAATTTTCTGACAAGGCCACGCGGCAGCTGGGAATAACACCAGGCTTCAGCAGTCCGAATTTCTGCCCCTGGCTGTGTGATCCATCTCTGTAGTCATGCCCCAACATAAAAGGAATTGTTTTCTACGTGTCATATTAGGAACTTCCAGAAATGATCTATGAGATGGTGTTTGTACTCCTGAGCTTGGAAAATAAAGGATGTAAGATAACAGGAGGATAAATTTAAGTTGCCTTCCATGGCCATTCAGATCTTGCAACTTGAGGAAATCTTATTGCTATCTATATTTTTCAGATAAAAAAATTGAGACAGGTCACAGATTTTGTCCAAGAACAAATACCTAACAAGCGAATCTTGAATTTTGCTGTGGGCCTGGCTTTGAACTGAGTTTTGCCTTAGACACACCTATCAAAGAGAAATGAGAAATGGGCGGTGGAGTCGGCCTGGTTACACGTCAGTCACAGTTGCCGGGATTCTTAGGCATGACAGAGAATGCTAATCCAGCACTAGTGGCCATGGCAGCAGGAGAAGGTAGCTTACCACTGGGCAAGGCCGTAAGTAGATGGGTAAGCCAGCTTGCTCCAGGTGTGTGGAACCCTGTCGTAACTCAGTGCAGATTGCTGGGCTTCCACGTCGGGAGATAATGTCAGCTCCCCCTTGCGTGGAGGAAAAAGGACCACACGGTGAATATCTTCCGATATGGTGAAGCCCACTCAAGTCCCACTTCAGATTTACCTTTAATCCAAGATCCAGTTGTTGAAGCGACACACGAATTTCCCGAATGAGAATATTCATCCTCTCACATTCTTGGAAACAGACAAGAACATATGGGCTTTTATTTGAGGTCTTTTGCATTATCTCTGCCATGTTGAACTCTTCTGGAAGTTTCTCCAAAATGTCATCCAAGACATTCTTAACCTTAAATCATTAACACACAAAGACTCATCTCCTATTCAGTTCCATTAGTGATGACATACATTTTACTTTTTGAAGTCTGAGAGCCCATCATCCAACTTGCAAAGGTCTCTGTAAATTCATTTTTTAAAAAATTTTTACAATTTTTGGTGGGGATTGAGCCCATGGAATGCTAAACCCTATACCGAATCTTTCTAATTTTCTAACAGGATCTTGATCAATTGTCTAGGCTTGCCTCAGATTGAACAATCCTGCTTCAGCCTCCTGAGGAGCTGGGATTACAGGCATGTGCTACCACAACTGGCTATGAATACATTTTAAAAATGCCTACTACTTGTAGGTAGGCTGAGTAGCACCGCCCACTCAGGATTTTCTGGTCAGTGTCAGCCACTTCCCTCTTTCAGGTTCCAAAATACAGTCAGGGTGATGACTGCTCATTCACAGTATCCTTCTGCTAGCATTTAGGGGTATAAGGATAGTTATCAACTACATGCAATTTGTAATAAAGATTTGGTCAGAAGAAATAGAACTCCATTACTTGGGGAATCATGGGAGCTGTGGCTGGCCTGAGAGAGATCAGTAAACTTTTTAAATGTTGTTACATATATCAGATGCATAGGTTCAAGGTCTTGAGAGCTATGTGTTTGCAAGTGGCTAATGTTAAACCATGATATTTAAGCCATAAGTTTGGTTATATAACAGGTGTTTTGCAAGGGTATGTGATACTCAGTAGTACATTGTTTATGACAGAGATGATAAACTCTGGTAAACATTGTGATTTTAATAATTTCTAGACTGTAACTGAAAATAATCATGCATCTTATTAAATAAATCCACATCTGCAGTGTTTTAAATTTTCAAAATTTCAGCATGTTTTAGCAGTGATTGTCTCTTGGATACACATTTTTTCTCCTTTTTTGGATCATGGCCTCCCAAAGGATAAAGTCTTCTTAAAAGTCACATGGATTAAAGAGGCCCTTTAAAGCATTTTATTCTGTGAACTGATGCTGCCCCTCTAACCAGAAGGCCCTTGGATCAATTTGGATCAGCATCTTTTAACAATACAGTCGCTTCTGTCTTCTAGAACTATTGCCCTGAAGAAATGAAAGATTCGTCGTTGACACGTGAACAGCACACATAACTCATGCACATATGCTGTGAAGCTTCACTGAACTGGGAAAAGCAATAAGTATCTAAAAATGCAAATATTTGCAAAGCACTGCCTGTTAGCCTCAGGTGGCTTTCCCTCTTCTTGCTTTCAGATTCCTGTTGTGACACTGACATCGCTCTTGCAAGCAGCTGTAGCATTCTGGCAGCCACTCTGTCAGGTCTTGAAATCTCACACGAACAGCAGTGCTATACACTATGAAATAGCACAGTACTGTAGCTGGGTAATGGCATGGCTTGTGGAATTTACCATTGGTCCTTTCTAGCTGTCCTACTTTGGGAAGTAATCTCAGGTTTTCTGAAATAAGAGACTGGTAGTGCTTTTGTATCTGTAAAGTACCCTGTATAGTTCCTAGGTAGTGTATGGCCTTGGTGACAGTCTGCCTGTTGGGGGTGTTGAGTCATTTTTACCTCAAATGTTCATTTTCTGGTGTAATGACCAGCTTCTTTGTGAGAAAGATACAAGTACAAACACTAGACATGGATGTCCATCAGCTACTCCTGCTTCTATTAACATTATAGCTGTTCCCCCAAAGGGTGACTTTTTCCTTGATAATCTTTTAAAAAATGTAACATTTTTCTAGAAAAGATGCTAGTAACAGTATAAAACACACTACAACAGATTATAAATTACAAGCCTCACTGAATTACCTATTTGAAGAAATAACTGGAAAAGCTTAAGAAATGACATGAGCAAGTCCTAAGACTACAGTGTAATTAGATATGATGTTTAGCGAGTTCCACTTAACCTGAATCTTTATCAATTGAATCCTGATTAATAATTTTGAAAGAAGGGCTAATTTATTTGGGGGAAAACCAGCTACTCAGGTCTTAAATTAATCAGAAATAAGATTTTTATCTCAAGATTAAAAAAGTCATTTCTCATTCCCATCATTCTAGGGTAGGGATGGCAAACCTTTTGGAGTTTCAGCGATAACAACCAGCCCACTGCTGGCACTGCAATGGCAAACAAACATGGAAACGATGCCCAGGATTTGGAGGCAAATTTATTTTAGTTGACAGGCACTGATGGAGCTCATTCCAAAAATATCAGGCCCTGATCTCTGGTGGTCTAGGGCTTACATGGGATAAGCAAGCAGATAGTACAGAGGCCGAATGGCCTGTCATTTGGGGATTGGTTCTTACAATATGCATCACAGTAACCAGACGTTTCCAGGAGACAGAAAACCGCAACAGGAGCTGTTACTGGGCAACTAAGAAACAAGTACACTGGTGCGGGGGGCATTTTCCTTACAGCACATGTGCCATAGGTTCACCACTACTGTTCTAAAAATTTTCCAAAAAAAGAAAGCAAATCTTCTGAGACAATGTTAAAAAAAAAAAAAAGACACCATAATAAATGACCAAGCCAAAAACACATTACAGGAGTGAAAGGATAGCCACAAATTTGCAGAAGACATTTGAAGTTCACGTATCTGATCAAGAATATACATCCAGAATAAAGAGTTCTTACAAATTCATAAAAGATTGACAACTCTGGGGCTGGGGATTTAGCTCAGCGGCACAGTGCCTGCCTGGCAAGTGCAAGGTCGTGAGTTCAATTCCCGGTACCGGAAAAAAACCCACAAAAAATAAGTAAAAAAAAAATTGACAACTCAAAAATAGGGTAAGCCACAAGTACTTCACATGATAGTATATCCGGTGGTCACACACATTTGAAAAGGTGTTCAGTATTTTCCTCAACTGAGGAATGCAAAGTTAAAACCACTAAGATACTGTGATCCCTAGCAAAATTTCAAGGAGGTAGTGCAACTTGAATTCATACATGCTGCTAGTAGGAGTGTAACTGGTGAATACGTTGAGAAAATTGAGAGTACAGTTAAAGTTACACATTATACTCATGATCTGGCAAACCTCACTGCAGAGTGTAGAGAAGTATGAGGAGACACCTTCAGGAGTGACGTTTGTCTGTTGATAAAGGACTGTTAGAGAATGTTCATGACCATGAACAGTGGAAAAACTAGAAACAATTTAAAATTCATCCACAGTAGAGTGAATGAATGATATTCATAAAAACACTATACGAAAATAAACCATTGGTGTATGAACATGAATGAATCATACAAATGCAATGTGGAGTCAGAAGCCTGATGGAAACCAATACGCACTGTATGATTCTATATTTAAAGGTAAAGAACAAATGTATCTGTAGTGCTAAGGGTATCACTTATCTTTGGGGAGTACAGAGGTAGCTTCTCTGGTAATGGGCATGAATATCCAGGACAGTTGAGACTGTTCTGTAGTTGATGGGTACATGGTGGTTATATGAGTACATATGCAGGTAAAAATTCATTGAATTTTTCATTTAAGATTAACACAGTTCAGTGTGTGTATCTTAATGTAGCAAAAGAAAAGCCTACCTTGTCTTCTGTAGACTGCCCCAGCTCATCACTGCTGAGTGCACTCCTGGGCTGCATCTCCAGCAGAGTTCGGAAGAGAGTGTTGGATGTCACTGTCAGGAACTCTATTTCAGCATTGGCGTGGAGCCCGTACAGTGCCGGGCTCTCTGGAGGCAGCATCTCCTCTATGTACTGGTGATAGCCTGAATAATCCAGGTACGGAGGGGCTGCAAAGCCTGGTGCCAGCATGAGTTCGTCTTCAATCTGCAACCATGCAGGGGATGTCAGGTTTTTCCAAAACTAGGTTGGTGTTACTCTTTGCTGCCTAAACGCGCTCGTGAACTCTGGCAAGAAGATCCTAGCATCATGCTAGACCAGCAGCAGGATCTGTGCTGCTTCCCCATCAGTCGTTCTGCTCTGTGTATGGTATGAGGCTGATCTCTGGAGAGGGCTACAGGGGTGCACATGGATCCTGTTCCTAAGAAAGCTAGGAGCAAAGTGATACACACGGAACGAGCAAATGCTGTACGATCACTGCCTACTGCTCATTCTACTTTGATCCATGACTGTCAAACATGCCCATTTCCCAGAGAGAAAATCAAGATGGACATTAATTTGCCTAGGCAGAGGTTTGATTTTAATCTTATTTTGAGCTCAGTACAAACCTACAGCCTACACTTTCCTAGTTTACCGTATTTTCCACCGTACTGCTTTGAGTCACTTTATGTACGACGCATACGAATGTTACACGTAACTACTGAAAAATACGTGGACGTGTAAGTCTCATTTTATAGGCTGTCAAAGAGTATCGTACTACTGCCTCCCTAGGACTGTGGGCTATGCAGGGCCAAGACTGCGTACTGTTCCTCCCAGGATCCACAGACTGGGTCTGTGGCTGGCATAGGCTGCTGCTCAGTACACCGTTGCCTGGTGAATGGAAGATCCTAGTAACACGGCCTTTTCCATGCTCACCTGCTTCTTTAATTCTTGCGGAGGTGGGCAGACATTCTGTACAGAGCAATGTTTTGAGCAGATGTGAGCACCACCACCAAACCCTTAAAGTCAGAATGTGCACCCTCGTCATGTAACCAGGACACTTCCAGGCCTGAGTCTGTGCGGCCATAAACGCTGAAGCAAGGCTTAGGATTTTCTAGTAAATTTAGCATGATCCGAGATTTTCTTCCAATTGCGCTCAGTTCTTGGGGCAGTTAACATCTCAGTTTCAATTTTCCCAGTTGGCAGTGCTGTAAATTCTGTCTATATTTGCACATAAATATAGAGAAGGCTGCTGTTTAATTATCACTTACTATACTTATTTTCTGCCTAGATTTTCTAAGTCGGTTTGTGAAAGTGAGATTTGTCTGAGGCCATGTGATGTGCTGTGTCCCCTCAGTATCAGTTTGAGACAGAGCGAGTGTTTGTTCAGCCATTCAATAATCCGTACTATTTACTCAGTGTCCCACAGCAAACCTTGGAAGCAAGGTTCGCATGACCTCGTTCTTAGTGAACTTAAGACAATAAAGGGGACAAGGTAAATGTGATTTCCTGTAGTCAGTCATGTACCTGTATGATGTTCGTTTGTTCTTTTCCTTTCAAATCTGCAATCCTGGATTGCTGAGAGCTGTGACCTTAACAGTGCTCAATTACTGTCAACGAATTCTAAGGGCATTATTAATATTTAAACATGCATGTCTCCTTTACTTTATCCCAGGAGAATTTCTAAATTATCTAATCCTTCATACTGCCGGAAACAGAAATCTTGACCCGATGAAATGGGAAGGAACAAGGGAGACTATTCTATCACCTATATCCCTAGGCTTGGTTTTGATCATTTATTCACAACTGTTATCACTTCATATGAATAAGAGTAACCAAAATTGAAATGTCATTTGACTCAGAGTGACCCAAAGAAAACTGTAAGGAAAATTAAACCCATTTTTGCTTAGCAAAAATATAACTTTAAAAAACCCAAATTAAAATAAACACACACAAATTGAACTGTATTCTTTACAAACAAGGACTTGGTCCCCTCTGTCAGTGCTCACTAGGTCGCCGGAAATTTTGAAAGGCAGCAGTTAATTTGCCCTTCAGAACAAAATTTCAAGCAAACTAATCCAAAGTTGGCTGGGCATGGTGGCTCACAGTTGTAATCCCAGCACTGGGGAGGCTGAGGCAGGAGGACTGCCGTGAGTTTGAGGCCAGCGTGGGCTACATAGTGAGTTCAAAGCTAGTCTGAACTACATAGCAAGACCCTGTCTCAGAATAAAACAAAGCCCTCCAAAAAACAAAACAAAAAAGCCTAACCAAAACTTGAATCACTTGGAAAAATTAAAATGCCACAGGTACTGGATATGTGAGTGCATACTCTTAATGCTGCTGGGACTCCAAAGGGAAAGACCACTAGGCAGTCTGTTTATTGACGGCCTTCTCTGTGCTGGGTGATGAGCAAAGCAAAGAAACACCAAACTCAAAGGGAAGGGCTTGAGACTGACAGCCGGCAGACCTGGCTGGGGTTGTGGCTGTGAGAATTTAATAAAGCAGGCTCACTGCTAGGCCCAAAGCAAGCTTCACGTAGTCTTCCTGTGTCCTAGAAGCAGACATTGTTTTAAAGTGTATCTACATTTTCTGGAAGAAAAAACAACCTGCGAAGCCTCCTATTTCAAATTCCTACTTTGATGTCAAACTGTTTGAAAAGCAAGGTTTGGTTCATGCAGAGACCTGCGTTCTCCTTTCTTTTAGGGAACTTTTCCACATACCCAAGAAGCTTGGGAATCCTGATTCTGACTCTAGACCTTACTTTTCACTCAGTGGCTTTTATGAAACCTACCTCTTGCTGGTGGAGCCCTAACTGAAGAGTTCTATCTACAGTGACCACCTTTCTTGCCTTTGGGGGAGAGCTGTTTAGACGGTGTCAAAATGCCTCAAAGATTACCCTTCTCCAGAAAGGAAACACAATGGCCAATGACCACATGAAAAGACACTCAACATCATTCTTCAGAAACATGAAAATTTAAGCTCCAACAGGATACCACTCCAGGATGGCCAGAATAAAAAATGTAGACAGTAGCAGTGTTGCTGAGGATGTGGAAGAAACAAAACCTTCATAGATTGCTCTGGAACACTTTGGTGATTTCTCCAAATGTTGAACATAGAGTTACCATTTGATCCAGCAATTCCACTCCTAGACATGTTCCCAAAAGAACTGAAGGCAAAGTCCACACAAAATTTGTATCCAAAATTTAACAGCAACATCATTTTTAATAGCCAAAACCCAGAAACAACCCAAATGGCTACCAGTAAACAAAATGTGCTGTATCTATCAATGCAGGAGAGTTATAAAAGGGAACGAAATTCTGACACATGCTACAATATAGATAGCCCGTGAAAATATGCAAAGCAAAATAAACTGGACACCAATGGCTACATATCAAATGATTTCATTTATCTAAAATGTCCAAAATAGGTGAATCTGTAGAGACAAGTAGATTAATGTTTGCCAGGATCTGGAAAGTGAGCAGTGCTGTGGCTGGGGTGGGTGGAGGAAAATGGTGGATGATGCAATGGGTAGAGGTTTTAGTGCGTGAGGATGATGTTCTAAAGTGTGGATAATGGCTGCGCAACTGTGTGAAAAGCTTTGAATTCTGCAATTTCAATTGGTAAATTTTAAGGTGTGTAAATTATATCTTAGTAAAACAGAAAAATCAATGGATTCACCCTCAGGCAGACTCCACTTCCGTATCATGAAAAAAGATCACCAAGGACATGAAGTCATCTTTGCACAAACCACTGGTAGGCACAGTGACTAGAACCTGGGAAAACCAGCATCCTGTCTGCTCTGCTGACTTCATTGGATTGTTGCCCTTTTCTGATTTTCTTTTGTGACATTTAATAAAATTTTATCCCTCCACTACCCCTCCAAGTAGTCTTGGTAATGACACAAAGTTCACAGGTTGCTATGAGTATAAGCAAGTACATATGGCCTTGCCCTCTGCATCAAAAATATCACGGTCTGGAAATGCTGTTGGGATTTTCAGAAATGACTCAAGGCTGAATTGCATCGTGTTGTCTTCAGTGCTGGAAAGTGCACTGGTGGTTTGCTTGATGATCCTTTTATTTTACATGTGAGTAGGCTGAGGTACAGAGAGGTCTGGAGCAAAGCTAGGCAGGAAGTTTATAGCGGAACTGTAACGCTGCCCTACTGGGTGGCCTTGTTCTCAGTGTCATCACTCCCCAGGAGTTCAGAGTCCCAGTGTTTTGTGATCACTGCCCAGACTACTACGAATAGATCGGCACCCCCGCCAATGCAGTATGGCACACAGACTGGCCGTGGAGTCTGTTCGTTCAAATCCCAGTTCTGCTGCTTAGCAGCTGTCTGACCTGAGTCCAAGCTTCTTTTCTGATTAAATGAGATAATAATGCCCACTCTGCGGGACTGTAGTAAGAAGAAGAAATAAGACACCTGATGTATGTGGGCATGACCCTGGGCGCAGCACAGGTGTTTAACAAATGGTTTCCACTATTACTATCACAGACTAAAAATGCACAGTTGAGTATGAAATATGTACTATAAATTTTATACTTGATAATGGAAATATTGTTCATTTATTTTTTTCTATTTTAAAGAGAAACAAAACAACAATGAAGACAAAATAAAAACAACACAAAAGTAACAAAAAAATACATGACCTCAGAACAAAATGATGAAATATTGTTCATTTAGTAAGCACTATTTTCTAACATTAGATCTGTGTTCAGACCCGACAGACTCTTGGGGTAGTTAATTCTTGTTCTGCAGAGGTGAAGCTGGGGCTCAGAAAAGTTCAGTCATGTGTAGGGCCACAGCAAACACAAAGAAGACCTCATATTTGAATGTAAGGACTTGTTTTTATTTTTTACTTCAGGCCTGGGATTTTAATTGTAACTGTATTATCATCAGAGTAGTTGGTGCCACATGATGACTTTCTGTCTTAGTTGTTTTCTCCTTGCTGAGACAAAATACCCAAAGTTAAAGGAGGAAAGGTTTATTTCAGCTCACAGCTGGTAGATGTTTTAGTCCATAGAAGCCTGGTTCCAAGGCAGGGGAGAGGGCTAGGGGAGAGGAGAAATAATCCATGGTGTGGCAGGGAAAAAACCGAAGGCAGAAGGCAGCAAAAAGAAGCAGGGGCAAGTCTGCCTTCTTCTGTCCCTTTCTATTCCATCCAGGCTACAAGCATACTGATTGGTGCCACTCATTCCAAGGGTGGGGCTTCCATGATCCACACCCTTAATCCCAGGCCCACACCCTTTATCCACACTCACAGGTCCTAGTCCAGCCACCTTTGAAACTCCCCACCTGTGACCCAAGAGGCTTTGTAGAGACTTCTAGATACAAACCACTTTTAAAAGTAGTACTTAATATGATCATCTTCCCAAAGCAGTTTACCATATTACTTATTTGGCCAAGTACCTATGTTATACACGAAAGTGTTTTCATCCTTAACCTTGCCCACAGACACTTGAAGGGTGCTGAGCACTGTCTGAGTGCAAATTCATTTATCCAGCAAGGAACTCATCCTTCCTCCTGACACCGAGGTAATGTGGTGACACCTATTAGTGACAAAAGGGTTAGGACCCTCAGCCCTAGAACTTCTCTTTTGACACAGACCTGCCAAGCACATCCTGGGCATTCATGAGGCAGTACACTAATGTTAGCCAGAGAAAGTATAAGCTAAAAAGAAACATGAGACCTATTTGTTCTTTTCAATGAGCCCTGAGCCATCTTCTCATAGTTACTGTGTATAGATAACCCTATCTGCGGTTGGCTAAAGAGGCTTCTGTGAAAATAGTAAATGCCTCATCAATTTGCAACTTCAGCACAGCATTTCAGATCTGACACAGGTGTCCCTAAAAGTTCAGCAGGAACCTGCTAAGCTGAAGTACTCATGAGTGATCTAGATTTGCTGCCTAGACTCTTTTCTTCAGTCCTCAAGCCCTTATAAAAATCTCAGTCTCTACCCTGTAATCATAGCACTATGGGAGGCTGAAGCAGGAAGAAAACAAGTTTAAACCCAGCCTAGACAATTTAGCCATACCTTGTCTCTAAGTTAATAAATAAATAAATAAATAAATGGCTAGGGGTGCAGCTCAGTGCAAAGGCACTGGGTTTAACTTCAACACTGCAAAACCAACAACCAAAACACAGTCTCTCATCCTGCTGGCAGACTCCCCTCTTGGAAACACACCTGCTGTCCCCTTGCTAGTGATCTTAACCTGAATAAACTCCTGTATGTTCTTATTCTCATCTGAGTAAATTCTTCTACTGCCCATGTCACCAGCCCTCCACACACCAGCAGCCATCTCACCATCTGGCCTGGCAGACCACTGAAAGCATTTCAACTCTTGATAAGAGCAGAACTTTAAACCCAACTTATTACTGATTACGTTCTAATGCAACAAAGATACTAATTTGCAGACATTAGCCAATGTGAGAAGTGGTAAAAAAGACAACCTGCAGATGCCGAAGTGTTAGATCCCATCGCTAACAATATCAACAGCCTGAGCAGGAATCCTTGCAGGAGAACAGAGTAACAGATTTATAGCCTCTGATACGAGTCAGCAAGCGCATTAATTTCCCTTGGTGAGATGAGAAGGTAGCACTGTCCACTGAGGACTCAAGCTTGCAAATGAAGCATTTTGATCCTGAAAATCTCACCAGATCTGTGTGGAAGGTCAGGTACCTACATTTCTAAAGGGCTTACACACACCAGTGATGCCCTGCAGGTTTCATCACCTATATTTATTTTACAATTATTTGAATGGGAGTTCAGACTTGTGAAGGTTAATGGACTGTCTTGTTTGGCAACAGTGATTCCCCCGCTTAGCCGCAGGCCAGAGCCATGGGAGGGAACATTCGCCTGAGCTTCCTGCTCTGCCCCTTGACCTCTACCATCACAGGAGAAATCCGCCTCTGTAAAGGTCATTTGCTGGCACTGTTTATCTTTCCCATCTCCATGGTAACTTGCTCCTAGACCTCTTCTGAGGAGTGACTTCCAATTGTGTTAAATAGAAAGTATCTTTTCTGACAAGTGAAATCCTGCTCATTAAAGCCAGGGAAGACCAGGAGGCTCACAATGAAAGAAACACTTTTGTGTTTTTTTGATTAATGCTCCCATAGCAGGGAAGTCATTTTGTTTTCTGCATTGTCCCTGAATTGTTTAATGTTGCTCAAAGTAGTAAAAAACAGTCCATACCCCGTTTTATTAGACTATAGGGTCCTCCAGTATATGATTATATTACTCTCAAAAATCTCGAGGAAGGTGATCACATCTATGCGTGCTTCTCTGAGATGAAGATGAATTTTAGAAATTATAAACAGGAGGTTGCTCAAATTCTAGTACTGCTTTAAACACAGTTGGTGTCTTATCCAATAGAAGTGGTACAGTATAGGGTGCTGCTATGCTTCAGAAGTGTCTGCTAAAGAGCCACGTGTTAAAGGCTTGGTTACAAGCCTGTGGCTATGGAGAACAGAGATCCTCTAGGAGGCAGTGTGTGGTGGAAGTAAGGTTGTTGGAGTGTGGTCCTGAAGGGCTGTTGGGGTCCTGGCTTCTCCTTTTCCTTTCTCTTTGCTTCCTGGCTGCCCTAGGTAAACAAGCCTCCTCCGCAGTGTGACATATTGCATTGCCTCAGGCCCAAGAATGAGGCCAAGTGACTATGGACTGAAACCTCTGAAACCATAAGCCAAACTAAACCATTCCTCCTTTTCAGTTCTCAGGTATTTCGTCACAGGGACAGGAAGCTAATTCAGGTTGCCTGGGTGTTTAAGAACTAGCTTGGCAGTAGCTATGAACTTGAGCACCACTGGAGAGTCAGCTCACATGAGCAAATCATGGCTGCCTCTCAGCTCTGTCAGTGTAAGAGAAAAGAATAACACTTTTACCAGAAAAGAGCTCTGATTGCCAATGTTTTCTAGAGATGCAGGGTCAATACAATGCAAAAGGAGAAAAGGATGTTTGGTGTCTAAACCAGCACAGGACAGGGAAGAACCAGGTTCTCAAGTCACTTTTCTTTTTAGCATCAGGATGTATGTCCCTCCCTGTCTCCCAGTTTCCTGTGTTTCTAGTTGATCTCCTCTGAGTAACTCCAGTGTGCCTCCTCTATTCAGCCACGTTGAATCTCCCACATTTTTCTTTTTTTGTTTTTGTTTTTTTCCAGTACCGGGAATTGAACTCATGACCTTGCACTTGCCAGGCAGGCGCTGTGCCACTGAGCTAAATTCCCAGCCCCCCCCCATTTTTCTTTTTTAAAATATAACCTTATTACTTTGGTATTACACATACAGTGTCAACAGGAATTTCATATCCCACAATATATTCATGCTAATTTGTCTGTATCATAAAGATCATATTGTTTTTAACAGTTTGATAAAATATCCAAATAAAGTCCTTACAATGTACTTAGTATTATTTGTGTTACTCTCATTAGATTTCAATTTCATTTTTTTTTTTTTTTTTTTGGTTTTTCTCCGGTACCGGGAATCGAACTCACAACCTTGCGCTTGCCAGGCAGGCGCTGTGCCGCTGAGCTAAATCCCCAGCCCCTCAATTTCATTTTTAATTGACAAATACTGTTTACATTTCATGGAGTACAGTGTGACGTTTTGACATGTTTACATTGTGGAATGATTAAATCAAGGTAAGAAATCCATTACTTCATGTCTTTATTCACTCCCTTTTTCTTGAGCATCTATTTAGTAAAGTGTTACTGACCAAAATTTACAATTTTCTGTGACTTCTGTGGCAGGCAAGGAAACTACCATGAAATGAGGAATAGAACTGAAATCAGAGGCTTACATTCTGGCTCAGTGTTCTCGGTGAGTGGCCTGGAGCCCTAACTGTGCCTCTGTATTTGGGTCTACACGATGGGGTGACAGCAGTAGCTCTGTGTGTCTCAGAGATTGGACTATCACACATGCACACAAATCACTGCAGACTATCACACATGCAGACTATCACACATGCACACAAATCACCACCTGAGAGTCCTGTGAAAATGCCAATTCTGTTTCTGCACATCTGGGAAGGGGCCTGAGATCCTGCATTTCTCACAAACTACCAGACTCCCATGAAGACAGATCAGAACCCGCTCACGAAAGGCCAACAACATTTAAGAATTAGCCACATATAGTAGTAAAATTTGCTTAATCAATTCCTACCAGAATTTTCTTCTCAGTGGAATTAATTTAAAGGTGTCTTACCAGAGATGGATTCATGAATTCTTCTAAATACACCCGGCACAGTCTGCGATCCCAGCCATCTGTGATGTGGCCTCCATACATGATCTCACCAAAGAGGTAACGGAGGTCTTCCCATGGGACCTGGGGACAAAATCAGTCAGATGTTCACATCCTGGGCCACAGGGTCTGCCTCAGCGTGGCCACCAGTGACACACGCCTCTCTAACACAATTCCCCCAAAGCCCTTGTCAATGGGGGGTGTGTGACAGAGGTGTGGACTGTCTAACTTTCTGTGCAGAATTTCTTGGGAGAATTATTTTCAGTGTGTTCTAACACATTGGGTGAAAACTCATCAATGTTAAACTCTTTAGGCAGATTTTAAAGAAAACAGAATCATTGCTAAAATATGTTATGCAGGAAGGTTTATGCATTCAAACTCTCATCCAAAAGTCCTGAGAGGATGTTGGTTCATGGGGCCTTTGAAGCATTACCTGTTTTTATGGCCTGATTTATATCAGTCTTTACTATCTGACGGAAGCAAAGAAACAGCCATACAAGTTGAATTAGGGGTGCATTCTGAATTCTATCACTTCCCTGAAGTCCAGGCTAACAAATCCCCTTGCCACAGGCAGATTATGGTCCAACTGATGAGTGACTTCTCTCAGGTTGCACCTAATGACTGTACCATATTTTATCCAAGAAATCTCTATCTTCTCTTTATGTGGCTTAGCAGGATTTGAAGCCTCTCTCTGCTACCCTTTAGCTTTCTCTGGGTTTGCAAAACATGCCAGTGTGTGATGAAGCCTTTGTAGACAGGAACCTTTTTACCCTCGGGGGCAGTCTATTGCCTCCCAACAGTTCAAGTAAAAACGTAATTATAGCCTTCGCTTTTTGCGTGATGTGACAGAACAGAACAAGTAAAACTGCTTCAACTGTTCCAGGGTACTTGCTCCAAATTTATTTGAATTTGAATAAATGAACCTCAAATACGTCTTTCTTTTAGGCTGGCTTGATGTGCACGAGTGAAAGGGGCCAGAGTGCAACATGCTCTCTCTACCACGCCACAGACCACATTCATCCAGCTGAAATGGATGGGAAAAACAGATCTCTTAATTTCACTGCCCTTTCTGATTGCATTCAATTAAGGCCTGTTCCGTACTTTAGTACCAAATCTAATATGTCTGCGTCAAGATTTTAATCAGGTAAAGCTCTTTTCAATAACCGACTCTCTTCTAAATCTGATCTTTGTCTTTTATATGGGCCCTCTTGAAAAGGGAATCGTAGATCCAAACTATGAGGCCATAACCAACAGTCCCTGAATTCTGGTAACTTGCTTTGGGATGTGTGGCAAATGACTTGGGCTAAGACATGTAAGAGACAGACGGGTATACCGAGAGCCAAAAGCTTCCTGACCTGAAACCTCCTGACAAAGCAGACTCAGATGTGAGCGCTGGAGAAAACATACTTGTGAACGCCTCCCTTTCTCCCTTTCATTTCTACCTTAACTGAGGTACAGGACTCAGCTCAAACAGGGGCTCAGCCTTGTGGGACAATTATATAGAGAACTTGAATATAAGTGTTAAGCGATCCATTTCTTTTTTAATCTGATTATAATAATCAACTTTATGTGGAACAGTTTAAGTAACACACGATGAGGTCAACACAAAACATTCATTAGATTGGTCAAAACACGCTCCAAGTGTACAGGTTTATTTTTAATTTCATAAATAAAGAAGATTGGGAATAGTGATCATCACAAACTCTGTTAAAAGAATTTATTTTGGAAAGAAATTCCTTGGGAGAACACACCCATGCTGTGTGCCAAGGGTCTGTACTTCAATAGCAGCTGAATCACAACTGAAGACTGAACAAGCATTAACAGCAAACACTGTAACGGCGGCTGTCAAAAGAACATCTAAAAACCATGTCTCCTTAGACAAGGAGGGGGACAATAAAAGCCCTTTAGAGAAAGTGTGACCCAGAGACCAACACGTTGGGTTTGATAACTCCACCCTACTGTTAACAATTTAACTTAATGGGAGAGGTTTCCTTTGCAAGGACTAAACCAGAAGCTTCTTAGGAACGAATGCTTCTTCCTTTCTGAAATCCAACCATTAGGTTTATAAGGGTTTACACAACTGTTGTTGATGAGGCATTCCCACTCCCATCTGCAAAACACATTTGAGCTACGAAATAAAATCATTCATCTACCTTTAACTTCAAACCAAGGGGAATGTTACCGAGAAAGTCACAACAAGGTGGCATCCTTAATACATAATAATGACATATGCAGGAAATGCACCATTATTTATACATGTGACGCACTGTAAATTGCTTCCATCATCAGAACTAATTGTAGTGATTATTAATGCAGTGCTATGAACTGTCAGAATTGCTGTATGTAATTACATTTGTGCAAATGCTTCATTACCTGCCTAATGAATCTGGCATATATGCACATGTAAACCACTGTTTTTGTTAACATAATGAAGGACATTTTTTTTTTGAACCAAGCTGCTGATGTAGAACTGGTCTGACCTATCTTATAAAGTTCTACCATCCACTGCTGGAAAACCTTGATCTAGTTTCTTTTCACACTTGGTAGAAGATATATTGACATAGACATATAGATACAGGTAGAGTAGATATAGATATATTCATCTATTTCAATAATAGCTTCAAAAGAGAGCTTATAGTCCATTTTGATGGTGTCTAAAGACTGACAGATACAGTACACTCCTTGGAAGTGTTGTCTGGTTACCAGTACTTACGTTAGCATTTGCTTCTAAGTAGTTGTAGAGGACATTGGAACAGATGGTAAGGTCTCCAGAATTGAAAGGATAGCTACGGCTCCAGCCCTGAGGGCCAAATCTCAGTCTCCCCGCAACACAAGCATGGAAGTAGCACAGAGAAAAAAGAATGCTTTTGAACTCCTGCTCCTTGGAGCATATCTCAAGTGCATCCTGGGAGAAAAGAAAATAAATGCTTGATTATCCATCATATGGTTTGTGAGGGCAAGGGTGTGAGTTTTCAGGAATCTTGTGAAGGACTGAGGGAAGATATACTACTGAGGTAGTATACAGTTTTGATCAAAACATACAGCAAATGTTTGCATTAAAAATTTATTACAGTAAAAGACACATTGCCATTAGTTCTCAAAACATGCCCCCCCCCCCCCCGCGCCAAAAAAATATCCCATTTTTCTGGGCAGTTTCTGCAGCAGTTTTGGAAGTTCTTTTTAAGAAATGTCTAAACACTGCTGTGGCTGCCTCGGTGTCCTGAACTGATTCCAAACATTTACCTTTCACAGTAATTTTTACTGTGGGGAGTAGTCAAAAGTTGTGTGGTAGCAGGTCTGATGAATGAGGTGGTGAAGACAAACCAGTGAATGTTTTTATTTGACAGACATAGCCTGCCCTGGAAGTGACATGAGACTTGGAACATTATCATGTTGGGGAATAAAACCATTAGCCCCTTTCCCAGGCTACACACATCATTTCTTAATTGCTCCAACAACCCCTTATAATATTCACCATGGTGTGCTGTATTCCTGGGTACACACTCAGCTTGCACAGTTCCATCATGGTCAAAAACCACAATCATTGTCTTGATGTTGGATCTTGACTGATGCTATTTTTTTCATAGATGAACTCTGTGATTTGTATTGAGAACCCTGAACCTCAGTCTCAGGATCACAACCATAGACACGTTTCATCTCCCCATAAAGACATTTCTTAAAAAGTTGAAATCTGAACCTATACAATCATGCAACTCTTTCATGTTAATGCCTTGCTCATGATCCATGATTTACGGCACACTTCAAATACACCTTCTCTCAACTGTAGCTCACAATCAACTGACTGCATTGAACAGGATGAGACTTGCCACATGCTGTTACTAAGGTCCGATGTACCACGCCTTGTTCTGAAGATCCCTGCATTCATACCAGACAGAACTTGGCAGCAGTGTTCACCGTACTTTTTAAAGTCATATTTTATACAGGATTTTTTTTTTGTCTTTTGAGACAGGGTCTCACTATGCAGTTTAGGTTGGCCTTGAGCTTGCTTTGTAGCCCAGGCTGGTTTCAGACTTGCAGCGATCTTCCTACCTCAGCCTCCCAAGTGCTGGGATTACAGGCATGCGCCACCATGCCCGGCCATTTTATATAGTTTTAAACTACAGTTACAGTTTTAAGTGTGGCTATCTATCCAAGAAAGGATATGAGATAACTTTCTGGCATTTGCGAGTCTCTTAATTGAAGAGGAATCTTTGTATTTTGTTTGTTTTTTTTCTGAATGTTTCTAAGTTCTGCACCAAATTAGGCAAGTTATTTTATTTTTATCTTATCTTGACTTTTACTAGTATATATTTGTGGTCATGATTACATTCCTTGTGGGGAGTTGGGACATGCACATTACACACCTTAATTCTTTTTACGTCCCCTTTTCCCTCACACCTCTTCCATCTCTTAGTTCCCTTCCCATTTGCAAAAGATCTAGCTCCCTGTTTCCTATTATAGATCTTTCGCTCTGACATTTCTCAGATAAGAGAAACCACATGATGTGTAAGTTTATATGTCTGATTTATTTCACTTAATATTATTGTTTCAAGGTGCATCTATTTTCCTATAAATGATTCAGATTTAATCTCCTGTACAGCACAGCAGCACTCTGTTGTGTATATATAGCACATTTTCTTTATCCACTCGTCTGCTGATGGACACATAGGCTGCTTCCAAGATTTAGCTACTATGAGCTGTGCTGCTGTAAACACGAGCACGCATGCATCACTGTAATAGGATGTCTTTAACCCTTTGGGGAAGCTATTTAGAAAGGGAAGAGCTGGATCAAATGGAATTTTTATTTTTAGTTTTTTGAGGAACCTCTATACTGATTTCCATAGTGGTTATACTACTTTACATTCCCACTAACAAAACCCACAGAAGGGTTTGTTTTTCCCTGCATCCTTGCCAACATTCGTTATTATTTGATTTCTGTATGGCATTCTTTCTTTCTGGAGTAAGATGGAATCTCAGTGTTCTTTTAATTTGCATTTCTCAAATGGCCAGAGGTGCTGGACATTTTTTTCATGCACTTACTGGCCATTTGTACTTCTGAAAAGTATCATTTCGTTTGCCCATTTTTGATTGCCTGTTTTTTGAGGGGTCTAAAGTTTTTGAGTTCTTTATATAGTCTAGATACTAGTTCTTTGTCTGAGGTGTAGCTGTAGGCAAGTCTTTTTAACAATGTCAATACTGCTTGATATTTTTCTCTATAAAGGTTTCCTTGTAAAATCTTGATGACAAAAGATTACCTTCATTACTGGCAGAATGCTGCTTAACCACAGATATCCATTCTTCCCTTGTTCCACAGTAACAAGGATCATCAGGGCACAGGGTCACCCACTGGAAGAGTGCTTCCCAGCCTTTGAAGCCAGAGCTACCATATGACCAAGTTCTTGCCAACAGCAACTGAGTAAAAGGGACATGTATAACTTCTATGCCATTTGTTTAAAGGGTAATGGCTTGTCCTGGTCATCACTCCTGTACCTTTTCTTTGGGCTAGAAATGATGACAGTGGGCCACCCCTGGAAAAGTGAGTCAGAAACAAGAGAGGCACCCATCAGCTTGGCTGTGTGGATGACCTCATGGATGCCTAATGTGTGTGAGAGAACCAACTGCTATTTTGTTTGTGTCACTATAATTTGATTTTCTTTATTACAACAGGTTAACCAGTACCTTAACAAAGACCATTTCCATGACACATGGTCTCCAATGAACTAAGTAAAATTCACTGTTGAGATGACTGAATGAAATAGGGAGTACTGGAAACCATATGCTGTATAGACTAGACCCATTTTTTAAAATGTTGCGGGA
Organism: Chinchilla lanigera; assembly: GCF_000276665.1. Taxonomy (NCBI): domain Eukaryota; kingdom Metazoa; phylum Chordata; class Mammalia; order Rodentia; family Chinchillidae; genus Chinchilla; species Chinchilla lanigera. Next base: position 24,328,147 of record NW_004955410.1, on the reverse strand, counting down.
AAATCAAATCCTGGCATATTACAGTGGTATGGTTAGGGTTGCAACAGTGGTAAAAGGGAAAAGAGTTGTCCAATCTATGGCTTAAAGTACTTTACCCAGTCTCAAATTTGAAGTTGTATATAGCGATCAGGGAAAGGAACCTGAGGACCACCCCTTCGCCTTGTATCAGGGAAAGATGGGACCAATGTCTGCACTTCCCAGTCTAATCTTCCCAGTCTAATCTTCCCAGTCTAATCTTTAGAGCACAGCCAGTTCATGTTTAAACCTGATTTGACAACTTGGGCCATATATTTAGGACTTTTGGGGAAAAGAGTCAAGTTCTAATCTGCCCAAGGGACTTCTGATACTAAACCTACACTAGATGTCTTCTCTGTGGGCCAGGATCAGGAGAGTATTCAGTTTCTTTCCGACACGCTTTCAGCGGAGTCCTGGGCTTCCACCAAACACAACTATAGAATTTCCAAGGAAATGTCAGGATGCATGTAGTGAAATTACTAGGCCACTTGGGGCTGGGGATTTAGCTCAGTGGCAAAGCACTTGCCTGGCAAGTACAACATCATGAGTTCGATTCCTGGTACCAGAAGAAAAACAAAATACAAAAAAAAAAAAAAAAAGAAAGAAATTACTAGGCCACTTTCAGGTACCTTCCAGGGTTTGGAAATATCACAGTCATTAAATGCACAATCATTAAAAACAATTTTTCCACAACTAAACTTCAAACAAAAGGGAAGGCCACGGAAGAAGAAAAGCAAAACTACATAACTGGAATTAACTACGAAGGATGCTAAAGATATTACTTTTAAATATAGGACATTTCTGGAAGTACCAGTATAAGCATCAAAATTTCATACCAGAATTATAATCCAATAAGAAACTTAACAGCTACATGAATTACAGACAGGTCACATAAAACTCAGGATACTATAGTAACTAAAAACATTAATATATTCCTGCATATAATTTACTTGGTTTTATCTTGAGTGCTAAAAAAATTGGTGCATGTTCATTTCATTGTGCCCTGATAACTTAAAATGTGGGAGCAAAATATGAGTCAGGTTTTCTAAGAAAAAGTTTGAATCCACCTACTATTCCATATTTCAGGCCAGATGTATTTTTAGAAACCACGTAATAAGCAAACTGATATCAGAAAATATGCAAGTATCACTTTGAACAGAAATTAGCATCCACACAGACATAGTAGTGCTCTACAGAACATAACCTCCAACTTTATGCGTGTAATTACCTTTATTTCTGCCTGAAGATTTCGTAGAAAAAGAAATCTGTATTCTTATTCTAAAACCTATGGTTATTTTTGTATGAAAAGGGTCCACACAGAATTCCTTTATGACATCTTCACAGATGTATTGAACTGAAAGAAGTGTAGACTGGCAGCACCCTACCAAAAAATGTGGCTTTACATCTTGCTCCCTTAATGATCATATTGACATAAATATTCTAAAGTGCTGGGAGACTAAATAATTAATATCAACAAACTTTGTTCATTTTAAATATACCTGCCCAAGTTTGGAGGTAGTTTCTAATTTAAGAGGAAAGATTACAAATACAGATTTTATTTAATTTGAAAACTAAAAGTAGAAAACAAAATCATCCAAACAGAACATTTATTTGCCTAGATCTCTTGGGTACTTTTCTCACTTAAGAAAGCTCCTAGAAAACAGAAGTAACCGGGATTCATTTACCTAGTTCATGTGGACAACAAAGTAGGTAGATAGCACTCATCCCTCTTTGATCGTTTCGCAGATTTTGGCAAGACCGAGCCACGGAAGCAATGCAGAACATCCAGGAACACACAGGGGATTTTAGAAAGAAACGTATCTGACAGAGAACACCTGTTACCTGCCCGAAAATGTTTCCTTGCCGATTTTTATCTGCCCAAGATAAATTTAATTTTCCAAGCTTCTCCTGCAGCTAGGTAACACACTGTGATTAAGTCTGACCAAGAGATGAAAGACCTATGTATTCTATACACCAGTCCATCCTTATTTGTAATTTTGCTTTCTGCAGTTCAGTTAGCTATAGTCAACCACTGATGGAAAATATTAAATGGAAAATTCCAGAAATAATCAGTTTGTAAGATTTAAGTAGCTTACTGTGATAGTTGTAATTGTTTTATTAGTTTTTATTGTTAATCTCTTACTGTAGTATTTATGAATTTTTGACTTTATCATAGATATGTATGCACAGGAAAAAAAAATATATGTGTGATTTTTAAATTTGGTCTTGCCCATGGTTTCAGGCAAGACTAGGGGTCTTGGAATGTGCCCTCCGTGGATGAAGGAGGACCTCAGTATGAACTTGTAGGAATCATCTTTAAAAGAAAGCAAACACATTTTCTTTGTCATCTTGTCTGCTCTTTCACTTTTCTGGATACAGAGCTGCAAATCTTACTCCCACTTGTGGCCATGGTGAGCTGTGAAGAGTCAAGATGATCACAACTTTGATGACACAGGCTTGTGAGGGTCCACTTCCAGAATTCTCATGCAGCAGAGATACTTCTTAATCTTGTTTAGGCAACTGTTATTTTCTAAGCACTTCTTTTGAAAATAGCCAATACTACTTCTAACTTGTTAAAAAAAAAAAAGAGTGCTGGGAACTTACTTGGAGATAGCTAGGGCACAGGAAAACACTTAAATTACATAATCTCAGTAAAAACTTCATGCTGTTTTCTCATATAAGGACAATTCAGCATTCACAGAAGACTGTACCATTTTTGCTAAAATGGGTTTGTGAAGAAGATTAGTGAATCACTTTGCTTTTGCTACATGACCAAATTTAGTCTTAATACTTAAGAGTAATCTTTTCACTAGAAAGAACTATTCCTCCCTAAAGTTCTTAAAAGTCTTTCCAATAAAAATGCTCTTTAATTAATAGATAGCAGTCAAAAGAACTGACATTTCCACGAACAGACAAGAACAGGTACTGTTAACTAGGGCATTCATGCATAAGCTTTGATGGATATGTGAATCTCTGTTATCATATGTAGTAAAGTATTTTTGAATGCGCATTTCCCCAGAACAACTATCCAAAGTTTTATTCAGTTCTCAAAGAGGTCTTCAAAAAAAAAAAAAAGAAGGACAATTGGGGCATATTTGTTTCTCTACAAAGACAAATGCTTTAGAAAAATGAATAAATTGTATAGTTATTCTGGGAAGACACTTGAATATTTCATAAGTGGCTGGAAATTACTAAAAGATGGTAAAAAAGCAAATATATGCCTGCTATTGTGCGGTTACATTGCAAATATTTGAAAGATTCAACAAGACTTTTTAAGTGCCTATTGTTTACACAGTGTTACATATGTATAAGCCATAAATTATTTCATGAGGTAATTAAATGTACTCTTCAAAACTGTATTTTTTGGGGGCGGGCAATTACAATTACTTCATGATGTTGGCTTGGATACTGGCCCAAAAGGTACCAGAGAAAAAGTGAAGCATGTTGGTGTGCTTCACAGAGAACAGTGACAGTTTTAATAGCAGACTGAATAACCAATCATGTGTCTTTCCTCTGGAGGGTTCTTTGCACTGGGGACTGAACCTAGAGTTTCTGCACTAAGCTAAGCCTTCTTTTTTAAAAATTTTGAGGCAAGGTCACACTAAGTTGCCAGTCTGGGCTCCAACTTGTGATCCTCCTGCTTCAGCCTCCCACAGTGCTAAGAGTACAACCCTGTGCCATTATATTGGGCTTCACTGTACTTTCTTAATTAAAGCACTACTTCTGAAGGATTTCCAAGAAGCTGGGAAAAGAAGTAACTCAGAGCATTCACAAAAAAGCAAACTGGAAGATCTGGTTATGATATAGATGCCATAGTTTAGAAAAAAGAAAAAGAGTAATTTGGCTATAATTAACTTACATATGTAGTAATTAGTTTGTTTCATTTGGAAAGGAAATGAAAATATATATAGGAAAGTATCACAGATATAACCTGAAAAAGAGACTCTGAATTTACTAATATCAAAACTGTACCTAAAACTTACTGAAATTCTGTCATGTCACTGTCATCATCAAACAAAGGCTTCTCCTTCTGTTGTAAGAGACACTGGTTCTCCACTTGCACCTTTCAGAAGCAGCTTCCTCAAAAAGTATACTTGCTCAGCCTACACATGTGACTATAGATTTCTTAGTTTTAGTGTAAAACTTAAATACATTTCTCAGTTATTATGCTGCTAATCATTTGAGGGCTCCTTCGCTCAATTTGGATAGAAATCAGGAGTCAGCAAAGTGCAGCTCTGTTAACACCTCCAGGCGTTGAGTGTCAGTGCTCCTCAGCCCTCTGGGGCTCTGAGTGCCTGTAGCCCTCAACCCTTAGGGTTACAGCCGGGGGCCCTGGGTTGTTCACTGACGTTGCCACTCTCTGCCATTGCTAGATGATCCCATCCATCAGCAACATTTAACGCCCAGTTTCTGGTCTCTGCTGCCACTGCCAGGAAATGCCAATTGCTCTGAGCTCACACTGTCCAAGAAATAAATTGTAACTAAACTTGCAGGACCAGTGGAGTGAACCTTTATTTAAACAGAGCCTGTGCTGTAGCACAGGATGGTCGATACACAAGAGGGATCCCTTATAGATCAACCAGGCAAATGTGAGGGCAGTGCCTCTTATATAATAGGAACAGGCTTGTGATTGGTCCAAATTTGGGCCTCATGATTGGCTCAAACTAGTCTAAACTCAAGCCTTCTGATTCCAACTTACCGACTAGCCTAAATTCAAGTCTATTACTTTGTTCAAATTCAAGCCCACAGCAGTCAGGTTAGATCCACCCAGAGTGGGTGCAGGGGCATCTCAGATAGCTACAGATATAGTTGGCCATCAAAACATACCCTCTTCTGGCTATTACTGGAGGGATAAGGGAAGAGTTAGGCCATTTCTAATCTGTCTCAATTAGACTAAGGCAGTGGTAGTGAACCTATGGCATGTGTGCTGCAGGGGGCTGTTTGTATCACTGAAAGTTCTAAAAGGTTCCCCATCAGTGGATTAGGGAATGGCAGGGGAAATTCTTTCAAGAGACTAAAATACACACACAAACACCTATACTATACACACACTCATGCACATGTGTGTACACACAGAGATTTTACTCTATCCCTCTCAATGAGATACACGAGTTGATGACTGTCTCCATGATCTTGTGAGAAGATTTATCTTGTCAGCCTACACTTCTGCTTTTTTTTAGGTTTTTTTTTTTGGCACTGGGAATTGAACTCAGGACCTTGTGCTTGCCAGGCAGGCGCTGTGCCACTGAGCTATATTCCCAGCCCTCTTCTACTTTTTTTTAAAAGTTAGATTTTATTGGTACATTGTAGATACACATTCAACAAAGAGAATTTGTACCTGTGCATGATATAACTTGTTTTTTTCCCCTTTTCCCTACCCTCCCTTCAACCCCTCTTCCCCTCCCCATTTACAAAGTTTTGTTTCCATGTTTTCCTTCTCTTCTCATGTTTTACTTTTTCCTTCTTTTCTCTCCACCCCCTCTCCTGTTCCCATCCCCATTTGAATATTTTCCTATTTCAAAATACATTTCTGTCTTTATTTACATGTTTGTTTTCTCACACTAGAGAAATAATGCAGTATTCACACGTGTGTCTGATTTAATTTACTTAAGATTATGGACTCAAGGGGTGTCCATTTTCCTAGAAATGGCTTCCTCTTTCTTACCTGATCAAAGTTGTACAGGGCAGCGTGCAAATTGGCCAGCATGCCAGTGGGGGGCTCATTGGTAATCTTAATGGAGTTTTCCAGGAGTCCTTGAGGGATGACGTGCTCATCCGGTGTAGGCGCAGACTCGGCGCTCATGAACACCCTGTAATCTCCATGGCTTCCTTGGCTGAATCCTTCGAGGAGTTTCTCCAAGGTTCCTAGCCACTTGGCCACCAAATGGACATTCTGAAAGAAATACGGCTCATGATTTCTGAGAAATTTTTGTATATTAGTCAAATTATATATAGTATTACAATAGTCTCCTATATATAAATATGTTGAATACTCAGAGAACCATGATTTAAATTTTCCTTTATTATCAAATCAAGAAAAGAAAAAAAGGCCAAAACAGAATTGAACATTGAGCACAGTCAGTGCTCCCATTACCACAGGTTCTAAACCAACATCTTCTAATACTGTACCTACTTCAAACACGTCACCACTGACTTGGAGTTGCCTAGTATTTTTCTTTGTAGTAGGGCAGTTCAAACTCAATGGATGAGACATAACTGGGTTAGTTTAATAAAGTTCATAAACTAAAAGCCAGAGGTGTCCCTGATCACCCACTTCAGTGTTTCTGATGGAAACCACTTCTACATAAACTCCTGCTCATCAGCATATGGCCTCAGAGGGATAGAAGGGAAGAGAGACTTGCTGAAAAAGAAAGTAATCATTGGTTGTTAAGACGCTCGTGTGTTCCTAGCATATTATTTTTAAGTCTGACAGCTGCCAAAAATCATGAAACAAACAAACAAACTGGCATCACCATTCTTTTGCTTTTCAGTTCTATGACACAGAAGTTTGCTCCTATAATACAGAACACCCAGGGCAAAACCTGGTAGCTGGTGCAGGGACAGAGGATAAAGACTGCATCTTGCCCGCTGCCCTGCTTTGGAGAAGTTCTGGATACGGTGATTGGAACATCATACCCAGGGAAATGTAATTATTTCCAACAAAGAATAACAACTATATAAATACAGAGGACAAAGGCAAACAAGGAAGGGAATAGTACTGTAGTTGTGAAATTTCACTTGCAAAAATATTTATGCGAATTCAGCTATTCACATTATTAGGAGTTGATTCCCATGGTAAACACTGAGCATTGGTAGGTGTCACCAGTGGAATTACGTCCCCTCCAAAGTTCATGGGTTGAAGCCCCCAGTACTTCACAATTGATCATACTTGGAGGTAGGATCCTTTAGAGAGGCAATTAGGCTAAGTATGGTTAGATGAGGTTAGGATGTAGAAACACATGTGAAGACACAGGGAGAAACTGGCCACCTACAAGCCAGTGGGAAAAGCTTCAGAGGAAACCAAGTCTGTGTCACCTTAACCACAACCTCCAGCTTCCAAACCTCCAGAACTATGAGAAAATTAAATTTTTATTGAGTAAGCCACTCCGTATGTGGTACTTGGGTCTAGAAATGAATCCAGGAAGTAAAGACCTTGAGTTTCTTCTCCTACATGCAGGCTACTAGGCCATAACGAGACTAATTCTCACCCTTACTTGTGCCACTCCTAGAATTAAACAATAAAAAGAATAATAAAACCTTGTGTAAGTTCAATCATGTCAACTGTCTTATGAACTACAGCATTAACTTACCTAAAAAGTCTACCTGAAACAAATGAAAAAATATCCTAGGCAGTGACTTTGAACTTAGGGACAGAAAAGCCCCCAGGTGAGCTATCATGGAATCCCAAGCACACCCTGGGATCCGGCCCGGGAACCATTCTTGAGGGGTAAGGAACCTTGTGATGTGCCCACTCGAGAGAAACTTTGAGCTGACTGTGTTGCACACCAAATGGCCTGATGGTTAACAGGGCTGGCTGTGGCAGCCAGCACAGCTCCTAGGCGGCCCTAGAGTTGGCCTGGCTCTGTGGTTTCCTAGGCTCTTGCTAGAATCCCTGGCTAAGAAGGGCACCCCAAAACACTAGGTTGGAGGGTCACAGCCCTTACCTGGGGAAGGAATACAGGGGTTGTCTAATTTACAAGCAAAGGGAATGCTGTAACTACTTAGGAGCAGAGTTAGAGTTGGCTGTGTAAGACACACACACACACACATACACACACAGATGGTTAAGCAATGTGCACAATTCTCAATGTGCTCAATTCTTTTTCAAATTTCAATATTAATAAATCAACCCACAATTTTAATTTTAGCTACTGCATCAATTTTATGCCTGATGCTACGGTAACAGGGTAGCAAGCTCTACAAGCTTACTTGTTAAGCATGATTGGAATGGCCCAGTTAAAAGAAGAACAATGGAATTCTTCCTAATAATGTTTAATTTTAAAGCTGCGGACGGTTTCTCCAAAGATGAAAGCCCTCCTTGTTAACAGTCTCCCCTCACCTTTACAGACCTCGTGAATGCCCAAAGAAACACCGGGGCTCCATACACCACAGTGTTGTGATAAGAGCCCCCCGCCCCACAGGCACTGCCAAGCCGGTGGGTTCATACTCAGTGTTGTCCACGGAGACATAATACTCACTTGCAGTATGACCCAGTGTCCCCCTCGGGAAGCTTTCTCTAGCGCCATTTCTGCCACCATTTCCTGACCTTGTCCTAAAGACACATTGTGGAATTTTCCCGAGTCGAAGGTAAACCCGAATCTTTTGCCTGTGGGGAAGTATAACAGCGAGACAGCAAATGTCAACGGAGGAGAGGTAAAGAGATCTGGGGATTCTGGTGTCCACACATTGTGGTCACCACTGCCACCTTCGAGGTCACTCTCCTGAAGTACCCGATCTACGCTTCTGTTGTTTCCACAAGCAGCATCTTGAGCTCTCCACAGCTGCTGCCCTGCAAGCACTCGGAAAGCCTGTGGAAGTCAGTTCCTTTGGTTTTATGATAATGAAGCTTTTGACATTTTGATAGATGGCAGCATTGTTAGGGAGCTTTCTAAACTGCTGCCGGAGTAGCAAGGCATTTCCCTCACAAAAAGGAGCAACATGTGGTAGATATCACATCCTTTTTTGAACAGGATCAGTTCATTGGGTAAATGCACAAGCTCTCACCTTGTGAGGCTGCGTTTAAATTGAGCACAGTCAGGTCACAGCTACATTAACCTGGTATTCCTGGTGTAGGCCGTGGGGAATAGTAATCCAGAGCACAAAGCGACAGTGCCTTGCACAATCGAATAGACTCGCTCTAATGACCATTATTTAGTCACAGGGGGCACAAGATTACATGAGCATGGAGAAAATTGCCCTCTGGCCCTCATTTAGTCAAAAGGTGGAAAACAGTACAAAGGAAACTTGCATTACGCCAACCAGATGAATGTTCCGTTTGAACATTTCTTCAGACTACAGTGTTATTAGTCTTACATTTTCCATATAATAGATCTGAAAAGATAACTGTGAACAGAAAGGAAAGGCAGGTGGGCTGTGGGTGAAAGGAAGGGAGGAAGGGCAGGCTCGGAAGCCTCCTGGCCACTCACCAAGCATCTCCAGGTCTTTGAGGGCATCTACCCCTGAAGACAGGATGAAGAACACTGGGGTGGCTGGGCTGCTTTCTTCCAATGCTTTACCTAAATCCAGTCTGGTCCTCTCCACATACTTTGCGCCCAGCTTTTCCTCCACAAAATTTCTATTAAAAAAGAATATGCAAAAGGCTGGTCATTGATTTTGACCTTGAAAAGTGTCACCAGTTGGATAAGCTTAAACCATAGCCAGGGAAAGAAGCAAACGAGGATCATTGTATGGGATATCTTCTTAGAATGACACACAGATCCACACAGATTTACGCAGGAGGTGTAACAATGAAATCTCTCTCTACTTGAGAAAGTCAAAATCAGAAGCCTACTTTGGGGGGCTACTGAGACCCCCCTCTGAGAACCCTCGGCTGCCTGGCCTGCGGTATGGCTTTATATCCCCCAAATCCCCTGCCAGATCCCCCATTACTTATTAACAGTTCATTAGACTTGCCACAGTGCAGTTTTCCAGCCTGCTGAGCTTCTCATGAATATACAAATGCTTTTTGGGGTGTTTCTAACACAGGGAAGCTCAATTAAGCAGGGATTATTTTCTAGCAGCATCAGATTTAGCAGAAAGGAAGTACTACTGAGCAGAATGAACTTGTGAAGTAGGGTTCGGCAGAGGTTTCTGCAAAGGGGCAATTGGCTGAACTACACAAAGCAGGGGAAAAAACCCGAGGCACACGAATATTACTGAAGAAAGAGGTGCACGATAAGAAAGGAAGTTTGAACTCTTTGGTGGTGAATTCACATTAGAATGAGACTTGTATGAATTAAGCAGCGTATTACCATTTAGAAGCCAAGAGGGCAAAGAAAGAAGACCCTGGAACTGGGATGCAGACAAGGAGTTCTGCTTTTAAATTGCGTTAGTTGCAAAGTTACAGTACTATGAGTGGCTCCATGAAGGGAATTCATTTTTTGTCTGACATGCAAAATCTTTAGAGTCAAATGCTACCGCTGAATAAAGATGATGGAAATTACACTTGGATGAATACATATTCCTGGCCTCTGAACTCTGCCCTCCCAATTTCTTTTTTCTTCTTCTTTTTTTTTTTTTTTGGTTTTTCTCTGGTACCGGGAACCGAACTCACGACCTTGCGCTTGCCAGGCAGGTGCTTTGCCGCTGAGCTAAATCCCCAGGCCCCTCTCCCAATTTCTGAACTGAACTTTTCTGGAAAGTTGTGCTGAGTCTGCCTACAGACCAGCAGCACACTGTTTAGAGTTTAGCAAACTTTAACAGCAGCAGCAATTAACATGTTGGAAAATCAGGAGATTCACTCCTGATCACCAGGGACGGCCAGCACTCCTCCCAGATGCTCTTAACCCTCCAGGCTAACCTGCATTTCCAAAAATGCCAACTGCCCTACCTGAGAGCGTATGTCATCCTGTCAGGGCGCATTGCTCTCAAAATAATCATCTTCTGTATTAAACTTTTCTTCTTCCATTCTTGTGGTAACTTTTCTTTTTCTGGACACTCGGATTCTACCCACTTCCTCCACTGCTTGGCAGATCCTTCTACATCTCGGTCTAAGCCTTGAAATTCTTCCATACGGGCAACTGCCTGTAATGCAATAGGGAAACAGGTAGGAATGCCATAAATAACAGCTTCCAGCATGAGACAGACTCGTGAATGATCTGGTCCTCTGTAAATTAACTGTGCCGGATAGTCTTCAATCTCCACATTCACTCGGTGTCTTTTCCTGTCCTGCTTAGAGGGTGACCTTGAAGGACAACTTCATTTAAGCTCCCCAATTCTCTTGCCTGGTTGGGTTTGGCCAAAGGGAAGCACTGGCAAAGACCGGGGAGCTAGAAGAGAGAAAAGCCAGGTGTTCCTTCCCCTGCTGTGATATGGGATAGGGCGTAGCGCTAACTATTCCTCCCCCAGGGCCACAGTTCCTATAGGGTGGACCTCTGCAGCACTTTCCCTTCTCAGTAGTACCAGTCATTTCTCCTTGCTCTTTTTCCCCTTCTCTTTCCCTGGTTGACTCTCTTATCCTTCTTGCTGATACTGTAAAAATATATCCTTCATTAAACTTTTCTCATTGCCTCTTCAAATATGTCATCTGTTTGCTGCCAAAATCCTGACTGATTACACATTTGACATTGAATTCATAAGTCTAAAATGACTTAATTAAAAATATTTACTTTAGGGCTGGGGATATAGCTCAGTGGCATAAGCGCCTGCCTGGCAACATAAGGTCCCTGAGTTTAATTCCCGGTACCAAAAAAAAAAAAAAAAAAAAAAAAAAAAAAAAATTCACTTTAAAAAAATCTAAATATATTATAAAAGTAAGGTAGCATATTTTCAACACACAGAAATGTTTTCTTCTTAGAACAAAGAAGGAGGCAAAACTTAGCCTATAGCGAACAACTTTCAGGAACTGCAAAGTCTGGGAGAATAAATTCTCAACACCAGAGTCTTCTGACCCTCTTGGAGTCATGACTGATAATGGGAATTAAAAAACGACTCTCACTTTTTTCTCTATAATAGTCTGTTTTGCTTAAACGTTTTATGATAACAATAAACTACTGTATTGATGTGTAATTTTAAAATGATTTAGAAAGGTGGAGAAATACACTATAACAAAAGAAATACACTATAACCAAGATGAAAAACTAGATTTAAGTAAATTGAAAAAATTCATTTTCATCACTTGACTTTTGTCAAGGGTCCTGACAGACTTTACATATTTATTAATAGTTTTCTATCCACAAATAGGTACCAAGCTCCTTTATTTTCCAGTAAGAAATCAACCAATTCAACAAAACAAAGATTAATGAAAGAATATCACTTTATGTAGCATGTTTCTACAACTGAAATGGTGTCCAACAGATTACTTGCATTTTTAAAATTACATTTCTACATTGGAGACACAATATTTGAAAAAGATTTAGAAGTGGAGAAACTACACTCCAAATGTACCTTGACAGCACTCCAGGACTGAGTAGTTAAGAAGTCAACGGGACTCAGGTAAGTGTGTTCAACTGTGAACCGAAGCAGGAAATCCAATTCAACGGGGTGGATCTCTTTCTTTCTCAACAAAATCTGAGAATACAAAATATAGAAAAGCATTGTTTGGTTTATACCCAAATCATGACATAGGACGCAGTCACAACCGAACAGACACGACAGAATAGACAGAACCAAGTCTGCTAAGAATTGTGGCTAATATCTATTCTATAATTGAAAGAGACCTTAGATTATGCCCATGATCTCAAAACCATAATTCGAAATAAACACATCATTAAGCAGTGAAAACTTTACATGGCCTGATTACAGAAGTGATGATAAGTACACAGTACATCTTGGTAGGCACAAATGAAATAATCCTAATTTCCATTTAGCACCTGTAACATCTCACAGATAAAATTTGACCTTTATGCTATTTAAAAATACCAGATAGTGGTCTGGGGATATAGCTCAGTGGCACAAGCGCCTGCCTAGCAAGCTCAAGGTGCTGAGTTCGACTCCCAGTACCAAAAAAAAGTTCTAAAAATACTAGACATTTTCAAAATGTTTTATGGGTGGTGACATGCATCAAAGCAATATTTTATTAGATCATTATTTTTTCTTCAATTTCTTTCAGCGGAAAAGCTGATTTATGTAGGTGACCAGGATTTGAGATAGATTATAATGTATCTGTAGCTTCCTTATCATCACTGGCTCTTTCTTGTTAATAAGCAGAATGTATAAAGTCAAGTGTTTCATTTTGGAATGTCTTGTTCTTGTTTATCACAGACATCTTAAACCATCTACACTCATTTATTCTTAGAAAACTCAGTGGAATCTATGAATATCAGAACTCATTGAACCAGGACTTGTAGCTGACCATTCTGCACAGCAGGTGTTTATAAAATGGGGTCTCTGGCCATTTAGAAGACACAAAATAGGGAAGACACGGATCTTTCAAAGGTTTGGGGTGATTGGAAAAGCCCTACAGCAAAGCAGCTAATAAAAGGACAGCATGCTTATTTTGTCAGAATGTCATGCTTAATTTTTTTTTTTTTTTTTCTGGTTACAAACACCTTTATTTTAAATCTTTTCTAGAAACCCATGTGAAAAAGTAAACAAAGGAAGCAGGTCTCACTGAAGATAGGCCATGAAGCCTAGATGGAACTCTCTTTACCCATTCATTTAAAAAAAAAATTGTTTTATGTTGAACTGATGAATAATAGATAAATATGCTTATGGGGCATAATGTGAATATTTACACTATGGGTGTATAGTGTATAGAATATTACACTTGTGTATATTTACATTATGGGAATATTAAATCAATATAACTAACATAAGGATCACCTTATATACTAATCATTTTTTGTGGTGAGAATATTTAAAATCTACTTTGTTAGCAATTTGGCAATGTACATTACTATTAACTATATACAACGAAATACTATTCAGCCTTCAAAAATAAAGACTTTGCAACAACATGGGTATACCCCTGCACTGTGTTTTAAATTTTTTTCGTCATACTTTTTATTGGTATGTTTACATGGTATTTATAGTCACTTTGAGGAATTGATACATGTGTATAACTTATCTTGATTATTTTCTATCCCCTTCCACATTCCTCCCTTACTGTGTTTTAAAAGGACTCTGGGAAGGTCCTAGAACCACTCAGATCTAGGCTCATAATCCTGATCTATGTGAACCTTCTGGCAGGCCTGAAAGTTTCTTTTCTGTGGTACTGGGGATTGAACCCAAGGCCTTGTGCAAGCTAGGAAAGTGCTCTACGACTGAGCTACATCCCCAATCCTCTTATCTTTAATTAAAGTTTTTTTTTTTTTTTTTTTTTAAATAAGTCACTTAGGCTGGCTTTGAACTTGTAACCTCCTTTTTCAGCCTCCCCAGCAGGGGAGTGTTCAGCACCAAACCTGGCTCTGGGTAGTTATTTACAGGACTGAGGGGGATAAAGAGGTTTTATTGATGCTTTTCAGGATGACAGTGTAGGGGGAGCTCAATGTACATACCCACTTAAGTCAGACCACGTGAGGTAGGGGAAGGTGTCCACATGCTCAGGCACCCTGTGGAATCTTACAGTCCTTATGCCACTGCAGCATTCAAAAGCTATCTCTGCCTTCCTTCAGCAGAAGTGAAACATATAATAAAGAGAGCTGTCTGCCTGTGGTTCTGGGGATGTTTTCAAGGAACTGATCTCCTCACCTGAAAAGCCATCTGGGACAGGAATGTGAGCTTGTCCTTCTCAAACAGTGCTTGGCTGGTGTAGAGGAAGATGGCATGGGTGAGGCTCTCTGTCAGGACAGAGATGCGGCCCTGTGTGTCCTCCACCCTGTCCGCCTGCTCGATCACTCTGTGAAACAGCATGCTGAAAGCCTGGGAAGTGTAACATGATCATTAAAGGTTGTCAGCTGGTGCCTCAAATACACAGGATTACATGTAAGGTTGATCTATGGGATAGGAGAACAATGGCGGATTTTCATGAAGATGATGTCATTCTTTGAAACAGTTCCTGGCACACAGTCAGTGGTCATTAAATGTCTGTTGCCATGACTGTTATTATGAACACCATTCCACAAAATCTGTTATAATACACATAAAATTTACCATCTTAACAATTCTAAGTGTACAGATGTGCAGTGTTAAGTGTATGCGCACTGCTGCATACCCAATCTCCAGGACGTGCATTCTATGAAATCAAAAGTCAGTACTCATCAGATGACAACTGTTCCCACCCCTGTCCCGCAGTCCCACCGTTCCACTTTCTATGTCTGTGAGTTTGACTACTCTAGGTAGCTTGCGTGAGTGGAGCTGTACACTGTGTGTGTGTGTGTGTGTGTGTGTGTGTGTAAGATTGGCTTATTTCACTCAGGATAATGTTCTCCAGGAGATTTAGTTTTACTCTTCTCCACATCACTGTTGCTGTTCCAAATTCAACCACACTGTGTTTGTCAGAATTTTTGCACAACAGTTCTGTACTAGTAGGAGAACTGCTAGTTCAGCTTAACCCTTTCTCCTTGTCATTGTCCACAGCCAGAGCCGACCCATCTCCAAGAGCGCGTGATACAGCTTGAAGTCACTTCTCCAGTCTGTTTCTTCTCTGAGTCTTTTGTCATCCTATCCGTTACTTGCTTGAAATGCTTCAGTGGCTTCTCGCTGCATACAGACTGAAACCCCGAATCCCTACCATGGCCTGGGAGGCTCTGTTTGCCGAGTCCTTCCCTTCTCTCTGGAGTTGGCTCTTGATTCCTTCTCTCTCTCTCATATATTCACGTACATTCACTTCCGCCCTGGAATCTGCAAACTTCTTCACATCTCCAATGTCCTGGTTTACTCCAAACTCTGAAATTCTTGTTTTTGAAACAGGCATCAACTAAAATGTCACTTCCTTTGGGGGCCCTTCCCAGAGCCCCCAGCAAAGCAGCACTTTCATCCCCATGATTGTACTGACCATGTCATAAACACATATACATTTATGAAAGAGGAGCTCTGTCATGTACCCCTCTACTTATACGGTTTTTTCAAAACTGAATACCCAGGGGCAAGTGTGCAGCAGAACTGATCGCAATCAACCTTTGTTTAAAAACTGATGCTCGGAATGGATGGACACTATCCAGAGACAGAACGATGCAAGTATGGACTTTACACTCAGTCACAGGCTGAAATCCTGGCTCTCAGAATTACCAACTAGACATTCTTGGACAATTTATTTAAAAATTTAAAACTTCTAGTATTTTAATGAAGATAGCATTATACACTTTATTGGGATGTTATAGGCTTAGAACAACGATCCCAAGCACAAAAGCACCTTGCACATGCAACAGTGGCTAAATGTTTTCTCTTTCTTTCTCCCCTCTTCACTAAAAACCATGAGAAATTTGACTCCGACATTTTCACAAAGACAAAACAGAAGCCTCAAAGAAAATTCCCTTATATGTAGTACATCTTTAAGATTATTTGGAAGTAACATATGATGTAATACGTCATACTGAAAATCTAGTTATCTCAAAGTCCTCCTGAATACTACAAATGAAAGATCCTGAGAGACTGATGACGATATCACTGTGGTTCACTAGATCCTCACGAGTCCTTCCTGGAAACACCGATTGCCTAGAAATAAATTCCCAATTTCCAGAAACAAGTGGAAATTTCTGAGGTGTTTAGTTTTTCTTTGCCTCCTCAGGATTACCTTCAGAGAGAACTGATAGATGGGGTTGATGTTTCTGAGGTTGTTAATAACAAAGTAAAGAAGAGAGGCTCTGGCTGCCACTGGCCTGTAACACTCTCGAGCCTCGTTGATTTTTCTTTCATTTTCTTTGGCTTCAATCACCTACGAGAGGATCAAACAAAATTAGCAACCCACGCTTCATATTCTCCATGTATACCCAAGTAATGGAAGGATACACCCAACAGGCGAAAGTTCAGACTAAAACAGGTAACACAGACGGTGTATCTATGTGTCTGAGTTTCTCCAAAGTTATTAAATTAATATTTTAAATAATTTTCTCATAAACTGTGTTTCAGTGAGAATTGGTAGAACTCTAGCTGCTTTATAGACTACAGATTCAAGCAAACCTAATTGTTTTTGGTTCCACAGACTGTGTTTGGGAGTAATGTCACCTTCCTGCCTCCCCCTCTTTCAGGGCTTAATAACCCAGCTGTATCACCTCCCAGGGATGGCTCTTAAAAGTCTGCTGGGTCAATTCAATGCCAATAACTTTATTAGGCAACTAGGTATACAAAAGCAGCCAAGGTCAATAATATATCCAATGGCTACTGCTTACTAAAAAGACTTTACATGGAGACCCTCATGACTGTCTAATTCTAACTCTGCACCAAATCATCCATATGTTCATATATTTCCATTTACCTTAATGTAGTAGCCCTCGGCACACTCAGAGAGAGAATTAAAAAACACCACCACCATCAATGAACATACTCATTTTTTTCAAGGCTCAAATACCCATTTCTTTTATCTTGAGCTACTGTTGTTTATTATATCTATAGCTTTATAAGATACAGTATTTTGCTCCAGTACTTTTATATACTTGACTCTTAGTATTTGTGTCTAAAAGGAAATAAAATGTAAGCACAGAAGGAAGTCACCACACGGCAATATCTATATTAAGAGGAGAGGAAATGATACTCTTAAGAGACAATTAGAAGTTAACTTCAAAGCTAAGACTTAATTTACTTAATTGCCCTAATCTTTACTATCTTAGGAGCCACCTAGAATTCACTTACTTAAAAAGACAGAGTAATTTGAGATTCAATTTCCTTGTTTAAATTAAGACAAATATATTGGACGCATGGTGACACAACTTCTGCTGGGTAATTAAAAGATTACTTAGCAACGAGGGTATTTCAGAAAGCAAATAAAGGCCTCATTCTGACTTTGCAACAATGGTCCGTGAAGGGTTAAAATCCTCTTGTGAAAGTCCAAAGAGCACACCATGCCCATGGCATATTATCATACAAGATGCCCACTCAGCAGGAAGTCTATTTCATGAAAAATTTTACCAGCTTTTAGGAAATGTCACTTTCTCAGGGTAAACAATGCATTTAGGTACAGCAGGAGACCACCCGTGGCTCAGTCTTCTGCTGCTACAGGCCTGTACACAAAACCTCAACTCTAAGGACTTCTCTAAAAATGTCCAATAGACTGACAAACTTGTAGTGAGATTATAGGATATTAATTTGCTCAAACTGAAGTCTAAGCCTTTTTAGACTTTTCTAAATCTATAAGTTAGCTTGAATTTTCTTCAATTTGGTCACTTGAAAAAGAATAGCCTAAGCGAGACTGATTTGAGTGATTGGATCTCTATGGAAAAGAATGGCCAATTCATCTATTTCCTCCTTTTTCCTAAACCTAGTTTTTAAGGGCAGTTTGTTAAATGGCCTGGATTTACAATGCCGTAGTCCTCCAGAGGAATTACCACTTAGGAATTACTCACCACCCCACGCCTTATCTTACCTTGCGCTCTATCTCTGCTGCGGTAGACTTCGTTGTCTCCAATCTCTCTACCAGGTCAGTGTCATCGAGGAAGCTTCCCTCTGCGGCAGAAAGGCGCAGAAGCAGGTCCTCCTCAAGGAGCTTCAGCTCTATCTTGAAGTCATTTTGGTGCTTTGTCAAAGCCAGCTAACACGAAACAAGCAATAGGTGAGAAACGGTAAAGAAATGCGTGTTTTTAAGGCGTGTTAATCACTCATCTCATGATAAATGTATAATAAAACATACTTAATATGTTAAAACCATACTGGTCATAATTTTAAAAAATTCTCTTAAGAAATTCAGAAAGTATGTTAAGATCCTGCTGGACTCCAATGTCCAGAGTATATCATACAATGATTTATCATAATTATTTAACACCATAAAACTCTAGGAAGAATCTGCTTAAGAAAACATCAGAAATGTTTGCTTTTTACTTGGAAAAGAGCTTAGAGGACTCGTTTCTTTTCTCATGATAAGAAAACAGAGCTAAGCAATAATTCTTCCACCAGACAAATGAGGTCACAGGGTAAAGCCCCACCCTGAAAACTGGATGGGCAAATGTAGGAAATCGCTACTAGAACACCCAAACTATTGGCTAATTGCAGGAGACAGAGCTAGCAAGTTAAAAATTTCTCCAGACCTAGAAATAAGGCACCCTCCACACTTTTGTTTTATCTCCAGGAGCCTTACAAGGTTTTCACAGTGAGGCTAAAACAAAAATCCACTCCTGCATTGGGCAGGGGAAGGGAAAAATGAATCATTTTGTGGTAACTCAAGGGCAAAGTAACTATTTTAAATTATGTCCAGAGCTTTCTAGGCTTTTCAACAAAAGCCTGCACACAGGGGAAAGTACTTTACTCCAGGCTACTGTGGCCTAGGGAAAGGGCAGTTAGACAACTCAGCCCATAATACTTTCTGCTTACAGAGGAAGAGGGAAAAGGATAAGAAATTCTCTTGGAGGTCACAGTCTTGAAACCCCCTTGAGAATTAATCACACAATTACAGAATGCTCTTGCTCCAGAACTATATTAACAGGCTCTGGTACAATAACAGTGAATTAAAACTGAGAGAGTCACAGGACATAGATTCTATTTAACAAAGGAGTTTTTAGGGAAGCTCAAAACAAGAATCTGAGAGGAAAGTAAAGCCTATAATATCTGCAGCTACAGTGAATAATAAACACAGCTTAATGTCCCAGTCATGACACATAAAATGTCAAAAATTAAATATTATTTACTTCAGTTCTAATTATCCAATGTCTGTTTTCACAGCACCACCACCACTACCACAAGGTATGCTAAAAGGCAAGGTCCATGGCCTAAAATTACAAAGCAAACCCCAGAACAAGACCCAAATATGACTGAAGTTTTGGAATTATCGTAAGGAGAATTTGAAATAACAGTGGATAAATGGAGACCATGCATGATTACATTATTTAATCCCAAGTACCACAGACACACGTGCGTATGTGCGTGTGTGTGCACACACATACAAGGGTGAGGGATAAAGACTTTCTTGGACCAATAAAAACTGACAGATTTTGCTATGGTAGATCTGTCTTACAATAAATGATTAAAATTATTTCTTCACAGGGAGGGAAAATGTCATAAATTCACATTTGCTTAAGAAAGATCCCAAAATTTATACTGAAAGACATAAGATCTAAAACTGTCAATTATATATAGAAGAACAATGCTGGAGGACTGACATTACCTAATTTAAAGACTACAGTAATCAAGACAGTGTAGTGTTGGTCAAGGAACAAATAGATCAATAAAATAGAAGAGAGAACTCAGAAATAGATCCACAGAAATATAGTCAATCGATCTTTAACAAGAAGCAAATGCAATTCAAGGGAGAAAATATCTTTTTTACAAATGATGGTGGGCTAGATATTCACATGCAAAAGAATGGAGTTGGAATCCTTTTCTCATACTATCAAAAACTAACTTAAAACTGATCACAGACTTATATGTAAAAGCCAAAATTATAACAGCCCTAGAAGAACCTAGGGATAAATTTTGAACTGTATCATCAGTGTTTTTTTTTTTTTTTTTTTTTTTTAGACAGGATATCAAAAACATAAGCAACAAAGAAAAGCAGATAAATTAACTTTACCAAAATTAAAATTTTTTATTTTTCAAAAGATCACCAATAAAGTAAAAAAATACAACACTTAAAACGTGTGTGTGTGATTTTGTAAATCGTATGTCCTAAAAGAATCTAATATTCAGAATAAAGAACTTTATAACACATCAATGAAAATAAACTAATTTTAAAAGGAGAGAATTATTTGAATAGATATTTCTCCCAAAGAAGATATACAAAATGCCAATAAATATATGAACAGATGCTCAACATCATTAGACTTTAGGGAAATGAAAATAAAACCATAATGAGATACCATATTCCACCCTCTAACATGATACATAGCAGGTGGAGATGTAAAATACTGCAGGCTTTTCCACAGTCCAGTAGTTTATCAATTGATTCAAAACATAATTACCACACAACTGAGCAATTTTTTCCTAGTAGATATCCAGAAGAAATTAAAATACATGTCCACACCAAAATCTGCACACAAATAATCATAAGAACATTATTTAATCATAATCCAAAGACTGAAACAATCTGAATGTCCATCAGCTGAGGAGTGGATAAATAAAATGGTAAATATTCATATAATATTATATTATTCACTCATAAAAATAATTAGCTTTTCATAGGTATACAGAGGAACTTTGGAAATACTCTGTTAGCAAGTAAATGATCTTAATGTTCATATGCAAATACAATACACTATTTACTGTATGAGTTTTCAAATTTATTGTTAGAAAAGTGGATACCATATGCCTTTTACACATTTTAATTTCTATGTGTGTGCCCTATGGTCTTGATACTCTTTATTTTTCTTTTTTATTCTTGATGGGTCCTGTCAGAAGTAAATCTATTAGCTTCATTTTCCCCCAAACAACTAGCTTTCTGTTAATACGCTTTCTCTATTTTCTATGTCATTATTTTCTGCTTTTATTATTGCCTTATTTCCACATTTTTAGGCTTACTCTTGTTTTCAGTGCATTTATCACTGAATGTAATTATTTTTAGCATTCCTTGTTCTTAACCAGTGTACTAAAAGCCACACATTTTCTTTTATATATTAGTTATAAACAGCAAAAGCTTCTTAATATTTTCAGCCTTACTTGTTTAGCTCTTTATTTTCATTTCTTTTCACCGGCTAAACTGGTCTAGTAGCCTTTAACCCACCCAAGCAGGTACCTGCTTCTAGGCTTCTGTTTTCCATGAATGACAGATGCCTTTAGTGCCCTTGTCCTGTGTATCCAACAAGAACAAAAACCCCAAAAAGCTAGCCCATCTCCTACCTTGGCATAACTCTAGCTAGCTGACACCAGAAGTAACCTTGAATTCTTTACCTTTTCACACACATTCCATTTTTCTCAATTAGATTGTGACAACAAGTATTCCACATTATACTCCCATGTCTTGCACTGTAATTTGTAGAAAGGAGGTGATGAGTCATCGACAGACAATTTAATAATTTTTACCTTAAGCTTCTCTAAATCTGGCCTTTCAATACTGACGACCTCTGCCAACAGCTGGGCTTCCAGACCATCTTCTGTGACGGTGAAATTGAGGAGGGTTGTCTGAGCTTGTAACTCTGGCTTATAGTGAGGATTGGCCAGTTTTGTGTGAAGGATAAGGCGAAAGTTCTTGTTGAACTCACACTCTTTATCTCCAATCCTGATATATCTAGAGGGGGACAACACAGACGTTCAGGATACTCTTATGACCCAGGACCAGTACTGCGGGGCTGTTCCATCCCTGTCTTCCGATAATATATCTAGGCCAGAAGGTCAGGGGGTTGGGGATTTCTCAGCCACTCCCAGTTTTCCTAAAATACAGGACGAGTAAGAATTATCCACTCTGATCTACTATGATTAAATTTCCTCCCATATGAAATGGTGGCAATAATTAATAGTACTTACCTCATAGTGTCACTGTAACAAATAAGATCAATTCTATAAAGGACCTATCACAGCAATTATTAGCTTTTATTATATACTCTGTAATTAAAACTACATTACACATTGCTATTCTTTACAGATAAAACACATATAAATGTGTGGATTTACATCTGTGTGTGTATATATTAAGTATCCATCTATACCTAAATATATCAATTGGAAAATTTCATAGAATATATTAGAATACACACATACTTACAAGTACTATGTTATTAATGTATTATTTTATTTTTCTAAAAAGAGAATATTAAAATATATCCTTTACTTAAAATTATTTTCCAATATTTTTGGCCTATCTTGTGTTATCTTTTGGATATGAAGATCTAGTAGAAAGGGACCTTTTAAATTCATCACACACAGGAAAAATAAAACCATGATTCGTAGAACTCCTCAAATGTTTTTGCTAAACTAGCCTGAACTACATGGAGTGAAAATTCTTATAAGAAGCCTGAGGCCAGGTATGGTGCAGCACATCTGTAATCCGAGCATTCAGGAGGCTGAAGCAGGAGGATTGCTGTGAGTTCAAGGCTAGCCTGGGCTCACATGGTGAGCTCAAGGACAGGCTAAACTATAAGCTATAAAGTGAGACCTTGCCTCAAGAATAAAAGAAAGAAACAAAGAAAGAAAAAAAAGCAGCAGCTTGGGAACATAGTTGAAGCAAACAGCATCTTCTCCTTTTCCTATTTCCCCTTCAATAGTTATTAAAATTCCAGGTTCTTCCCACTAAGTGTATGGAATGTTTTTATCAACTGGGCATGATGGCATATGCTTGTAACCCCAGCACTCTGGGAGTGTGAGACAGGAGGATAGTAAGTTTGAGCTTAGCCTGGGAAACTTAGAAACTTAGGGAGACTGTCTCAAAATTTAGAAAGGGCCAAGGCTATCTCTCAGTACAAAGGTCCTGGGTTCAATCTGCAATACTAAAACAAACAAAACCCCCCAAAACCAAAAAAAGTCATAGTGAAGTTACCATCATAAGGATTGAATGTTACCTAAAACCCATATTATTTTTAATTTAAATATAATATTTTAAATAACCTATGAGAAAAAATATCTTTATTAGCTGCCTTAATGATTTGCAGGTAAGATACTATCTCACTGAATTTATCAATTCTGGAAGAGTAGGTACATTCAAAATAAAAGCTACTGTATAACAGGTTTAGCATTATCTGTAACAATTTTTGTTTTTATATTTGCAATTTAGTCAGGATGCTATAATATAGCAACATCTTAGGTTTTTGTTGGTGGCTGTTCTACAACTGCGCCTCACAAATTAAGTCTCTTGTGTATATGGTAAGGAAAATGCCTCTGATCTGGTGGACATTCTACCCGTCTGGTAACAACTTGCTTTTGTATATATAGATTATAAAAATTTATAAGTATGCCAATTAATCTTGTCAAATGTACTGCACCAAGAGAGTACTGGAGAGGTGACTGGATTGGGACAGCACTACCCACATCAATAGGTTCCCCCACTACGAGTGCCTAGGTAAGTGGGCTATTAGGAAGCCAGGACTCCTTGGAGGAAGTAGATCTTGGGTTGTAACTCAGGGGGCTGCATCTGGCTCCTGCCCCTTCCTCTAGGCTTCTTCCCCTGCTTTCTGGTTTCCAGATGCTGAGTTTAGCAACCTTCCTGGCCATGCTCTTCCATCATGATGTTTCTGCCTTGAATCCAGCTGCCCATGGACCTCTGAAACTACGGGCCAAAATAAATCCTCTTTGCTTCAGTTTGTGGCTGTCATATGTTTTGTCTCCATCTCAGAAGCCTGACCACTAAACCGTGCTTAAGGGGCCAGGGATATAGCTCAGTGGTGCAGCACCTGCCTGGTGAGTGCGAGGTCCTGAGTTTGATTTCCTGTACCAACCCCTCCAACCCCCTCCAAAATGTGCTTAAATTACCCAAATATAAACTAAGTACCCCAAAGGACTGATCAGAGACACCTACTATTTTTGCTCAATTCTCAAATTTTGTTTCCATTGCAGAATGATCTTTTAAGGTTCAGAGCTTCACAGTGGTTAACTGAGTGTCAAGCTTCAAAAAGCACTTTGAGACATCATCTTTACTGAGAGGCAAATTCCTTCTTTTTGTCTAGCTTTGCTTTGTGTTTACTTTGTCAGGACACCCTATTATTTAATTCTTTTCCAGGAAGAAAGTCAGCAATTCATCTAGCAATCCCGGTTCTAAGTCAGTATATACCGGGGCAGTATGTACTTCTCTTCAAAAAGAAAACTCTCCTATTCATCTCTTAAAAAGATGAGTGTTGATGTCTTTGTTAAAAATAGATAACTGAGAACATTTAGGAGCGAATGAACCAGAGATCTAGTTAATAAGCAAACCAGACCATGGCTTTTAATGTATCTGATGAGCATGGTGACCTCGAACCCTTGTTTTAGGTCATGGGTCTGATACCATCTGTTCAGATGTTTGCACATATATTTTCCAGTCGATATAAAACACAATGATCATATATCTTACTGCTAATTTCTTCAGTTGTCTGGGTTATTATGAAAGAAATCACTACCTAACATTCATTTATTCTGCATGGAACACCTACACTATGCCAGGCTATGAGATAGTCTTCTAGGCCTAGGGCATGGGACCATTACCACGACAAACATGGTCTGTGGCTCTCACAAACACCTGCTATCTCAAAATGGAGATTGTAAGTATATTTTACAATCGGATTTATTTTGTTCTTTTATTTATTCCTACGTGTCAAATACCCACAATGTGGCAGGCATATAAAGTTCCAAGATTTTTCTCAATTGAAAGATAGACAAAGGACCTGAACAGATATTTCTTCAACGATGTTAATAATCTTCCTGTGTGCAAACCTGTAAACAGATGGTACCAGATCCATGACCTATAACAAGGGTTCAAGGTCACCTTGTACCTCAGCTATATTAACAGCTGGTGCAAACCAGGCAAGATTATTAACATTGTTAATCATCAGGAAAATGCAAGTCAAAGGCACAGCGAAGTACCATTCCACACCCACGAAGACGACCCTAATACAAACACAGATGATAACAAGTGTGGGCAAAGATGAGAAGAAACTGGAATTCTCACACAATAACTGATGGGAATTAAAATGGTACAAACAAGCGAGGCGTGGTGGCGAACACCTGTAATCCCAGCACTGGGGAGACTGAGGCTGGAAGATTGTAGCAAGATCGAGGCTAGTCTTGAACAAATCAGTTCAAGACCAGCCTGAACTGCATAGTGAAACCATGTCTAAAATAGACCAAAAAAAAAAGGTCAAAACACTTTGAAGAATTGTTGTGGCAGTTTTTCAAAATGTTCCTGCAATTCCATCATAGGTACATAGCTAACGGAAAGGATGTGTCCACACAAAATTTATATACGAATGCTCACAGAAGCATAATTCACAAATCCCAAAAGGTGGAAACAACCCCAGTGTGACACACAATATAGGTTTATGGAATCAATGGATTATTATTCAGCCACGAAAAGGAATGAAGTACTGACACACATCAGTCACCTCTGAAGATTGGTTCCAGTATTACCTGTGGTTACCAAATCTAAGGATGCTCACATCCTGTAAGTGGAATCCATGGATATAGAGGGCCTCTTGGATGAAATGTACTATGCCAAATGAAAGAAGCTAGTCACAAAAGAGCACAATTACAGGAAATACCCAGAGTAGGGAAATCAACAGTGATGAAAAAGTAGATTAGTGATTGCTTGGACTTTCAATTCTAAAACTGATTGTAGTGATGGCCATCCACCTGCATGAATATATTAAAAGACCGCTATATTCTACACTTTAACTGTACACTTTAAATGGATGATACACGAGTTATATCCCAATGAGGGTGGCATTTTAAGAAATGAAAGAACAATGATCTATTGGTAGGTCAAATCATTAACATTTGAACTTTTATCAATCCGTAAGGTAAGTGGCTAGGCTAACTAATACTTCTTAGAAGTTCATGTTTATCTTTTGTGCATAATGAGATGTGTCACAGAATGGTATTACTTGATGTGGACAGGTGCCTCTTTTAACTCTCACATATTCAACTATGTCTAGAGTGGTCGGTATCACCCAAATAGTAATCCCAGCTACTATGGAGGCTGAGGTAGGAGGAGTGCATCTCAAGCCTAGGCAACTAAGCAAAACTCTATTTCAAAATAAAAAAATCTCAAAGCGCTGTCAGTGTAGCTCTGTGTGGAGGTCCTAGGTACAATCTCCAGCACTGCAAAGAAAAAAAAAATTATCTCCCATTCCTTGAATTTCCCCTTTCAAGAATTTTCAATATTTATCTTAGAAGCAGCTTCAGAAAAAAATCTTTGCTAATGCTGTTCTGTCTGCTGCTCTTAGCTTAGACCTCAGGATTTGCATGATTGACTTTTAAGTGAAATCTCAAAAGTGAGGGTTTCAAGTAATTACCGACTGGAGTCACACATATGCGATACTGAAGTTTATACTCATTTGAATCTGCATAATAAAGCCTATACTTAAAGCTCTGTTTTTCTGGTTACCTCTCCAGCTTGCACTGGATTCATTTCTCCCCTGTGGAGAGCCTCCTAGAAACGCCATGATAACACAGTCTTGTCACACATAAGGTTTGAGTTTTCCCTCGCTTGCGTATTGATTTTCACCAGGTTTAGGTTTACATTTTGTAAACTTTGTGTTTTAGCCACTAACTTATATCTGCAGATAAAAAAGAAAATTTAAATAGTTTTACATCTTACAAATTTTAACTTAAGTGAAGAACAACAAATCAATCAAGACTGGAATTTTCATTATTTTGCGCTATGGTACAGCTCACCATAGTGTGATGAAGTACGGTAAAAAGTCAAATTACATTTGCGATACGTGGAGTGTGTGTACGTGCTTGCGTATGAGGATCAGAATTAAAACAAACAGCCATCAGGAAGACGAGCTCATATTTGAAGGTACATGTTGAGCATTCAGGTGAAAACCCTAAATCTGAAATGTTTAGAGGCTTCATGTGATGCCACAAATGGAAAATTCCACACCTGACTTTATGGGATGGGTCACAGTCAAACTCGTGAGCACTAAATACAGTGTTTAGTATGACCTGGGGCTTTGCGTACAAGGTGACCAGGAAACAAATGAATTCCATGAATAGACACTTGGGTCACATGGCTAAAATATCTCATTTGCTCTATGTAAATAGCTCCACATTCCAAAGATTTGAAACCTGAAACACTCTGGTCCGTGCAATTTTGGATAAGGACCATGTGCTGGAGGAGGTTGTTATGGTTGATACAGTGTGTCAACTTGGGGAGTCTAGACATTTGGCTAAGTGACTCAGCAGTTCTCCATCCTGGGGTGCAAAGGACATGCCCTTCCTGCTCTAGGATGTTGTTCATTGTATCAATGTGAGTTTAGAAGCTTAACTGTGTGAGTACCGCCCCTGGGTGGGGGTAGCCTTCTCACAATATAAGGGAGGGAAAGAGGCTTGCACACACTGCCATTCCCCCCTTTGCTCTTGTTGCTTTGTTATCTTCGGCCTCAGAACCAGCCAAGTAACTACTGAAACCTCCACAAACTGTAAGCTAAATAAACCTTTCCTTCCTTAATTTTGGGTGTTGGGTATTTTGTCTCAGCAATGAGAGAAAAGTAACCAAGATAGAGGTGTTAAGGTCTCGGGGAGAAATTCCTCTAGAGTGTAAGTTCATAAACTTTTGTTGTAAAAGAGCGAGAGAGCAAATATTTTAGGCTTTGTGGGTGGGTCATACCCATTTCTGTTATACCTTCTTGTTTACAACACATTAAAAGTCATTCTCAGCTGATCATGGGCTGCATCCAGACAGGCTGAGTGCCTATAATCTCTTGTGGACTACATCAGCGGTATTAGTATAATCTCTTCTCAAAGCAAGAGTATTTATCATCAGCTACTAAGCATAACCATGCTCTCCTGAGTTTAAAAGAAATAAACTGAGAACCATGCTCTGACAATGTCACTTCTAGGTCCGAGTGAAGCTTTGGTTATATACTGAGCCAAATAGTATCTGACTATGCTCTGCAAGGTACCTCCTGGATCACTTTGTGGCTCTGTATCTCCTCTGCACACCTACAAATACCCCGAGGCATTCACAAACCTCACTTTAAGAACAAAAATGTATCTGCTTTGATGCATGTTTTCTTATTTTTCTCTGTGAAGAGACAGAGTTAATGGGAACAGAGGAGAACCACTGCTTTGGAAAAGAGGAGAATGTTGCTTATAAAATTGTTTCACATCTTGCTTAGAAACATTATTTGATAGCTTTAGATTTCCCGGGGATTGTAAATTATCCTCAATTGGGGTGTTTATGATCTATGAAAGGCAAAAATTGCATAATGACTCAGTGGGTTTTATCATTGCTGCTAGGTTAATTCTTGGTTAATCTCCTATTTGGGAAAATTAAACAGACTGTTAATGCTCTCTCATGATTTGAAGGATCCAAACAGCCATGGAGCTAACTAAAGGGGTGGGAAAAGCAAACAGAATCACTTTGTTGTTTCTGTCAAAGACGTGAATCCAGAGGTCAACTTCTAAGAACTAGAGGAAGCCCCAAGCTCCTAAATTTAAACTCCAGCAAGGAGCAGCAGTGGGTGAAAGAACAACCCACAACTGGACGTGTGGTTACTTTCATAAGCAGACACAGTGAGAACCAAGCAGAGGCAGAATCTCTGAATCCAGGGCACAGGTGCCCCAACCCCTCCCACAGACTGAGCTCTTCCTCCCCCTCTCACCAGCTGACATTTGCTGCTTTGGAGGTGAGAGACTTGGTTATGAGACCTCAGAAGGAAAATAAAATTATTTTTCCCTGTATAAACGTTGTGGTCTAATTGGCTAGGACATGGTTTGAGTCCAAGCCATTCTGCTTCACCTTGCAGAGTTGTGATTTCAGAGCAACCAGGGCCTCTGGAGATCTCAGCTGATTCCTTTTGATTGGTCCAAAGAGTTTATGACTTGTCCAAGGTCACGTCGCTTAGTAGCAGAGATGGGACTAGAACCTGGGTCTCTAGACTCCTAGTATAAAACCCATCGCACTGCATCACATTGCAGGATAATTTGCTCTGACAGATGCAGCCAGTAACGTCAGTCTCTGTCAGCCTTTCTGACCATCAATCACAGAAGGACACTGTGAGAATACGACTGACTCAGTACCAACCCAGGGCTGCCAGAGGAAAAACACAGCTCAGAGCACCTGCCTTGGTGATCTTGGTTAGAAACTCTGTCCTTGTTTATGATGGAGAAGGGCACTGATAATCAAAGTACCCAGTCCTACCCTAAGGTTTATAATTTCAGGTCAATATATTTATAAAGGAAACTACTTCATAACATTTTAAAAAACCACTCAACTTACCTAGAAGTTTTATGTCTTTTGGTTTTCAGGGAAAGAAAACAGAATTTTAAGTGTGTAAAAGTGCTGACCATTTAGGCAGAATGAGTTATTTTACAATACTGACAATTATGTACACATATATAAATTAACCATAACTTCAGCTTTTATATATTATATTAAGTTTGCCTAAAAAGCAGATGCATTAGGAATATAAATATTCTCTCAAAGTTTACTCAAAATCCAGCTGGAAAGAGTTCTGGGATAAAAAGCTATCTAGTTATTTCAGAGTTATGTGGAGGATACACAAATTATTTTGCAAACACTTGGAATAATTTCTTGATTAAGCCTCACAGCACTTCTGTGCTAGACCAGTGCTAACAATGGTTTCCATTATCTGTTTCTAGAATATCTGTGACTTGGGAGAGACAGCATCAACAGAACGAGAATGAGAATGTGAAATCTGAGATCATGATCTGGAATTCTAATTTGAGAATGTATATCTGCAACTAAGGAAGTCATTTTTACTTTTATTGGAACTGTTTTCCAGACTTAGTGTACTTATTCTTGAAAATTCCATCAGTTTTGGAACCTAAAAACCAAAATTTATATCTCTAGTGATCAATGTCCTAGTATCGTAACAAGTGCCATCCCTATTTTATAATGCCATCCAAACCTACACATGGAAACTGACATATTCATTTAGAATAAAGACTTAGTACTGTGATAGATCTTTAGTAGGAATGGCAGCAATGGGACTCTTAAAAATATTTGCAAAATATGGGGTTTAGAGAAAAATCTCCTAAAGGCATCCTCCTAACTTATTGAAGGTTCTCTCTCTAATGTGGATAATTCAGGTAGCGAACAAGTTCTCTAACTATGAAGGATTCAGTTTTGGAGGCCTCCTTAGAGCCATTTTGTTAAGAGAAAGAGATAGTAGGTGGCTTTTAAGGTAAGCAAAAACTATAGTCACACACTAGTTGGAGGAAAAAAAAAAACATTCCAGAGAAGAAATCAACTTTTCAATGGACATCTAAAAGCCTTACTCTGTGTCCTGCTGTTTAAAATGAAAAGCTTCTAGGTTAGACTTGTGGGCTCCAACAGCTGCAGCTGAGAGTGCAGCCAAAAAGATCAGGTGTAGCTAAAGGCAAGAGGGGAGCTGTAACTTAGCAACCCCAGCAGGAAGGGCTGTGCAGGGTGGTCAAACCCATTTCTTCTAGAAAGGTTCTGGCTGAAAGCTGCACAGCTGGCAAGACATTCGAGGAAAGGAAGGAAGTCCTGCATAGAAATGCATTAATTGTCTTGCTACTTCATATAATTAATATAACCAACATGTCTTAAGATAAAAGCAAATCCCAATTAGATCTTTAAAAAGAAAAAAACATTGATGCTTCAGAATTCCAGGTAATACTGTACAGGGAAAAAAGAAAGCTAGAAAAGAAAACCATAATAGGATATTTCCCTTTTTAATACATGTACGTACACACACACACACACACACACACACACACACACACTTCAATAAAACCATATTTGGAACTGTAACATGGTATCAAAAATTCTGGGTCCATTAGTTTTTTTTGTAAAGATTGCTTTTTTTAAAGAAGAAAATCCAAAGGTTAACTGTGGCCTGGTTTAGTATTTGTTTTCAGATAAAGTCAAACAACTGTTAGCTAGACCACCATGAGTTGAGAATATACTATCTATAGACCTCAACATTATACAATTTTCTTTTAAACATGGACTGAACTTAGGAATGTAGGGTGTAGAGTGCTCCTTTGGCCATAAAGCTCTATTTTGTATTTAGGAATTAGGATAGACTAGGATGGTGCATTTTATTACATGAAAGCACAAACACACTTGCAAATAAAACTATCCTCACCCACATGGGACATAATGAAATAACTACTTATTCCAGAGTTTACTTAAAATCTCTAAGTTTTCAGTTCAAGATAGTTCATTCTATCACACTGATAGAACATGTAAACTGAACACATCCTATCTTTTCTTGGCGGGGGGAGGTTTGGTTTTTTTTTTCCTGGTACCAGGAATCAAACTCCTGACCTTGCGCTTGCCAGGCAGGCGCTGTGCCGCTGCGCTAAATCCCCAGCCCCAACATGTCCTATCTTAAATCCTACTCCAGACCTCATTCAAATATATCTACAATCAGCCATAAAATAATAATAGGGCATCAACTCCAAGAACAGACACATAACAACATTTAATTAACTAAAACCTGCTATTTAAGAGCAATGTTTTAAATAAACCTGAATCCTACATTCAGGAATTCAAGTCATCATAAAATGAATGTCTGTAAAATGTTTCTCCCTCTATAAATATGAAAATTTTTATCAAATAGCTAATATTTCTATCAGTCGATTTTAAGTATCTTTCTAGGCCATACTACTCACAGACTATTGTTAAAAGAATAATAGCTACCGAAACATAAACCAGAATGAAGCATAAAATATCTTTAAAGAATATATTGTCAGCAACAATTAAAACTCATCTCACAGTAAGGTTATCCCAGCTTAAAGTTCAAAAATAACTTTGATAATATTTGGGGAGAGGTTCCAGAGAGATGATTTTATAAAGATGCTTCACAGATCAGCAACTTCTCTAATATGTACAACAGAAAATTTGCTTTAGAAAAAAATACATGTTGATAAATCTTCCCAGATGTGTTTTTTGTCGATTGATATGATAAAATATATTTCATTTAAAATTAGGATTGTCTGGAGTTTGGTGGATTTAATTATTTGTAATTACCTAGCTGTTGTCAGCCTGTGGCCATTTTATGACAGAGGTATCTAGTGTGTGGGTCAGGTTCAACTGTATATCCTCTGAAACACAGATTTAATGTGCTATTGATGAAACCATTACTCGAACCAAATTAAAGTCAGGACTGATGTATTGGTCCATAGGGAGCTGTCAGGTATGAAAGGAGTAATTAGTATTCATTGCTTCATACTCCACAACATTCCAATTATTAATGAACTTCAACTTTTGGACGATGCTATATCTATCACAAGCATTTCTCAGACATTCATTATTAGGAAGAATAAACTAATAGAGGTTTTAAAAAAACCCAAATAAACAACTGAAATAAACAAAAACATTATTAACAGTTGAAAACTTTCTGAGGGATGTGATTTTCTAGCTGGAGTATGAAAATGTTATTCCACCTACTCTTGAGGAATAAGGTAAGAGCATTCTAGGTGAATATGCTAGTGTTGCAATCCTGTGGGTTTTTCTTCCTTTTCCTCTTATCAGAATCATCTTGTCTTTACAATACAAAGGCAAACATATTGGTAACCCCACAGGTAATTGTGCAGAGAGAGCAATTTTGAAATAAAAAGGACAGAAAAATCAAGTAAAACATTCATTTTTGAAGATAAGAACTGAAATATCTATTGGAAAATTTACAAAATGTGCATTAGTCTGGCATGTGAACAAGGTAAAATTCTTCTGGTCCTGCTATAACACCGAAAATGGGTATCTCTGTTTAATAAAACTATGGCAACACCTTCCTATTAAATTTTTTTACATTTTTTTACACAAGAAAACATTCACTATTTAAATATACATATTTTGTCAGAGGAAAACAATACAATCACTAAAATTCTCAAATGTATTGAAATTATTTATGGATGAAACTATTTTTAGAACAAAGCATCTTGAGTTTTTAAATTAAAAAATAGGAATAGAAAAACATAGTAAAGGAAAATGCAGAAGTAGCAAATGGGTAAAAGATCCTGCAGGAAGCAATGAGGAGCTTCAGCCCAATTCAATGCAACAGAGACTGGTTAAACAGGTTCTGGAATAAGGAAGTGATCATAGATACATGTTTCAGTCATTCTAGGTTAGAGACAAATGAGCAAAAGAGATTACCTCAGCTGGCACGAAGGGATGCAAAAGAGATTACCTCAGTTGGCAAAAGGGATGCAAAGAGATTACCTCAGTTGGCACGAAGAAATGAAGGCCCTGTGTTGCAGTTTGTGTCTAGATGTCCCCCAAAGCCTCATGTACTCACAGGTAGGAGTTTTGGGAGATGGCTGGATCTAGGGTGTGTGATGCTGGGATTAAATTGTGTGATGCTGGGATTAAGGGTGCAACACCCAAAAGGCAGGTAACATGGAAAGGATAAAAGGAAGAGGCTGCTGCTTCTTTGCTACTTCACTGCTTTGCTGCCTTCTGCCCATCATAAACTATTTCTCCTCTGCGATGCTCCTCGGCCATGCCACCCTGCCTTGGAGCCAGCCAACTATGCACTGAAACCTCTACAAACTATGAGCCAAATAAACCTTCCCTCATTTAACTATGGGTGTCAGGTATTTTGTCTTAGCAATGAGAAAAGACAGACAGCCTTGAAAAAATACTTTCCAAAAACACTGATGGAAAAATATATAAGATTCAGGAAGGAAATGAGTTAAAAGGTAGAAAAGGAAGGGTTAAAATGGCAAAATAGCACTCATAGGAAGTCTGCTGAAAGAGTATTTCATATAAATTTGGAAAATCTGTTTAAGTATCTCGGTCTCCAAATGCTAAACTTCAAATAGTCAAAGAGCATCCAAAAAAGATCCCAAGTAGGCTTTCCCCATATTTCTCATGTAAAGAAATGACAGCCTCTAGTCTTCTGATTGTACAGTTCCTCCTTAGGTAACCACACCCATCATGATAGCTAAAATGTTCTCCACATAGCTATTTCCAATGTACTTGTTTAGTCAAGATTTTACTATTAACTAACTCCATTCTCATATATCCAATAGTTTTTTAAAGACTATTTTGGGAATGGAAGTTAAAAAAGTACTTCTATCTTTCAATGTCTAATAAGAGAAATTATTACCTCCCTCCTCACACTTACTCCTACAACACCCATTTTCATAAATCACATTTTTATTTACTTTGCAAGAGACTGGAATTCATGCTTGGTCTTTCCTTTTGTCTTACCAATAAAATCCAATTAATAACTATGAACTGGTATGAACTCCTTGATCTGCCTTTGATTTGTCCTCCTCTGTCTATCTCATCGTCACTGCTTCACTTTAGGCTCAGATTATATCTCAGTTGGGAATCTACAATTGTTGGCTAGACTCTGGCCTTATTCAGGTCTGTGCTTCTCTTATTGATACTCCACACTGCCAACAGTGTACTCCAACTCCTTCCAGAAATGCAAACCTGACCACATTACGTCCAGCACGCATGAGAATCTGCATTAGCTTTCCTGCTGACTTATGCTCAGTATTCTCAATGAAAGTATGGAGACTCCAGGGAGCTATGGCTCTTTCGTGAAAAGCAACTGTTGATAGGAATTGCTCCCTTGAGTGTGTGTGTGTGCTGACAGAAAGATTTAGCCATATGAAAAGGCCAACCAAGGAAGTCCATGTGCTTGGCCTTGCTTACTTCTTCAGTCTCGTCTCTTTCAGTCCACATTCCCATGTCTCCTTCCCAACAGACACTCCTCCTGCCTGGACTGTACTTGCACTTCTCCAAAGCTGTTGGGTTGTTTCACCCACTCTGCTATTTTGTACTGAACCTCTCTGTCTACGATTTTATTCTTTCACCTGATGGCCTGAGAAATGCTCACTGATTTTTTGAAACTCACATCTTTCAAGACTCACATTAAATGTTAATTGTAATCAAATATAACTTTTTTCATAAAGACTTGGTAAATCTCTACTGTGGAACTGAGGACTTCCTGCTGTATATATGTTTATCATCATGCCAGTGACACTGCACCCCTTTTACTGTTTATAAAAGAATATTATTGTTGTATTGTCTTCTCCCAAGGGAATAGCTTCCTTAAATGCCTAGGAATCTGCATTCCCTAATTCACTGACTGACAGGATACAAAAGGGGTCTAGTAGCATTTGTAATCTCTGGGTACAGATATTATTAAAATTATCTGCCTTGAAGGATGAAGTACAAAATACTAGAGAAATAGAGCTAAAACTCACCCCTCCCCAGACAAGTATTTGCTCCCAGACATAAGTTTAGTGGCCAGGATTACTAAAAACTTCATGCAATAATTACTATTTGCTATCTTCTTACAAAATATCTTAAATTTTCTTGGCCTTTTAAAAAATTCTGAAATAATGCAATCAGCTTTATAAGGCCTAACAGAGAGTATATATTTAATAAATATTATTTTGGAAAAAATTGTTATAGAATAAATTGTTATTTATTGTTATGGGCTGCTTTTATGGTAAAGTCCTGGTAACTGTTCTAAAAATCAAAGACCTCTCAAATTTTCATTGATACATAACTATCCATACTGAGGAAAAACCGTAACTCTGGAAATTTCAGATTATCCAAATATATGTGATGGAGAATCATCAAATATCTTACACTTAAATTGTGCTATTGGAAATTAAAGTTAAAGCTCAGAGAATATGTATTTTTCTGACAAAAATTTTAGGTCTTCATAATAGAGTCAGTGCCTTAATAATAAGGATTTCACATTAGTGACATTGAAGATTTTACACTGTATTTTTAACGCATCAGACACAGCTACAATTATATTTATGTTAAGAGTTTTAGTTTGTCAAGTGGCTTATTAGACTGTTCTAAATGCATGTCTGGGTAACTTTTGGTTTATTAAACAATTATAAGTTGTCAGTCACTCTAAGTAGATTTACTGGGTGACTTGTATAATAAATACCATACTAATTGGTTAGACTCAGAAGTTAGTCACTCTTAAGTAGGCCCATTTCCACTTAAAGTTGACAGGAATAATCAAATGATGAAAAAGGAGATAGATACCTTAGATGCAGAGAGTAGGCGTTAAGAAGAATGAGTTTAGGGAAGGTTAAAATTATACCTCTGTATAGAAACTCAAAACAAAACAAACAGAAAAAAAAGCAGGAAACTCAATGAAGCAAGTTCAGTGACTGTTGATTTCTTGATTGAAGAGGCACAAGGAGATTTGGAAAAGCCACCATCTCCCTTGGGAGACATAATTATTATTAGATGATAATTATTAGATAATTAATAATTAGATCATTAGAAATTATTAGATAATAACTATATTGGAGACATAATTGCTGCAGCTGACCTTTCACACACTTATAGAAAAGTAACATCACAGTTACTTGTAGTTGACTTCAAACTACCGCAGGAGAATGCTTTGGAAAGTGTAGTGTCCCATGAGGACAGTCATTTGGACAATCACATGTAGCTTACTGGGGGTAAGGTAGGATGTGCTTTCCTGTTGTTACAACCCTGTCAACTCTAGTGTATGGGATCAGGGATCCAGTGAAGAACTCTCTTTTTTTGAATGGTTAAAGGTAAGCATATTAAAAAAAATACAGCTAGCACAGTACACTTATGATTTTGTGGATACCATTACCCTGAAGAGACTGATTTAAAAAGCAGAGTGACAAAGTCTATATGAAGAAAAGTATTAAGTAAATAAGCACACAAGTGATATGCAGATCAGGCAAACATATTCAGAACTGTTTTGCAAATTACCAAAGTTAGAAAACTGCTGCATAAACTAAAAAAGGGGCAACCATTCTTAGATCAGTGACAATGTATTTTTGGTCCTTAAGTCAGGAACTGTGTAGAAAGAAACCCTTTTTTTCTTTGTTTCTTTTTTTTTTTTTTTACGGTACTGAGGATCAAACTCAGGACTGTGCCCTTGCTAGGCAGGCACTTGTGCCACTGAGCTAAATCCCCAGCCCGAAAGAAACCCTTAAATCTATAAATCCATAGTCTGAAAGTCTGGGTCATACAGAGGATAATTTGATCTTGGAGTGTAGGCACTGCAGACTGGAAATTCAAACTTTACCACGAGGATTCCAACTGACTGTGCCCAGCTATAAGGCTAAAAGAAACCCAGATACTGATGATTAAAAGCTCTATTAAAAGTTTAAGAACACTCACTTTCCTTTTTTAATCGTGTTCCTCCCAAGCAGTGGGTCAAGAACTGGATCTATTGTTTCTTCGAGGTTTTCCACTAAGATGACATTACCAAAAGCCAAAGCAGTTTCAATGGCATTCAAAAACCTGGAAATTCAAATTATTTACATGATTACATTTTATTGAACGTATACATTTCAATGATACTAAGAAAAAAATGTATAAAGTATTATTCTTAACTGGATCAGACAGATATTAGACATCAGGTTTAAAAAAAAAAATATTTTGAGATAGGGTCTTGCTATGTAGTTCAGGCTAGTCCTAAACTACGTAGCCTAGAACTCTCAGTCATCCTCCTTCCTCTGCCCCCAGAGTGCTGGGATTACACGCTTGCACCACTATGCCCAGCTCCCAGACATCAGATTTTGAGATAAATCTTACAATCAGATTTTCCAAGGGAAAATTAGTTGCTTTCAACAATGACCAGTGGTTGAAAGAAATGTAAATGAGTCAAAGCCAAAAATTTAAATTCATTTGCTGGGTGTGGTGGTATGCACCTATAATCTTAGCATTTGAGAGGCTGAGGCAGGAGAATCACTGTGAGTTTGAGGAAGCCAGCCTGGACTACATAGTGAGTTTGAGGCTAGCCTAGAATATACAGTAAGATCTTGTCTCAAAAAAAAGACCCCCAAATTTAAATTATATTTAATGTCTTGTGGTTTTGTCAACCTTTAGTTCCTAAATCTTCAAATTCAATCATGTACAATGTTGAACTGTTATTTTATTCCCATTCTCAAAAGGAGTCTCTTTCCCCCAAAGAGTTTTCTCCAAATATTAAGATAAGCAAGGACTACACAGACTTGTATAACTATAAATATTCCTTACTTCACTTTACATGTCAGTAAAAAAATGGTGGAGTAAAGTGAAATATTAGTAGGTCTCAAATAATTTACTTAACAGTAAGTGAATACCAACAGACAGCTTTCTATTTAACAGAGAACGCTGTTATAAAAATACAGCGACAAAGTCTCAGCACGGACTCAGTTCTCAAGAGTGATGTATGAAATACAACTAAGAAATCAGACGTCCACTGTAGGCACGTGCAGTCATGCCACAGGCAAGGTCCTACCACAGGCGAAGCACACATTGAGGACTGTAGCTGTAAACACCAGGAAGCCCATGGGTGTAGCTGGAAATTCTTGTGTTACCATACGCCAACTACTCTGGAGGAGGAATGTAATACACATTTTCATTCTTAGCCTTAGGAAATTTAGGTACTTTTCCTTTCCGATACAATGTTTGTTCCGATCTTCAATACGATTTCTTACTTTACGTGACTGCTGCCTCACATGCATGACTTTTCAACAGAAATACTTTATACGAAACATGGGCAGACAAACAAAGATCACCAAACTATATTATTTTAAGATGGTAGAGAGGTCTAAAAAGTGCCAAGACTTTATAAAAATCAAGACTTTAGGAAAACCCATGTCATAACAGCTAAACACAAAGCCAACCCCTCCACAATTCACGTACCCTTTCTGGCCTAAATGTGTGACTTTCAGCTCAGTTCCGTACTTGTTCTTGACCCACTTAATTCCCTGTTGCTGCGGATCTATCATCAGGGGCCAGCGTTCACAGTGTGTTAGGATGGCGGCATTTTCAGTGGACATCCTGTCACTGGGCAGTCCCTCATTACTCCAGGTGGCAATCGTAGCATCATCCGTCAACATGGCAACCACATCCAGGCCTCTCGTTATTGGGATGGAAACCTTTAAAATCCAAGGTGAAAGCCGCAAACGGTCAGTGTGGCAGAGGAAGAGGAGTTGGCTCAACAGGTGAAAAAGGAAGAGATGAAAGCAAAGAGAAAGTGACTCTGTGGAACACACGCCAATTCCCTGTGGACTCCTAGAAGCCAAATGCAACTCTCATCATGAGATCCAATTCGACCTTTTGACCCTTTTTTTACCTCTCTAAATCCTATTAATTGTGGAATTCGGCATCTGATTTCCTGTGTGTCTACTTGGCTTCAACCGAAAGGCACTTCACCCTATACCTACGTCGACAGCCATTTGAACAAAGCCAGCAAGAATTTTGGCACTAGGAAGAAAGGCAGGAAACCAGACATTTATTTGCCTGTGGAGCAGTCACCCCATATAAGCAAGACCTAAGTGCAGCACCTTGCTCAGACATTCTACCTGTTCTGACAGGCCAATGCTGAGGGCTGCTTTCTCACTGGGGGGTGAGCCGTGAAATGCTCTCTGTCCGCTGGAACTCCATCAACTTCTCGGCGGGCTGAGAACTCAGAGGGTGAGCTCTGCTCTCACAGGAAACCCCTAAGCCTCGACCGCACTGCAAAGGAGCGTAGTGTGAGGAGGAGTCCTCTTCTCCAGAAGGGAAAAAGAGAAAGAAAGGGGAGAGAAAGGGAGGGAGGGGGAGGGAAGGGCAAGGGGAGACAGGGCAGGGGAAAGAAACCTACTTTGAAGAACAAGGGTCATTCTTTATGAAAATAAAGATAAGCTTTTAAAAAGTACACAAGATTGTGCAAAGAAAGCATTCATTTACTTTTGCAGTCATCAATCCCCAAGCCTTTATTGGGGGCCTCTTGTGTGTGTGAAACTCTGTCTGCAGATGCCGAAATGAACAGGATAGACTGCCAGTCTCTCAGCAGGAAAAGGGCTGGGCAGGAAACACGCTTTCCTCGGCGAGTGCAAGGAGAGCCCCACCTACAGTAAGCAGAGGAGGTGGCTGGGGTGGCAGCAGCTGCTGCAGCAGCAGGAGTTTGGTTCTTGGTGGCCACAAAGCTTCAGCAAACAAAATGCTGAAAGGATGCCCACAGTAAGGCTGGGACACAATTCTACACCAACATAGGGACTGTAGTACAATATTCCACTGTCCCTAATTACAATGTTGTCTTTAAAATGAACCAGGGCCGGGGATGTAGCTCAGTGGTAGAAAATTTGCTTAGTATATGCAAGACTGTGTTTCATTCTGCACACCGCACACACACATACAAGCTCATACACACACACACACACACACACACACACACACATTCCTGCCCACACACACATTCCTGCCCACACGCACACCCACACAGAGGATCAAGCCCTGTCTAGTGATGTGAATGAGTCTTTGTATCTGATTTAACACAGTTTCCTTAAAGATAAAAACAATTTGCTCTCCGTAGAACAGTTACCTTCCCATGATCAAGGTATCATGATTTAGATCTAAAATGTATGCTCAATCACGGGTGGGGCTTTGGAAGGTGACTGGATTAGGGGGCACTATTCTCAGCAGTGGATGGGTCCTCTGATGATTTAGTAGCTACATGTGCTGGAAGAAAGTGGGGTCTGGCTGGAAGAAGTGTGTCAGTGGGGGCACACCTTTGGAGGGTATTTGTCCCTCCATTACCCCCCTCCCCCCGCCTCCTGGAGGCTGGAGCGGTTTCCTCCACCATGCCCTTCTACCATGTCTTTCTGCCTTGGAGACAACTGAACATGGACTGAAACCCCCAAACCGTGAGCTGAAATAAATGTCTTCTCCTTTAAGTTATGGGTGCTGGGTACAGTATTCAATAAAAGGAAAGTTGACTAACATTACATGGTTTTTATTTCCTACCTTCTAATTAATACAAACAGCTTGAAACAATTGTAAAAATTAGGTAACTTTGACTTCTGAAGCTAAAATGACTAACTGAAGGGGATAACCATAGACCTTGTGCCCAAATGTAACAGCTTGAGTACCTACTCTGTTGCTTGGTCCCCACTAGGGACCAAGGAAATACTACCCTGGCCCCTTTTTTTCTGTCCCCTATTTCCTTAATATAGTAAGGAAAACAAAGCCTAGTCCAATACAGATGAGCTAACCACATTAAAGGAGATCATAAATATTATGACTACTCTAAGACTTAAAGTTTTAGGGTATTTTCTTTATCCAAAAGTTTTGATATTTACATTCAAATAGGTAGTTATGTGACTACATACAGAAGGTTTTTCCTCAAAATATTTTTGACCGTTACAATACAGATAACATTTTCTGTTTTCTTTACTGAGTTTTATCATAAACTTTGTGTGTGTGTGTGTGTGTGTGTGTGTGTGTGGTGCAGGGGATCAAACTAAGGGCTGAGGAATGCTAAACAAGCGTTATTCCCTTAAGCTACTCACCCAGCTCCGTCACGATGAACTTTAACCTAGGCACAGACTATGAAAAGTAAACCTCATTATCTACCCATCTGTCTATCTACCTGTCTGTCTGTCTGTCTATCTATCTATCTATCATCTTTTTAATTTACTCCTCAGAAAAAGTCTACAGCAAGGAAAATGATTTTGGAAACAAAGCATGAAGAAAGAACCCTTGAGCACCAAAGTTTGCTTCTAAGGGCTTTGTCAGGTGCTGCTAACACGTCCTGTGTGAGGGTGCTCCTAGGAGATGGAGTTGTGGGTAGGGGACTTAAAGGAGGCTCCCTCTTCGGAAAAGCATTATATACTAGTGAGAAAAATTGGAAGCATGTGCCACAATGATTTGGCTTCAACTAGTATCCGTACATTTTAAAAACTGTCTTTCCCATGATTTTAGTACGAAGTGGGGCTAAGGAACCAGAGTCCGATGGTCTTACTTCATGTATGGCTCTCTTAAGTGCAGACAGCTCACTTTTGGAGTACCACGATTACTCCTGAAGAAGGCATCTGGAACAGAGTAGCCATTCTTCCTACTTCCTTGTAAGTCACTGAAAACCATTATTTCTCCATCCTGCACTGAAAGTGCCACCTCCGAGGCCCATGCATTCCAGCAATAGAATTCTCTGTGTGTCTCCTCATCTTACTAACAGCTTGGCCATGCACCTTCTTGCCTTTCCAAGTTTTGATATCAGTCTTGGCCGCCCTAAGGCCTGTACAGTTGACAAATCCACTCTTTAGCCCTGACCTTCTTCTTACCAAAGCTTTACTTTTCTCTTTCACTCCAGCACCCTGGGGGAGTAGGGAAGAAGATACTCACCACCTTGGAAGACCATCCATATCCCCACCCCTGGCTCCTCTATGCACACCCTCACCCTGTATTGTGTTACTCATCTTTGGCTGGGTGTTTGGTTCCTCTGCATGTAGATGAGAAATGTTGGCCCACACTTTGCAGTAACATGAAATTGTTTCACTATTCAAGTCTGAAACTCCAAAACACAATTTTTTGACCATGACTGTTTAATGGTGGTGGTTATATACAACAACAATATCAGGACACCTAAGCTTTCACTCTACCGATTTTTTTTCATTGTCGCAAAATATGCATCGCATGAAGTTTGTCATTTTAACTATTTTTATTGTATAGTTCAGTGACATTAAGTAAATTCACAATGTGAACCCATCACTACCAGTGATCTTCAGAAATTTCTTCATCTTCCCACTCTGAAACTCTAGTCCTGCTCTTTCCTTCCCCTGTCCCCAGCAACTGCTGTTCCACTTTTTGTTTTTAGGAGTTGGACTACTCAGAGTTCCTCATATAAGTGGGGTAATGCAGTATTTTGTCCTTTTGTGACTGGCTTCTTTCAGTGAGCATCCTGTCCGCAAGTGCTATTCATGTGACAGCATGTATCAGAATTCAGTGCTTAGGTTTAACAACACTGTGTGCATATATCACATTCAAAAAATCCATCCATCTGTCCATGAACACCTGGGCTGCTTACCTCTTAGCTGGTATGAATAATTCTTCTATGTACATGGTGTACAGATAGCTATTTGAATCTTGATTTTTATTTCCTTGATGTATATACCTAAAAGTGAAACTGCTGGACCATATGTATTTCTAGGTTTAATTTTTTTTCCAGGAGTCTAGTATATTTTGTCCACTGGCTTCTGGCTAATCAGATCTCTATCCAGCCTAAGCTGCACCTCTCATTCCTGGATTGTCTTTCTGCCAGTCCCATGACCTTCCCTGTGTGGCTTCCTTCATCTTCTGGATTATTTGCCTGTAAACCTGATGCCCTGGCTGGGTTCACCTTCTCTGTCCTTTCTTTACTTTCCAAGGCTTTGAGCGCTACTGATGCAAACTTTGTCATTGTGACCACTATAATAATAAATCAACTACAAGGACTTGCTTAAATTGAGTGACTTTGTATGCTTACATAACACTCAAACTACTCTCCTTAGTTTATAATATGGAAGTCATAATACTAGTCTTACTATGTTTATAATATGGAAGTCATAAACTAGT
The DNA here is from genome assembly GCF_000276665.1 of Chinchilla lanigera. Classification (NCBI taxonomy): domain Eukaryota; kingdom Metazoa; phylum Chordata; class Mammalia; order Rodentia; family Chinchillidae; genus Chinchilla; species Chinchilla lanigera. The sequence continues at coordinate 24,284,565 of NW_004955410.1, read as the reverse complement.
CTTACTAGTTCTAAGAAATTCATCTACACCACACTATGTACTTTTTACCTATACTGCAGAACTAGTAGTGAGACATGTTATAACCCCTGTATTATAATGATGCATCGGTTCACCCACATTTCCTTTTAATTTATTGACTTTTTAATACTTCACTTGAAATGCTTTTATTTGCTAAGAAGCTATGAAGCAGTGCCTAACAGTAATTTTCCCCAATGGTTCATCAGTTATTCTCACCTCATTTATTGAATAATTCATTACTTCCCATACTGATAATGCAATATACATTTTAGCATACAGTATATTTATTTCAAAAGTATGTATTGATCACTCCTTAGCCTTTTGGCTAAGATCAAGCATAGAAAGTATGTATTGACATGGTAGCAGTTCCTCAAAGTAATAAATGTAGAGTTAAAATATGATCCATCAAATGGCAATTGAAGTGTACACTCAAGAGAAATGAAACCTATGTCCATACACAAACCTTATACATGAATATCTGAATGGTCACAGCAGTACTTATAATAACCAAAATGTAGCAGCAAATACAAATCAATTGATGAATGGCTAAGTACAATGTAGCACATTCATAGAATGGAACTTTACACAGGCATAAAAAGGAGCAAAGTGCTGATCCAAGCTACCCATGTATACAGCCTAAAAACTTGCTCAGTGAGGTCAGTCATACAATATCACATATTGACGGGTTCGCTTATGTGAAATTCCACAACAGACAAATCTGTGGACCTGTGCAACAGACTGGGGGAGGCCTAGGCCTGGAGAAGATGGGGCAGTTGGGTGATAAGTGATACCTGAAGGGTGTGGAGTTTATTTTGGGGGTGATAAAAAATGTTCTAGAATTCTTACTCATGATGGGTGCACAATTCCATGAATATACTAAAAGCTACTTCCCTATACTTTACATGGGCAAATTACACGGTACGTAAGTCATATCTCAATCAAAAAAGGATTGAGCATTCACAATGTCCTAGGCTCTATTCTAGATTAGACCAGTGAAAAAGCATGTGCAATCCTTGCTTCGGTGGATCTTAGGTATTAGCTGGGTGTGGGGACAGACCTTAAGCCTGAGAAATGGTGTACTATATTTGAGAGCGATTCATGCTATAGTCAGGAAGTGGGGCTGGGGATGTCGCTCAGTGGTACAGCACTTGTCTAGCATATGTGAGGCTCTGGGTTCAATCCCTAGCACCAGAGCAAACCAAACACAACAAACAAACAAACAAACAAACAGATGAAGAGCCAAAGGAGCATGCTATAAGGAATAAGTTGTGTCCAGGAATGGGGTTACAGTTATATCTAGAAACTTAGAGGGGTTAACTGCACAAAGACCCGGTGGCTAGGAGGGAGTGAGATACATAGGTGTCTGAGGAGAAAACACTGTATGGCAGAGGAAGAAGCCAGTGCAAAGGGCCTGTGGTCAGAACATACCTGGTGCACTCACAGAAGGTGGCTGGCATGTCTGAAGTAGAACAACGAGGAAAAGGAGAACAGGAAGTGAGAACAAGAGAGACAATGATGCCAAAACATGGAAGCTTGTGTAGGATGTCTGGATTTTGCATCGAATGCAGTGATGAACTGCCGAAGGGAATTTAGAAGACACTTTCCCTGCATATTAAAAGGATCACCTGGCAGCTATGTTGAGCGGAGACTTGGGAGAGAAGCAGCACATGTAAAGGCAGAGAAACCTGTTAGGTTTTGTTAAGCCAGGACGGAGAAGATGGCTTGGCCCAGGAAGACGGAGCTGCAGGTGGAGGAAAATGGTCAGATTTTGAATACACTCTACAGGTGCAGCCTATAAAATTCCTTGGCTGGTCTAGAAGAGGAGCAGTGTAAATCCCCAAGGATTTTGCCCTGAGCTAACAGACAGGGCCACCCATAAACAAATCTGGCACACTGGGGTGGAGGCGGTTCTGACAGGAAGATCGGATCAGTTTGGATGTGCTATACAGTGGTATCTTGGTCACAAACTTAATTCCTTCCACAGTTCTGGACGCAGAATTCATGCCACAATTCTGGTTGCAACTGAGTGTAAGGGACCACTAGATTGAGACCACTTGCAAACATTTAAGTGAAGCTGCTGTGGGCTGGAGATCCACTCCTGGGGGTTATGGAGATGGCATCTAAGGCTGAAAGACAAAGATACACAAGGTGCACGGGTAAAGAAAACAGATGTGAAGTCCTGGGTGTTTTCAAGGTTAGGAGCTTGGAGAGAATGGGAAATTCAATGGTGCCAAAAACAACTGAACAGCAAGTGAGGAGGAGGAGGAGGGAGGGAGACTGAAGTCCTGGGAGCAAGAGGGGAAAACACACAGTTATGACAGGGCCGTAATTTGTACATCTTGCTGTCAGGTGGCTCTGAATCACCAGTGGTACCTGCACGACTGTCCATTGGGCACCACTGAACAATTCCATGGTACAAGTTGTTGATGGGACAGTCCTGCATATACTACCAGTGGATCAAGGCAGTGGGAATGTGTTAAAGACCAGTTTTAAAGCTAAATCAGAGAAGGCCAATTTCCAATGTAAAAGAAAATGTTAAATACTATTAGCCTCAGTGTGCGCTGTCAATATATGCCCCAAAGTAAGTCATAACAATAAGAAGACAATGGCAAGTTCCACAGTTTTGGTGTCAGAAGTCAATTTTCCTAATGATTTTGGACAGAATAAGAATACTCACGACTGTGAAGACAGAGGGGACTGCTACAGAGGACAGCTGTCATATGATGTAGTAACAGGTAACCTGGATTAATACAAGAGGACTCAGGCTTAGAGAAGTTGGGACTGAGAAAAAAGGAAAGCAAAGACATGAACAACTGACATTTTGGAAACTCACAATGCAGTAAGAATCAGGAAAAATTAGCAGAATAGGGGGCTGGGGATTCAGCTCAGTGGCACAGTGCCTGCCCAGCAAGTGCAAGGTCATGAGTTTGATTTCTGGTACTGGGGAAAAAAAAAATGAGCAGAATGTCTTACCCTCTTCTATAAAAGCAAATGTGCTTATCTTATGGTGGCAATATTTTAAAGAATATCATTGAGCCTTGGGGGAACAGGACAGAGATAATCTCTTTTAAGACATCTTCAATATGAAAGAAAAGCTTGAAAGTACAGACTCATTAAATAATTTAGTTATAATAGGATTTTTCTATAAAAATAACTAGGGGGTGCCTTTAATAATGAGATTTCCCCAAAACACTCAATTTTATTTAATTTGCCAACATTCCATTGGCATGTACTTATGTCATGAAAAAAACTACTGTGGGTAGAATGAAAGTATAAGCTGATGTACAGAAAGATGTTTGATTATTGTTAAATGTATGCCAGAAATGGCTGAATAATTAAGAACCTATTTCCATCAAGTGAGTGGTCAATATTGCACAAAATAGGGGCCTGGAGATCAGGAGATCTGCTTCTATTCTGCATGACTAAAGTCACATAAGCTTTCTGGGACTCATTTTCTTATAGATGATCATAAAATACATGATTGCAAATATTCTACATCTTGGATCTCATTTTCCTTATGGCTTTGCATTTTCTAATTGAGGGCAAAATGCTTTTATGTATATATACAACATGCTGCACTTACAATCTTGAAGTAGTCTTGAAAATTCCTTAACAAATGGCTCATAATATTAGTAAGAAAACAAAAAATGTCACACTATCCAATAACATAATTGAGATTTGATTTCTGTCATCAGTCTTGTTAAATGTGTTTTTCCAACCATAACTCTATATTGTTTTCACTTCCTTGTGGAAATCTTCAAAGTAAGAGACACCATGCTATACTCTAGAAACATCCTCATGGCAGGCAGGATTTCCAGTAGTTTTTGTTACAGAGGTGCTTGGCTGTGTTGGTTACTTTTCTCTCATTGCTGAGACAAAATACTTGATGCTCAAAGTTAAGGAAAGAAAGGTTTATTTAGCTCATAGTTTGTGGAGGTTTCAGGCTATACTCGGCTGGCTCCAAGGCAGGGTGGCACTTGGCAGAGGGCAACCGTTCATGGCAGCAGAAAACAGCAAAAGCAGCAAGAGCAAAAAGGGAGGAGCAGCAGAGAGCAAGCTTCTTTCCCTCCCTTTTAGTGTATGCAGGCTACCCACCCTAGGATAGGTGTAGCACTCACATCCACAACCCCAGCATTGGATCATGAGTCAATCAAAAACTCTAGAAGCCCACCCCATGACTGCATAAGGCTTTGGGAGGACACCTAGACACAAACCATAACACTGGCAAGAGGAAATGCACACATCTCATGATGCTCCTACAGGCTCACAGGGTAAGAACTGTGCTTACCTTCTGCTGAAGAAACGGAACCCACTTGCAGTGCACCAGCTCCTGGCGGTACTGTTTTGTGAAGGACCCAATGTAAGACACGAATGCTGCTGTAAGGAGAACATCGCCACAGAGAGTCTTCTCCTGAGCCTCGAAGGACTGGATAGACTGACCCCAGCGGATCTTCTCTGACTGAGGGACAAAATGACTCTCATGTAATTACAGGGTGAGTGCCAACTGCACAAACGCTTAATGTAATGACCTTGTAGCACAGTTTAAAGCCTTCTATACAGTCTCCAGAACAACAGGGTGTAACTGGCTGCCATGACTGTTACAACCTCTCATAAATTTAAAACCCATCATCTCTGAGTAGCTCTCCTACTCGCTTCTGTGGAGGTTAGTACGATGTAACATTAGTTCTTCAGTGTCTTTAATCCTGACTGGGGTCCTTTCTGAAAGGCAGACAATTGCTTCCTCAGAACTCAGCCAGAGCTGTGGCCAAGAATGAACAATGTTAGGATTTTTGTAGCTGTTGTTTCGTGGTTCTGAGGAATGAATCCAGGGCCTCTGCACTGAGCTACATGCTTAGCCATTTTCCTTTATTTTTCTTTTGAAACAGAGCAGTCATTAATTTGCCTAGGTGAGACCTGAGCTTGCAGTTCTCCTGCCTCAGCCTCGCAGAGTGTGGGGATTACAGGAACATACCACCACATCTGACAGAGGTTAGGATTCTTCATGTTAGCCTGGCTGATCTCCATTCGCTCCACTTTTTCACAGTGGTCCAACACTGCCCTAGACCAACTTTTTTGTTTCTTAACATACTAGCTATGGGCTGATTACAAAAAAATGACAAACATCACTCTTGTTAATTAAAACATAAAGGTTAAATAGCCATCTGCTCTGAATCATTTTAATTAAAGAATTAGGCTAGTGGTGACTAAACTCAAGTTTTTTTTTAACGTAATCATTAAATCAGTGAAGGAGGCTGTGATCTATGTAAAAAGATGGAAATCAGTGCTAAAAGGGCTTGCCTCAAAGACAATGCTGTTGGAGTCTTTGTATCTAATAGGATGGTCATTTAAAATCTGATTTACAGGTTAAGTATGCAGAGTCCTTAATATTGGATTTGAATAAAGCTGCAATAAATACATATGGATTGCCTGAACTGTAGGACAATTCACTAATACCTTTTATTTCAAGGCATGCTAAAAATTAATATAACATTCTAAAAATGTGCAAATTAATAGGACCTGGAAAAAATCAGCAATTTGATAGAACAAGCAAGAAAGAACCCTGCAGAATTTTGCTTTTCTCATGAAAGAAGAAAGGCCACAGAAAACACAACTGACATATATCAGAAGAGACAGCAGTGTGAATTTCCTGCAGGCCATTCTGATACTCCAGACATGGAAGCTGTGAAATTAGCATGTGAAATAGTTATCAAAGCTGTTTCAGGATGTCTCTTTGCTTCCTTGATAAAGATCACCCCAAGTTATCTACGTAATTACACACGGAGGAACTTCAGCTCTGCAGCTCTCATTTTAGAATTCATTACTTCCCTTCCTTGGCCACAGACCATACATCCATTAATTTTCGAGAGAAACCTCTCCTTTGCCCACCCTCCATCTCTGTTGTCTTTGGTTTGTAAATGATAAACAATAAAGTGCACCCACCTCATTCTCCAAAACAGCTTCAAAAATTGCAGATTTACTAAACATAGACTTATTGGCTATTGAAATCATCAATAATTTCACTATACCACCCACACAACATAAATCATTACTGACACTGGGTAACAAGGGTTTAAGAGTTGGAACATGTCCTGTGATAAATTTCTAGACAGTTAAAAATCACTATAATTTTATTCTAATGCATTATAGATTGCCTGTAATGTCATCCTGGCCGGGGTGACCCATTTCTAATTTTGAACAGCTGTTCAGCTCAGAAGTTAGTTAATGATTAAATATAAATTGCCTGATTTATTAGTCTGAATGGTTGAGCTTCCAGGTCAATGCCATATAGACAAAATCATCAGTCTTGATGCTTTTCAGAAGTTAACTGTCTCCTGTTCTAGTCAGAAAGAATTTATCCTCAAGGGAAAAGACCTGACATCTCCAATTAATCCTTCAAAAATATATTTTTCCCTTGTTAACAACACACAAGCCTTTTTCCTTTCATTGTCTAAATCGTCGGTAGTAAGTAAAGCCTTTAGGAAAACTGCTGTGCATTAGAGATACACTTTCAAGCCTGCTTTTGCTTGATAAAACTTTGAGACACTCTGACTACTTCAGGAATAGCCAAATTATGAGACACTCTTTTGTCAGGTATCTCACAAATGGCAAACACTTCAAACTGCTTAAAGTTTGCCAAGGTTAAGTGGGAACAGTTGTTAAGTAAGAGCAGTGGTAAAATTTCTTAGCTGACCAAAAAGGAATGAATCTTCAGAGGGCTCCAGAACTTTTAAATAAACACAGATAGCTCCCCAAAATCACCCATCCATCTATTCATCCATCCATTCATGAAATGGCTACTGATTCCTGAGCCTGCCAGCGACTAATCTCTATACGTGGGATCAAGGAGTTCACAAAATAGATGAAGTTCTTGTTCTTGAGAAACTTATTTTCCAGTTGGAGAAAAAAGATGTTCAGCAGTGTTCACACATATAGGAAAAGTGTGTTCACACATATAGTGTGTTCACACATATAGGAAAAGTGTGTGTATCATGGACATCCACAAATGGGTCATAAATGCTATGCACGAACAGTAACATGGAGGAAGTGGAAAAGAGCTGTAGAGCTGTGTGTGTGTGTGTGTGTGTGTGTGTGTGTGTGTGTGTGTGTGTAAAGGCACAAGCTGAACGTTATTTCCTTAGGAAGGTCAGAGAACCTCAGATGATAAAGGGGACTTTTCAGTAGAGACCTGAGAAGTGAGGCAGCCAACGAGGAGATTATCTGGGAAAATGTGAGCCCCGTGGAGGCCCAAGCCAACAGGCACAGATAGGGAGCAAATGACTGTACAGAGGGGAGCGGGAAGGCGTGTGGAGAGGTGGCGAGAGGGAAAGCAGCACAGGTGAGGACAGAGAGGCACCCAGGCTACACCACACAGGGCCTCTGTAACCCTTAATCCTGTTTATCAACTTGACTGGAGTAGGCCCCACCTAGGGGCTTAGTAAAGCAAACTTCTGGGTGTGTCTGAGTGGGCCATGGAGGCATGGGCTTGGATAATGTATCCGCCCTTCTTTCCCACACTGCTCCCCTGCTCTTTCCCAGTTGCCAGAAAGCAAGCAGCTTTGCCCTCTCCTATCCTGCCACTGCGATGTTTCTGGCCCAAGGAAGCTGACCAGGGACTGAAACCTCTGAAACCGTGAGACAGAGAAACCTCTCTTCCTTTAAATTGCCATGTCAGCTGTTTTCTCGCAGCATACAAAAGATGACCACAAGAGCTTCAAAGGTCACATAAAGCCTACGAACCGACTGTGCTTTGACAGAACTGATTAGCTACGAGGAGTTCTGAGCAAAGCAGTAACAGGGATACAGCTGAATTTTTGAAATGATCACCCAGTTGCAATGAGAGGAATAGATTTCGGGGGGCAGTGGCGGAGGTTAGGGAGCACTCCAGGGAGGAAGCTGGTGGTGTGCAGCAGTGTAGGCACTGAGGCAAGTGTGAAGTGCTCAGATTTGGAATAGGCTCGCAAGGCAGGGCCAACAGAAAAAGCTGATGAACTGCCTGTGGGACGTGTGGAAGAAGGTAGAAAGCCAGGTGTAATTCAAAAGCTCTTGGCCAGAAAACCTGGGGCAACAAACCTGCAGTGACCAAGAGGGAATGGACAGAGTGCATTCTTCAGCAGGAACTATGAGCTCACATACCATGAGCTATGACTTTCAGAGGGTTGGTGGGGTTAAGTTTGTACCAAATTTGAGTCAGATTTTAAAAAATTTACTGTATTTCTAAGAAATAAGGCTGTTGCCAGCCCATTCATCCCAATGGATATTTCTCTCTCCTTTCTTGCAGAGAAATTCCTAATTATGAATAGGGTAGCAAGGTATCCAGCCCCACAAGATGAACTATGATTGGCTGAGAAAGTTAAAAAAAAAAAAAATCACTCAGTTTTTCACTTTTTCAGCCATTTTTGCAGTTGCAAGTTCTTGATCTTCTTTTGGGTAAACAAATTGGAATGGGAGTGTGCCAGGAAGGTTTCTAGGAAAACTTCAGTTTTTCTTATGGAAAGAGGAAACTCCAGCTGACATAGATGTGCTCTTCTCTCTGGAGAAACAGCCGCCACTGTGGGACCACGAGGCAAAACCTGTTAGGGTGCTAAGCACGAAGAAGTGGGGAAGCCTGGGGGTCGGGCCATCAACCACTAGAATCAACACTAATACTGGATTGCGCTAGTAATGTTCTTAATATATGGAAAAACAAACTCTCATTTGTTTAAATCTCTGTAAATCAAGTTTTCTATCACTGCCGGCTACAAGCATTTCTGATTGTGCAGTTATATACTTTTAATTTTATACTTTTAGCTTATATACTTCATATATGCTTTTAGTAGTGAAGTTCTATACTTTATGTTTTAAAATAGCATTATTGAAGAATCATTCTTATATCATGAAATTTATCCATTAAAGTATACAACAGAGTGTGTTTCAGTACATTCATACACGTGTACATTTATCTTCACTACCTAATTTTGGAACATTTTTCTTGCCCCCCCCATGATAAAACTCTTCTACATCCATCAGCAATCATTCCCTAAACCTGAAACTCTTGTTTAGTCCCCAACAACTATTAATTTACCTTATTTCTCTATAGATTTGTCTACTTTGGGTATTTCATATACTTGGAATCACATAATATCTGGGCTTTTGCGTCTGACTTTTCACACTTAGCATGCTACTTTCAAGGTTCATCCATGTTGCAGTATGTGTCAGCATTTCACACCTTTCTTTAAGTAATTAACATTCATTGTATAGATCTACAATTTCTTTATCCATGAATTGATGGACCTTGGAGTTGCTTCTACTTCTGGCTATTGTAAACAATGCTGTAATAATTATTGGTGCAAAAGCTTTCATGTCATCACTTACTTTCATTTTTGGGATAGACATCTATGAATGGAATTGTTGAGTAATGTAGCAATGTCATAGTTAATACTTTGAGAAACTGGCAAACTGTTTCCCGAAGAGGTTGAGCCATCCTACACTGTAACTAGCAATATATGAATGTTCAAGTTTGTCTATATCCTCCCCAACATGTGCTATTGTACATTTTTCATTATAGCCATCCTACATGTTACGAGTAGTCACCTTGCAGTTTTAATTTGTATTTTCCTACTGATTTATGGTAGTGACTGTAATTCCATATGCTTATTGGTCAGTTGTAAAATCTCTTATGTACAAATATCTATTTCTTTCTTTGGTCTTCTTTTAATTTGATTTTTTTATATTAAACACAGAAACGAAGATAACTCTTTTAAGCTTTATCACAACCTTGTAAGGTGGATATTATTTACATTCCCATTTTAGAGACAAGAAAACAAAATTGAAAAGATTTAAAGAATTGCCCCAAATAGTTTAATGCCATATGTTAGAGCAAAGAAAACATTATTTTAATGTCTTACTCATGACAAAGATATTCTCTTATTATACATGTTCTACAGGAAGAAACTCTACGATTATTTAGAAACTTGTAAGTAATGAAATAAATATTAACATTAGCATGTCAGTCACCTATAAGAAGTAACAACAAAACATAAATTAGGTTTAGCTTGACAGTAATGGTCACTGGTAGAATTCAATAGCAAATGTATATTAAAAGCATATTAAAAGGATTAAAAGCAGCAGTTCAATACCAGTTACCCAGCAGCCATACTGACTTTCATAACATCTTAAGAGAAACAGGCTTTGTGTTTGTTTTTATAGAATTTTACATGCTAAGAAAGAAAAAGAAGAGGGAGAAAAACTAAGTAGATCTGTACCACAGCTAATATACTCCACTGTCTTAAAGTTGATACAAATCAAGTAAATTCTGAAAAAATATACACTTTCTCTGTTTTTATTGTAACATATACTAAAGTCACCACAAGTTGTCTATATATTTAAAAAATACATGATAGGTCACTTCTATCTTCTAGTGACTTTGACCCACAGTATGAGTGATGATGAACTATTTCCCCTTATTGTTGATTCTATCTCTAGGTATTATTGACAAATAATAAAATTCAAAGAAATTGATCTAAATACTTTGGCAAGAATTTTGGAAAAAAAAAAAAAGAGGTTAACTTGCCTCAAGTTCTCTGACAAGCCTATTAGCTAATTCAATCGTTTTGTTGGTTTGGTTCACTTCCTCTTGACACCGGACTTTCTCAGCTATTGCTTTTTCAAATGAAGCCGTGAGTCTGCAAAGATGTTGATCCAGATCCTGTATAAGAGTTTACATTAATTTGAGTCAGTATGAGATAAAACATAAATGGCCCAGCCATCATAAAACATCTGTTACTTTAAGGGAAATGAAACAAACTGTTCTCTCTCTCTCCTGTGCTCTTTTCCTTTCTACCATGCATATTTTAGGGGAACAGGAAGAGGAGATAGTGACAGTAAACCCATCGGGGCTGCCACGGGTTGTCTAACAGGTCACCATATGCACTTGCTTGCTGCTTCCTCTCGCCACTGGGCAAGGTGCAGGAAGGGGTCAAGGCGCATGTGTGTGCTTTACCACTCAGATACCCTGTGGGGGCCTGTCCCCCGGGCTCTTGTTCCTGAGCCTCATCCTCCAATGCCAGCTTTATTAACCACATCGCAGTCTAATTATTTAAATACAAAATGACCAAAGATTGCATTTTTTCACATTTACAATATAAAAGGAAATACCAAATGACAATTATTTCAAATGTATTCCGTAATTTTTCTGTGTACAGTATATATTTAGGCATCCAATATACAATGCAATGTTACAATCTGGACAGAGGTGGTTAGTTTCTTTCCAAATTCTTTTTGCATTATTGTCTTTCTTTAATCAGCACACTTTACACTATTGTGCTGGTTTCTTTCCTCTGGTGGGTGGTATAGTTTCAATGAAACATTTACCTATTAAATGCAATGGTGAAGATGTCAATGATGGATGTCCTGGTTGGTGTTTCGCTATCCTGTATGTTTCAATTATTTGGCCTATTAGACCTAATCTAAATTATAAATGACTCTTTGAACTCTCTTGCTTTGAATAAATAACAACTGGGTTCCATATTGTTTGGTCCAGGAGGTACATAATTTGATTACAAAATAGTTCATCAGATGTTGGTCAACTTGGCCAGTACCACCATAGAATTATAATCACTGACCACTGCTGGCAGTTTTTTAGTTTCTTTTTTCAAGTTCTATAATTTCTGTATTACAAATAGTTGACAGTAAGGAGACTTTCTTCTGTCTTTCTATTTCACAATACAGACTTTTCCTCTCTGATATGCTACCAGTTCTTCTTTTTCAGTTTTTTCTTTTGCAGATCTTTTGACACTTCCTTCCTATGCAGTCTCTGTCTCAAATGTGTCTGTTTTGTATTGCAAACGAGTATCACTGAGTTCTGAAAAAGCATAAAAATTGTATCTAATATACTTATGATAAGAGTTTGCAGTGATTGTAGCACAAAATCACAGGTTATTTTTTTTTTAACAAATAAACACAAATTAGTAAAAGAAAATACCCTGAACTTACTAGATTTCACTACACACAAACATCTAAGGTGAATAACAAGAATCAACTGATTGAAATGACACCTGCCCAAGTGATGCTCAGGACAGTCAGTATGGACACAAGCGCGTTCCCCAAGTGACGCTCTGGGCAAATTAAGTGGTTAACAACAGGTTATCTTACAGTGTTCACCTACCAACTCATTCTTGTTTGTTTCATAGCTGGAGCAGTGAAGAAGGGTGTTAGTGACCAAGACCCTTTAGACCTCCTCAATCTGATCAGACTTTCTCTTTTGCAATGTGATACTGAGATTTAGAGGTGGTCCACTGTCTTATAGAAAGAGCTGAGAGGATGTATACATTTTGTGGGGCTTCATTTAGAAAGAGGTGAAAGATTTATATGACCTGAAGAGAAACCAGACTATATTCATTTAGAGACACCACCTTCCACCAGGGCATAGGCAAGCAGACAAAAGCATTCTTGGCAAAGAGATGAAAAATCATTTAAAGAGAAGCAAGATGAGAAGTTACCAGCCCTTGAGAGTCTAGTCACACTTTTTTCCAACAGTCATGTGATCTCTTTTGTGGTGTAAGGTATTCTGAACAGGTCTGCATTACTTATAGCCTAAAAAGCCTTGACTAAGGTATTAAATACTTAAGAAACCCTCACTGTAGCTTACTTCTAAGAAGCATAACTGAAACTTATAACTCGGCTTTTGTGGACATATACAAAATTCTAAGAATGCTTACCAAGCAAACTGGCAGAACACAACCTATTAACAGATACTGCCTATATGTGTCAATGATGCAGTTATTTCATTACTTATGCTGCTATAGTAATACATAAAAATACATATATTCATGAATGTGTAATGTCAGATTTAAGATTAATATGGAAATTAAGATCAAATTTGTGAGAGTAGCAGGAGATACACCCATTGGAAATGCAATTGAAATAAAAAATTACAGATCTATGCTGGGTTATTAAATGTAGCTATAGCTTTATAAAGCAGTGAAGTGCACAGGAGCTGTGGTGTCAGATGCCTAGGTTCACATATGGACTCTGCTACCGGCTAAGCAGAGCCAAGTTGAGCTGTTTATCTGAACGCCATGCCTCAGTTTCATTATCTGAAAAATGGAGTTAACGCTGTTACCCAACTCAAAGGGGAGTTTTGTGAGGATTAATTTCGATGATCCACATAATAATACTCGGGACAATATAAGCCAGAAGCTGTCAATAATTTTTGGTTTCAGTAATTTTTCTGGTTTCAATAATTTTTGGTTTCAAAATACTTCTACGTTAAGAACCTCAAGGGCCATTCATTGATCGTGCAGACTATACCTATTTATATTTATATTATTAGAAATTGATAGTATAAATAATAATAATACAAATAATATACATAATAATAGAATCTAATATATTATTAGAAATTTTAAAAACTGAGTTTTAAAAATTTATTCATGCATTTTAGTACACTCATTTCAGCATAAATCCATTTTATAAAAGCAACAATACTGTCAAAATAAAGCATAATTAATGAGGAGAATGGCATTGAGAGTCTTGCAAATCCTCTTAATGTCTTAAGAGTATGAGATTCTTACACCATCCCCTGCATTCTATCTGTTGAGATAACACATCATATGGCCTCTGGAAACCCTACTGAGCACTTGTTAGAAAATAAGGGTGAGAAAATAATGTCTTAGCATGAGTACAAGAACAGTATTGATCTCATAAGTTCTCTGAAAGGATTCTAGGAACTCCTGAGAAGTCGCTGGGCCACATTCTCTAAACCTCTCATATAAACACACAATAAATCTTATTTTTAATACTGAAGACATTTTCTTAGAATTGCTGAATTAAACATCTGTAAGCTGTCATTTTTAGATCAAGAGATAGGACTAATCACTAAACTATAGATTCTTGACCATTTACTAAGCCACTGCATTTTAAAATGAACATTAGCTATTTTTTCATTAGTGTAGAATACTCTGAAACTAATGAAAAAGCCCTTTTTTCTAGTAGTATTCTTACTGCAGAGAAAAATATGAAAAAACATGGACTTTTATTGTTATTGGAGGAAATATTCTTAGGAGTAAGAATCAAGAGGATTCTAATTCTTTTGTGCCTTAGGCATGTAATAAATTCTACATGATTAAAAAAAGAAGAATCTGGAGGACGTTATATTTAGATTTAGATGGTGCTTTGTAGCTGACACACGGGTCTCCTGTGGGTTACTCTGTTGAAGAATTGAAGGAGAGAAGTGTTACTGTTTTCTTTTTCTGTATGTGAGGATACCTGGACAAGCATCAGCTGAGAGATATGCAGCAGTTGCACTTACCAGGACGTGACAAATCAAGGCCTATCACCCAAACCTTCTGACTTCTGAACCAGTGTAATGAATGTATTTAACACAATGGATGCTTAAAAAGTCACAGTTGTGGAGGGAGGGAGGAAACCCTTCCAGACCTCCTAGTCACGTCAGACACGGTACAGTGAGTGCATGGTCACGAGCATCCAGGTTTGGGTTTAAAACAACCTCATTACAGTCCTTCTGCATCTTTCAGGCCAGAGGGCGATGGATACAATTCACTTTCCAAGAGCCTCACATTTGCTCGCTGTCCATGGAACCCACGGCCCTCTTTCATTGCCCTTTCATGAAAGGCTCTTTCCCCATCTTCTAGGCAAACATATTGACCTTTCAAGACTTGATTTACAAAGAAACTGTTCCATCACACCCTTCCTAATGCAGAACTGACTACTATGTTTTTCACACTGCAGAGATCAAGGGGCGTGGGGACCAGCAAGGGCTCTTGGAAGAAGCAGCCTCAAAAGACTTTTTGAAGGAGTTAATTGTGAGAGGGGCTGACATTATCCATGGCATAAGGAGATGGGGTTATTGATCAGCTTACTAAAATAACTGTCATGAACAGAAGTGAACAGGAAAATGAAAGCACAGTTTAACCCTGTAGGAGTCAGAACCTTGGGCTCTGCTCTGGAAAGTTGATCTTTTTGTTTTTTGTTTTTTTTTTTTTTTTGGTTTTTCTCCGGTACCGGGAACCGAACTCACGACCTTGCGCTTGCCAGGCAGGAGCTTTGCCACGCAGGCGCTTTGCCACTGAGCTAAATCCCCAGCCCCCTGGAAAGTTGATCTTACTTTTCTGCCTTCAATAATGTGCCCTAAAACCTTACAGGGGCTGTCAGAAAGCGCTCCCTCCCTTTTTGCCGAAAGGACAAGTCGTGGGCCCAGACATAACAGGCCTGCCTGAAGCTTGTTCTGTAAGCACCGGGTGGTCACTCTGAGCACCGGCCTCTGGACTGCAGTGGCTGCTGCGTTCCCCCGCTCGGGGACTTACTCTGCACTGGGAGCATCCTCCCTCAGGTCCGGCTCAGCTCCCATTGCTCCTTTTGCTTTGCCCTTGCCCTGGACCATTTCTCTACACATTCAGTCGTTACACCAACCATTTCCCAATCTATCTCCAGGCAGCTTCTCTGTCAAATTGCAGTCCTGACTGTTCTACACCGACAGTGGGTTACAGGCGGAGTAAAAGCTGAGGTTTAGTAAGCACTACTGTGTGCTGCACATGGAAGAGTAGGTCAACACACCAGTTCTCAGTATCAATGATACAACTGCTCCAGCTGATTTAAGCTGAAGGGAATGTACTAGAAGAGACAGGGTATATGTAATGAGGAGAGACAGGGTATATCTAGGTATATCTAATGAGGACAGCACGTTCTCTAAAGATAAATCAGTCTGGTTTTGCTCAAAGGCATGCCAGGCTGGATGCAGGGTGGTGAAAAATCACAAATGTTCACCCGAGAGGGGGTAGTTGCTATCACCGCTTGACAAATGAGAAGCTGAAGGGTTCTGTGCGTTGCCAGAGATGTGTGGCCCCATCAGCCCAACTGCACTACTCCACGCTGTCTCACCAGCCCCCTCCCACTCACTGCCTCTATTCCATATCCTCTACTCTCTCCACGTCCCCGCAGCCAGCTGTGATCCATGCAGGCCCCACCACAAGCGCTCCTGCCTGAGCCAAGGTCCTGCCAGGACTTGCCGCAGTTGCCTGCGAACCTGTCTGAGGGTGTCATTTACCAATTAAAATTTTTCAAAGGCTTGATGTCACCAGTGAGATAAAATTTAAATTTTGCAGCTGGGAGGCAAAGATGGCCTTTGTTCATCTTTGAATGATCATCCTACGTTCCTCCCTGTCATTATGAACAGTACCCAGAACTTTCCTTTAGCACTGCTCTGATCTGTTGTGGTTCCTCAAGTGTTCCAACTTCCTCTTTCCGTTTTCCATCATCTCTTCCAGGGTCCCTTTTTCTACCCCAGTGACCCTAGGGACCCCTAAGTACCTTTTGAAGCCCATGTTCAGGATACCCTCCTGGAGAAAGTTCCCTTAATTTTACCAGGTTTGGCAATTTATCAGTGCTTTAGACTCACATTTACATGACAAAACTACAATGACGGGGTTATGTACTGTAAAACTAGTATGGTGATAATACCAGTTCCCCCATCACATACTACATGCCAGATGCTATGCTAAATTCTTAATATAAATCATGCATTGTACTCTCAAAATCCTACTAAGAAGTGGATGCTATTACTATACAGATTGTGTGTTCTTTTATCTGAAATGCTTGGGACAAGAATCATTTCAGAGTTTGGAGTTTCTCAGAGTTTGGAATATTGGCATGGACCAGATGAACATCCCTAATCCAAAAATCTGAAATCTAAAGTCTGGCTCCATATGCTATACTTTTAATCATCATATGCTACCTTCACTCTTGTACAACCAGACTATGACAGTTTCTTAAATGCAAAAAACAAATGACTCTACATTTCCAGTGCAGGATTTAGCACACAGCAAATAAAAAGTATCTACTGAAAGAATATATAAGGGAATGCACTCATGAAAGATCAAATACCTTTCTCTTTGGCAGGGTCACTCATGGCCCTGTCCGGCAGTAGGTCCCTAAGGTCGATGTGGGGACCACCACTTGGAAACTTCTTCAGCATTTTCGTTTGTACTTACCCCGAGTTTTTTCCTGATGGCTGCTAGTTTTTCAGTAGCTACAGTCAAGTCCAAGTTTGCCTGGGCTAATGCTTGACGCTTGGGCTCTACGTCACAGTAGACCTGGAAATCCACATGGGTTCAATTCATGAGGCAATGCAGATGCAAAGGGACCAGTAATCATGCAATCCGTTTTGGCGGAGTTCTACGAGTAACATCGCTAGTTCACTCAGTGACCAGCCTTCTGTTTATTCACCACGGTATCACCAAAGGAGGCACAGACATAGCGTTCACGGACTCTCTGGGGCTTTCACTGGTTCCTGAATTATGGACTTCTACACATCAGAGCTGCAAGAATTTGGATAAATTTCTATAGAGATCGAACATCATTTAAGATATCAGTTTGTCAAAGGTAAGATCAAGACTAGCCAGTGAGGCAGAAATAAGTGTGGAGTTCTCTGGACACAGTAAGGAAATGGTAAGACAGCCTCACATAGCATCACCCTCACATTTGTTTCTAAGTTACTGACTACCTGAAGTGTGTGTTATTTGAATAGACGTCTTAAGGACTTGGATAGACCAATTTTTCTCCTGGTAGAGAGAAAAAATGGAATTTAAACTTCGCTTCCTATTTTAAATAAAACACAGCACAGCTGCAGTCTAGCTCTATACTCATCTTTTTACTTATGGTACAAATTGAACATGGGGCTCAGGTATTTTATTAGGGACAGAGGCCAGATATCCAGTGTAATCTGTCTAAACTCTTGCTGTTGAAAGGTTTCTACTAGAGATACAAGGATCAAGCAAGTTCTACTCCTGTGGGCCCTGCAGTATGAAGGACATAACATGACTTTATGAGAACTATTTGGAGAATAACACCAATTCCTACTGGGCCCTTTCTCTGTAATTTCATGTTTGAATATGACTTACAAAAATGGGACAGCTCTTCAGACCCAAGGATTATACATTGTTCCCAACTTATATCCTGTAGCCAGCAAAATACTTGGGATGCAGTTGGCAGACAATAAATGACTAAAACGAAATGATTATCTATTTCTATATTGTCTCAAAGTACAAATTTTAGATTAGACCATCCATAGGCAGAAATTTATTTGCCATTAAAATACTGAAGTAAGGGGCTGGGGATTTAGCTCAGCAGCAAAAGTGCCTGCCTGGCAAGCGCAAGGTCGTGAGTTCGGTTCCCGGTACCGGAGAAAAAACCAAAAAAAAAAAAAAAAAAAATACTGAAGCAAACAAATGGTTGTTTCCTCATCTCACTATGCCTACTATGATGATGGTGTGATTTTTTGCCCTGAGAACAGGAACTTGTTTAACTCAGTATCAATTTAGACTTCAGTTATCAAGTCAACATGAATCAAACACTTTCATGTAAATAATACAATTTTTATATACCATAAGTTTTCATCTAATTAAATCAAATTAATTTATACTCTTTGATCTGAAGTAGGTAATCATTTTAACCTAAAAAAAGTTTCCAACAGATACTCCTTCCTGTTTAGAATTGTGTTAACTCTGACATGTTCATGTCTTCTTAGAACACATCCTTCTTCAAACAACTAAGCATTAAATTATTTCACACTTTTTGCTGATCCACAGAATTGATGTTTATGCTTTTGTGATGAACACTTGTAAACCCTCACAGTAGGACTGATACCTCATAGAATTTAATGATATTGATGACCCATGCACAGAGACCAGCTGCTGCAAAAGATTTGGTCCGAATCAGATTTGGATTGAACTCTGGGTCTTTCAAATACTGCTCATTCACCACTTTTAGACAGTTCTCTGGAATGTGCTCTTTGTCGTAGTTAATTAAAGCTTGCAAAAAATCATCAACCTGTAAAGGAAAAAGACTTATTGCAATGAACCCATTTTGGCTGCAGAGAAAATTCCAAGATCAAAAGTTAAAATCAGCTTTTAGAACTCATAATACAAAGGCAAAATTGGCAAGCTGCATTTATCCTACTGTTTGACTTTTTCAGTCTTTCCAGTATGAAGTTAGAATTAGCAATGGACACTTTTAAAACCTCTTCTATCCCAGGGTAAAATATTCAGTCCCAGCACAGGAGGTATTCACATTTTGAAGAAAAGAAAGGAAGCAAAGAAAATGCAAAACACATACCGAAAAGCCCCTTTGCTTCACCTTCTTGTACATTAGTAACATTTTTCAAGCCTGAGAAATCCATGTAATTTTCTCACTCCTACACTTAACTGCTTTCATAATTTTGCAAATAATTAGCAACCTTCCACCTGCTGTTGGCATTGACTTAGGTATGCCATAACCTCGGTCTCACCTCCAACTTGGCTAGCAAAAGCTTTCAATCTAAAGAACACAAGCAGATCACATTCAGCAGCTAGGAAGATGGGATTTTGGCCTTGAACACTGTTTGCCATCAACCCTAACGCAGTACTTGAACATAATACAGAAAGTGTTAGGATTTTCAGCTTGCCAGGCCTGCTGGTACCTTCCCCATGAAGACTTTAGCAGCTTTCCAACTTCGGTCTTTTGGCACTCTGCCCCGGGGAGCCAGGAGGACCATCACGGCTGCAGTAACATTGGTGACTGCATTTGGGGGGTTGGGAAAGGTTTTCAGTTCAGTGAGGTTGACCTGAAAATCACACACAGAAACACACAGGGTCAGGGCAGGTCTGGAGAGGTGCTAAGTGCCACGCTGGTCTTCTGCGGCCTCCCATCACTCGGCATCACCCCAGGCTCAGTGTCCTCATGTTTTCCCACTTGGGGATTCTATTTCAGAGTCCTAAGGGTGCTTGCTGGACACTTTTTGGATATTCTAGAATATCATTGTCCTTTTTTGCCTCCAACAAAAACGATTCATCTGGTACCGAAGTCCTGCAGAGCCCTGTTTCCTGAGGCCAGGAAGTTTTGTGAACATACGAGTTGTAAAGTATGTATGGATACTTTTCTCCTATGTAATACACTTGCACTTTAGCCAGGCCTTCCCAGAAGTAGAATTCCTTAGTTCAGTGCCTCTTAGTTTTGTTTTTCTGTTTTACACGTACAAGCAAGAAACATAATTTTCTAGCATCTTCCGTTACACTGCAGAGACCTTCATCTGGGTTCCTGTGGGCTGAATCTTCTCTCCTACACATAATACAGGAAGCTGGATTTGGACTGAATTTAGTTACCGTTAGTTAAACTACTTTTATAAGACCAAGAATTCCACGTTGTTGGAAGTATTCACAAGACCGCTGGCTAGATAATGGCAGGACTGACTTCTAGATGGGAGAAGAAGTTGTACTATAAAGATGTCCTCAAAGGTTTGTTTCAGTTTTAATGTTTGATGAGTCTTTTCTTTAAAAAAAAAAAAAACCTTTTTGCCTGTATTCCCTACATTTTCTGCTTAATTATTCAAATCTTTTTTTTCAGTGTTTTTTTAATTTTAAAGAAATGAAAAATAAACAATAAAACAATGGTATAAAATTTCAAGACAAGATTGTAGGAGACCAACAGTATTCAGTACCTTGCGCATTGTTCTCTTGAAAGTAGCTGCTCATTATATAAGATGTAGGCATGAAAAACCGATCAAGCAGCACAGGCATATACCTTTCCCTTCAATGAGCTAATAACAATTAGTAATGTATCTATCTTAACTATCTTTTTTGTGTGTAAATTATTCAAATCTAATAACCTGCATTATTTTGAGGAAACCCGTAAGCCAAGAAATCCCCTTTACCCTGTTGAGTGTATTGAGCGCAGCGGTCGCAGCTACCAGCGCAGGTTCAGCCTTGAGTAAGTCAGCCTCACATTCTGCCCGCTTCTGGGACACCTCAGTTTGAATGGCTGTCACCTAATTAGAGAGAAAAAGGGCTCACACTCACGTACACAAATTGTTATCTCAGAGATCTCTACAGAGGGCCTCAGATGCACTGCTAATCCACTTGTCTGTACCTTGAGCAGGTGAGGGATTTGTCCTAAAGACTAATTTCCCATCAAGTACCGTTTGTATATAAAGCTTTGTAAATGCGCAAAATACACAATGACAAATCTCAGAGCAAGCGGATTCAAATATCAAAGCGCCCCAAGAAAAGCTCTGACTCATTTAATTGCACAGTTCCACTAATAACAAAAACAAGATTAAGCAGCCATTCTTCTGTTCTTCAATTTTCTTTTTCAGAAAACCCCTGACAAGTGAAAATCCAGACTGGATTAGTAACCCAGACCACAAAATATTCATCTAGAATTTTTACCTAGTTTTGTTAACACTGGTTATTCCTTAAGAACAGGTGTGAAGCTCTTTTGCTCAACTGGTTTGAAGATATTCTGTTCGCTGGTTTGGATTGCATACATAACCATAGATTGGATTTTTGTAAAAATGAATTACTGGCTTCTCCGAGGACCTGGAAACCACACAGCAGGATCCCAGATCCATGTGGAGTAACAGACAGTGACACTGATGCCCACTTCTCTGTTGTGGGTACCATGGTCACTCTTTAAAGGACAAATACGGTGCTGCCTCAGCCTCCTGACAACCCATATAACGAGGATACAGAAAAGCCCTGGTGGGGAATTCAAACCAAACCAAACCGATACGAAAAGCTGGGGGGTTTTAATCCTCCTCCTCTTAGGATACTTATAAAATTCAAATGGCCAAAAACAGAGTGGATTTTTAGTTCTCAGCAGAAATTTGAGTTTCAAAGCTCTGGCACTGGGCATCGGGATCTAGACACCACTGGGAGATGCTTCCTGGGGTGACAGTGATTGTGGAATGTAAAGTGTGAACAAAAGTGCATTTCTTCAGATGTGTTTGGAATGAGCAGGTTTAACCATACCATAAAATTAAACACTACTTACAACAAATTATGTTGTCTACTACAGCTTTATTAGTAGTAATTACCCTTCTCCTGATTAACCATTATTTTGCTGTATACGGCACCTTTTATGAACATAATTGGTTCACGGTAGACGTGTGATCTCCTGCTAATACACACACAGCTACTGTTAATGTAAATAAGAAAACTCTGCATGCTTACTGAGAACCACTCCAAAACCACAATCCTCAAAACTTTCCAGGAAGAGGCCATGAAAATTCTTAGGAATGTTGTATTTCTGTGTGCTAGAGAGAACTCGCTACAGACAGCAGCATAGGAATTATTACTTCAGATTTATCTAGCTTTCATGAAGATACAGTGAATCTATAAATACTGTTTGTTACTACTCACAATGAGGGTCATTAAAAATCACTTTCAATAATTTAAGATCATAGATTTTTAGTGCTAGGAGAAACTAGAAGGGTATTTCTATTACTGCTATTTCTATGAATCTGGGTACAGCCATGCTTCACCTTTGGCTTCTTTGACTATTAATGGGGTATCATTCTTTTTGGTAATTTTTATAAGCAATACAATTTTGAATATTAAAGAAAAACCCAACTGGTCAACTTACTTTTCATTCGCAATACCTCTTACCCTCAGGTACAATAACACTAGAGTAGTGAGAATTCTGTGTATTTCAGTGGCTTCATGAGTGCTAGGGTGCAACTTCCTCTGCCTGATGGTTCCTGAGTAGTGGTCAGCAAGGCTCAAGCTGGTGAAGGCAGTGAAGCTGTGGAGATGGCCTCACATGTGTGCTTTCCCTGGACCATGGATTTAAAGCAGAGACAGAGAGAGCCCCATCCTTGGGAACACCAGAATTCTCCTGCTTCCTTAGTCCACAGCTCCTTGCAGATATTTGTAAAATTTTGTGGTGATAGCAAGGAGAATGAAGTCTTAAAAACTAACTATGGCTACCC
Organism: Chinchilla lanigera; assembly: GCF_000276665.1. Taxonomy (NCBI): domain Eukaryota; kingdom Metazoa; phylum Chordata; class Mammalia; order Rodentia; family Chinchillidae; genus Chinchilla; species Chinchilla lanigera. Next base: position 24,261,812 of record NW_004955410.1, on the reverse strand, counting down.
AAAGTTTCTATGTGGCAGTCTTAACCCTCAAGGTCTCAGAATATGGCTATGTTTGGTCATAGGACCTTTGCAGAGTTAGTACAGCCTTAATGAAGAGAAGATTAGAAGCCTAATCCAATCTGACTGGTGTCCTCAGAGGAAGAAGTCTGGAGACACAAGAGATACCAGGGATGTGTGAGGCTCACAGAAGAAGAGCCACGTGAGGACAAATTATGAGACCAGGCATCTGCAAGCCAAGAAAAAATAGGCAGGAGAAACCTGAAGAAAAAAATCTTGACATCAACTTCCAAAACTGGGAGACAATAAATTTCTGTTGCTTAAGTCTCCTAGCCTATGGTATTCTGCTATGGCAATCCTGGCAAACACACACATGGCTCTTACCTGCTTTCCCACCACATGAGATCCCTGATGGTCCTCCAAACCCAGTTCCATCCACACTTAGAGAAGAAACATGCAGAGCAAGTAACAACCATTGAAAATCAAGGAGGGAACCCACTTTTGAAGAGCTTACATTAGCTCTTCAATTGAGCTATGCAAGAGGGCCCCACTGCATGCAAAGGAGGAAAGCCATTTGCAAGTCATCATAGGATGCCTGGAATCTTAGAATTTGGAACTGGTAAGTTGAAGATGGGAGAAGAACCTCACAGGCTTAGTTGTGCTTGAAGTCAGTGCTGTGAATGCCTTGAAGTCACAGCTGTGAATGCCAATGATATGAATGGTCCTTGATTATTTCATAAATTCAAAGTAATGATTTCAGCTGGTTTCTCTGTATGGGCTACCAACACACACAGTATGTCCACCTTTAAACTGCAGCATTTGTTTAGTCCCACTAAATGTGGCAAGGTACTTAGTAAATTATGCAGCATTACTTTTTAATTACTACTCATGTACTGTGCTTGGAGAGCCCAACTTCACAGGATCAGAAAGGGCCCACAGTCACCCTCTTTTGTAACTGTACAGTGTCCAGCACATTTGCTGAATATTGGACATGTGAGGCCACAGTAGCTACCCAGGTGTTAATTAATTTCTAACTCTAAGTAGTTTAATTGCAAATACATCTTTTTCCCATGACAATTTAAAATAGCGCCTTCTAACATCTCATCTATTTGATTTCATCAGAACCCTTATCATTAACTCAAAATACCTTGTTTCTTAGTGTTAACTTTGTAGGTTTTCCCATTGCAATGTAAACCACACAAGAGCAATTTGCTTGTCAAATATCCTCAAAAGCCTAGAAGAGGGCCTGTCTACCCTCCAACCAAAAGCTGAGTTCATACTTGTTTACAGTTAAATTAAGCTCTACAGGTAAAATGAATGTATGTTTTATTTTTACTTCTTGGCATGGATTAGATATACAAAAGAGTATGGGTCTTTTTCATGTTTAAAGAATCTCATAGAATGACCTATCAGATGAGTCATAATATCTTTTTCCCCCTTTACTAGGGTAGTTTCACCTTAGGAATTGAAAAGAAAAAAATACCTGCAGTATCTTTGTCATATTTTAAGATCTCCAAAATGTATTCATGGTGACAGTTACAATACAATAATTATTGGAACATTAGACATTTGTGTGATGCCTGAAAAATATCTCCTATAATTAGCTTATGATAACCACACCATAGATGATACCTAATTGCTTAGTATAATAATACACTTTTAAAGATGTTATTCACTTAGATGAAACACAATGGCAACATTCATTACCAAAATTAGGAATTATGTGCCTATTGGTCAGGCCAAATGTGCTTTGCTGTCAAACTCAAATATTTCACGTCTTATTTTTAAAAATTACTTGTTTGCAGTTCTGATTTTCAATATAGTTTTAAGTATCAGTACAAGATAAGTGCAAGATAAAACACACTCAATACACATTAGAAAAAAGAAAAATCAATTGTACACGACTGACTGGCAGCAAAACCAGAGAAATTCAAACATCTTTTGATACCCTAAAATGCAAGGATAATGGCTACTGTTTCAATGATCATGAGTGTGCTAGAAATTTAGAATTTTTAAATAATCTTTTGTCTAAAATAAGAAAATTTTATCTCATATATACATTCATTCAATTTTTAAAAATACTTATTAATAATTTGTTTACTGTGCCATATCTTTTGGGAGATAAGGTACACAAAAACATCTTCATTTGGAGCTGACTTTTGATAAAAAAAGACAACAGAAGAAGTTGCATTTATTTTCAGAACTGCTAGAAACCTAACTGCAAAAAAAACCAGAATCTATGTAATCTTAAAAGTAATCGTTTTCAACAATAAAACATAATACAAGAATGCCAGGGCTCCAATTGAACCAAAAAGAACAAATTTAGCTTAGGACTTAATAATAAACTCTAGTTGTATTATTAAAATGCAAAATTTGAAAACCATCTTGCAAAGTGACGGAATGGGCTTTGTTAACAATTGAGTTGTTCCATTTGCCTAAAAACTGAAAACCTTTAGAAACCTCGGAGGTGACTTCCTGACCTTTACTGTATTACAAATAGGCCTGATGTTCAAGATCCACATCCATTATATGCTTGAATGAGCTCAGTATTTATTGTTCTTTCATATCATTAAAAGAGCTAAAAGGTTGGGAAAATGCATAATGTAAAGAAAGGTCAAGTGGTAATCATAGTGTGAAATGCTGTTACATGTGTAACTATAATAATTCTTTAGACTTTATGCTCCCTGGAGAGGAAGTTGTTCAAAATTGTTCACCTACAAAGGTTTATTTTGTGCTAAATATAGCTCACCACTCTAACTGGTGGAATTAGCCTGACCTTTTGCTCCTCAGCATCTGCGATGGCCTTTTCCCGCCTCACTTTCTCCGTCTGAAGCCCGATCTTTGTGATCAGAGCTTCGGCATCGTGATTTCTCAGCTGCAGCTCAGCTTCTTGGGAGGCAAGTCTGGCTTTGAGGTCTCCCACCTGAAGGAAAAGTCATCACTCTTGAGTAACTTGCATGGAGAACAACAAAAAAGCAGATGTAGCTTATTTTTTAGTTTGGATTCAGCGAGCCCTAACAACAGTTTGTATAATCCTTCTATCGATGGTCTTCTTGATTTTACTCTAGTCTCATTTACAAAAATGCAGCCCATTTTTTTTTTTTCCCACACTAGAACAAAAGAATGATGTTTTTCAATGGTTTTTCAGGAAAGGCAATTTATCTGTCTGCACCAAGCATACATTTGTCTTTGCTTACACAATCTGTGCACTCAGGGAAACACCAAGTGAATTGAGGCCAAGCAAATGCCACTCCAAGCCCTCGTGCTTCCTGGTTCCATGCAGCTTGGGCTCAACGTACAGAGGACATGGGAAGGCAGGCTCAGTGACAAGCTGGGGAACCGTGACTCACATTCACCAACAGGGAACTGCTGAAGCCTTCAGACAAGTAGAAGATATGAACTACCCTTGCCTGTCTGCAGGTTAACTGCGTGGAAATGCCCACTGACAGGTCGTCTCTTTTCCCTCCTTTCATGACATGGCTCATTTCCATTGTTCTCACCTTGCAGGGCATTTAGTTTAGGCCCATGGATCCAACCCTACACGAGCTGACTACCTAGAAGGAAAGGCAAACTACACGCAGTCTGTGGGGTATCAGCACGGTGTGGGCAGAAGACCAGAGAGCGCCGTGGCCCATTACTGCACACTTCACTCAGCTTTGGAGGTGTAGTCTTTCTGCAGCATCAACAAGGGCCTCAGCTAAAAAGAGAAATGCTGCTTTTTTTTTTTTTTCTTAGCTGTGATTTCATGAGGATCAGAAGGTATCACCACATTTGCTTTCCGAGTTTGAGGATCATGTACGTCAAAGCAGAAATGAAGTGCTAGAGAAAAACTATGACTCAGTTCCCAGGAATGTATAAAATCATGATGATTAGCTCTCTACTCATTTCCCAGAAATATAGATATTACAATTTTTAAATATTAGACAAAAAGAACAATCATAGCTTTTTTTTGGTGGTACTGAGGATTGAATCCAGGGCCTCTGTACTGAGCCATATCCCTAGCCCTTTTGTAATTGTATTTTTTATGCTAAGATAGGGTTGCAGTGAGTCACTAAATTGCCTGGGCTGGCCTTGAACTTGCGTACCTCTTGCCTCAGCCTCCCCAAGTGCTGGGATTACAGGTGTGTACCACCACACACAGCCATAACCATTTGTTTTGAGTAACTGTGAAAGGCACTCCAATAGTTTCATTTGGTCAAATATCCCACTACCATATACCATACGACGAGGCTTGTAAACCCCACCCGAATACAACCATTTGCACTGTATTTAAAAAGCATGATTATTACTATGACTGACATTTGCACTTAGTTTAAGCCTGCTTTTGTTTTGGTTTTTGTCTTTCCATGTACTCAGGGTAACACAGTCACATAGTGACATTTGCTTTTCTGTTCTTTTTAGCCACTGAAACCAGTCTTCTCCCTGGCCACCGTCAAGACTCATCCATGAGTCTACGGCAGTGGTGAGGAAACTTTTAGAGCTTTCAATGATAACAAAGAGTCCTCTGTGGCACAAGTGCCAGGGGTTTGCCACCATTGTTCTAGGGAGAATTATGTTATTTCAAGCCCTAACTTCAATTTTGAAGGCAGCAGTTAGCACTGAAATATACAAAGGACCTCGAGCTCTGGAAGGGAGGCTTTACCAGTGAAAAACGTCAATATAGCTACCTGCGATGATGTAAGATGCCATCTAGAGGGACTCGTATGGCTCTAAAGGGGTCTGTGGCAGTACTTTCAGGAGTGCACATCACTAAGAATTAGATACGCCTCCAACAGCACAGATGTGCATCTTTGTGGGCCTGCTTACAGCAGACAGACCGTGGAGGACACACGCTCCAAGATGAAGGCGTGTTGCTCCATGAACAGCCTGATCCTATACTCTCAGGCTCTCCACAGCTCTCTACACAGGAAACCACACTTCCTTTTCATAATAAATTGATTTTTCAGAAAACAGTCAAGTGGCTATTAAATATCTAAACCACTCCTCTGACACTGAAAGCATTCCATATCCAGATACCTAATGAAAAGAAACCACCTGCATTTCATCCGCTATGGCTTCCTATATCCTCGAAGGTCCACTGAATCACTCCTGTTTCTTCCTCTCCCTGAGACTCTGACTCATCAATGCATCACTGGGGTGACTGAGAGACCACAGCCTCCCTCTTCTTCTCCCTATGGCTGAGAAGCTGCTACCCTTGGGACGACCCAGGATGCTATTTCCCTTGCTAAAGCTCTGCCATTTGGGGAGACAACTCCTTAAGGGTGGCAGAGGCACAATTTATCTTTGCTAAGGCTTCTCTGCCAGTACTGACAGCTCTGCTTTGGGGACAACGCTATCATTTCCTTAGGCAGAGTCACCAGGCTCTGTCTGAGACATGATGCAAAGGGACATGAATGATCAGGACACAGATCTTCTTCCTTACCTTCTTAGCTCACTATATTAGTGAAATAGGACTTCTGGGAAAATCTTCATGAGTGCACATCACTAAGAATTAGATACATCTCCAGTGGCACAGAGAAAAGGCTATTGATTTAAGTGAGGGATAAGGTGAGACGGGGCAGGGAAGAAAAGGAAAAGAGTAGAGCAATGAGAAGAAAAGTATGCTAAGATGTGTATAACAAGGAAAAGTAAAGAAAGGTAGTCACTGGAGTGGAAGGAGCAGATGCACAAATAAGGGTATGCTTGTGCAAGGCTTCCCAGCAGCTATTCTTTATACTGATTCATCCAATTGTCCTGAAACCCTTCTCATTCTGGTTTCTCTTTCCTAATCATGACCTACCTGTTCACTGCTCAGTACAGACCACGGTCCTTCAGCAAGGAGCATTCCTGAGGTGTGAAACTCAGTAGGGAAGAGCTTTGGCCTACAGAGTGCCGGAAGAACATGGCCAGGGAACATGGCCAGAACATTTATAAGAGAAAAGGAAAATATACCTTATTTCTAGCTTAGGCACAGATGGCTGCTCAACCCTCTTAAAGAAAAATTGGCCCTAGACAAATTGTCCCTTAAAAAGCATATGGGAGTAGGACTTGATGACAAAACTTGGAAGAGCCCACCAGGCTTTGTGGCCTTGAGATGACCACCTGTGAGAACTTAGTCCTGCTCTGGGTCCAGCTAGCACGTTACTCTCCGAAGTCTGCACAGCCTCTCAAGTCATAGAGAGACACCATGGTACCATGGGCAACACATGAGCATCACTGGCTCTCTGGCCTTGAACTCTCTGAGCCTCATGTGTGAAACTGCAAGAATAAGACCTCCTTTATACACTCGTTTGGGTTTCATGGGATTAGCATCCTATAGGAATCCTTTCCTGATTTACACCTTCGAGTTACAGACAGAGTCCTCCCTCGGGGGCAGCAGGGGTCTCACCACTGAGGAGGATGCCATTACTGGATGCCTTTATCTAAGAGAGCTGGTGGCTGAAAAGAGCTCATCAGACACAAGGCTGGAGAAAACTGCTGTACTTGGGGACCTCACCAAAGTTATCAGCCAGGTAATAAAACCCTGACTAGGAGTGGAGTGTGTGAGAGCAAAGGGGCTCTTACTTCATCCCAGGATGGCCAAGTTCCTGACCCTAAGTCCATGGCCCCAAAGAAGCTGAGACAGGAGACCAGAATGGGCTGTGTCTGCCCCTTTATCATCCTCACATTGCTCTGCGTGGGTTTAGGAAAGAAGAGAAGGTGTCTCCCCAAACCAGCTGTGAAGAGTAACTGGTCAGTCCTTTCCAGGTTTAGAAAGCACTAGAGGTGTGCTGCTTGTGTCCTGAAACCATAACTGCTAAAACTGGTCTCTTATACAATGCGTATGCAGTGCTTCAAAAGGAAACACAATTTTCTATGAAAGAGCGGGGACTGCACTCAGTAGGAGCACACCTGGTCATACCTGAGAGGCAGTGGTTTTGAGCTTCTGGATTCCATTCATTAAGTGCTCTTTTTTCTGAACTACCTCTTCTTGTTTCTTCTTCAACAAGTTCTTAAACAGAGATATCTGCTCCAGGAAACTCTTGGGAGTGGTATAGTTGTGTCTTCTCTCGTTCTGGTAATACCTAGCGCTCATTTCATTTACACTGGCATGAACGTGTGCCATGAAGAGGCCAATTGAATCTCTGTGCACTGCCTGAAAATACACATATTGCGATTTCAGTAAGATCTTCTCAAGGTCAAAGTATCTGAACAGTAGAAGAAAAAAATCATAAGATCATACACCATTTTCCCCACTAAAAGCCAGAACAAATTACAGTACAAGTTAGAAAACTCACTTACTCTTTAAGAGAGATCCACGGGATCAGCCAGACTACAATAGAGCATTCAGCCTTCCTAACTGTCTTCTTGCCAAGTAGGACAAAGGATTTTTATGTGCTTCACATACCAAACCCAAAGCCAACATATAATACAAGCACAGCTCTTTGCAACTTGATTTTTCTTTATCAAGTGTGTGAAAGAGAAAGAGGAGAAAGTAGACCCAATATTCTAAAGAGCAGCTTTTTGGTGCTGCTTTCCAACTAAATTTTAGACAAAGAGAATAACCCTCCAAAGTCATGGAAGAAAGACGCAGCTGAGAAGTAACAGTCTTAAGAAAACTCACATTAAAATAAACTGGCTGGGTAAATTACAAAAGTCACTACTACGAGAAAAGAATATGATGATAATTTTGATTTTCTCTTGGAAACGTATAGATATACACAGAACTGAATAACCCTCCTTTGAAGATTTCCTGGAGAGCCCCTGCTACCTACTACCCACTGTGTCCTCTGTGACTTCTGTAGTAGTTAACTTTTTAATTTGTGGAGTCACATCTCCCTCATTTTAATGATTATTTATTGCATTCTGTACAAGATGAACCAGGTTCAATTAATCAAGGGGAGCCTAAAAATCAATTAATATGAATTAAATGAGCTACACCAACTCTTAGGAAAGTCACACATAATTTACCAAAGTGTTGTCAATAACACTCAGATATCGTTGGGAAAATTGCACACAAGTGGCCGGTGATGCAGTTAAATGCTTCAAACTTGCACCATCAATACTGCAACCAGAGGTGTGAGGACAGACAGGCCAATCCTCGCTAGTGAAAACACCACTAACTGCTCCTGGGCAACACCTTTAAACACACCGCTTTCCAACCCTGGGACAATCCCTGAGTGGATGTAAACCTGGCATGTATCAGATTACTCTGCATATTAAATATCCACCTCACTAGTAACTAAAATGCATTTTTTAAGTCAAAGTTACATAGAAAAGCCACAAATCGTCTTTGTTTCTAGTGATCCGAAATACATGTGTATTATCAAACACTGGACTCACAAAAATAAAATTTACAAGGAAGTTTATATAAACTGCTCTTGAGTCATATTCCCTCAGGGACGTTATTTTTAAGAGAGCCTGGCTTCACCAGAAACATGGGCAGACACGCACTCCTGTCCTGTCTTGTTCTAAGGAAAACAAAGTGCACACATACCTCGCTACAATACAGATAAATACTTCCTCAGTCGAGTATAACCTCCTTACAGGGAAAAAAAAGCCCTGGCCTCTGCCCAACCATGATCCTTATGAGGAGGCTTCTCGCGGCCCGGCAAGCTCTCTTTAACAACAGTTTCATTTGTAAATCTCCGAAGGAAAGAGTGGCTTCCGGTGGAGCTGGAAGTGGCCCGAGACAACTTGTCTCAATGGGGCAAAATAACTATTGTTATCGGGCTTAACAAAATGGCACAGCATGGGAAACGCGCGGAGTCTGGGAGCAGCTGGTTGTAATTCACACTGTTTTTCAGAAAACTCTAATCGTTCCAGAACAGACCTCTTTGATGACTGGTCTTCCCTGCATTCTCAATTTGTCACTTTCTCTTATGATAAGGTCAGTAGTGACAGCACTTCCTGACATTAACAGCTGTGGCTTTTAAAAGGGTCATTGTAGAACTACTAATTGCAGTAATTTCATTAGCATAAATTATTTATTCTGCCATTCATTTATCTCCAGTTTTCTTCTGAGGGGGGAGCGGAGAGGGGTGGCTGCCCGTGCTGCAGCAGCGATGGCAATGCAGGGCTACGTTCTGTGCTCTGAGAGACACCAGAGAAGAACATCGCTCCTGCTAGATTTGCCCCTTCATCAAAACCAGTCGGTGCCACTCACAGTCATTTTGCAGCCAATTGTGGTGAAGGCAAAACTAAAAATCAGAGTGCCAGCATCACATGGTTATCAACCCAACGCTTCCCACCAGGATGCTTTGGAAAAGAACGTCGTCTGCATAATGAAGCTGCTTTTTTCCCCACATTAAGAAAAACGTGTTTAATTTTTACTGGCTTGGTTGGCTCGCCTTAAATACAAAAACATAAACAACTCTCTGCTATGTGGTGAGACAGCTCCCAGGCAGTAGCAGTCACTGCCATACCACGTTCTCTGAGTGTAGACCAATCCCAATGCCAGCACTAATCCAAGTCTCTTCAATATTGGAAGAGTATTACATTGAAAGCAGAGAAGGAGAAAAGGCCAAGAGAAAAGGGGATGAAGAAAGAACCTTTTTAAAGGTTAAGCTTGGGACAATTTTGTCACCTATAATGTCACAGGCCTACGATACGTCTTGAAATTTTTTTCTGAGAATAAAAATGTCAAACTGTTGAGTTATAAAAGTCTATTTCTATTTTCACTCATTTAAGATTGGTTAAAAAAGAATACATGAATCAGACACTGTGATAGTAGGATGGTTATTACAGAAAGAAAAGTTAATAATGCAGAAAAGGAGCAGCATTTCATTGTAGTGCCTCCTCTCAGCTCCTCACAGCACTTACTCAGAAAAAGATTCTGGACTTGGCCGAAGATGCAGAATTTGATCCTAGGATCTAATTTAGGTTCTCAAGTCACTCAGAAAAACTGGATGAGTCACTACATCACCTGTGCTTCCTTCTGCCCACAAAATTACTTTTTGTTTCTTTATTTCTTTTTCTTCTTTCAAAATAGTCAAGCGTTAATGCCAGAGTCAAGAGAAGGAAGGAAGGAAGGAAGGAAGACTGGGTGCTGGCATCAGCAGCAGCAGGTGGATGCCTTACCACTGGGCCAGCTGCGCTGAAGCCCCGACTCCTCACCTGTCAGCAGGAGCTGGTGTCCCTCCTCAGGAGGGCGACCACAGCAGACTCGGGGCAGGCACTCCTTCTGCTGAGTCGGCAGCACCAACAGCAGTCTCAGTGAGACCGCCACTGCACAGAGCAGCAACGAGTGTTTAGAACCGCGGAAACACAGTTTTCTAAATTGCATTTTGGTTTTTGCTTCCAGGTGTTACTTTGGTTGGTGAATGCAATTTGTTATTAGTTTACTGATGCCTTCAAGTTCAGCATAAGGCAACGATCTTCCAGAGGAGCCTTTCCAGTCATGAAGGGCGCCAATGACCCTCTGGTAGAACATTAAAAGAAAGCAGCAACTGGGGACTGAGGGGGCAGGGATGCCAAAAGAAACCCAGCCATGCCTTTTAGAGCAAGAGCACAGGACAGGACATGGTTTAGCTGGCTCTGATGAGGCCTGAACTGCAAGAAAACTCACACAACTGCAAACATTAACAGCAGTGATGGCTCCATTTAGCTTAACGGCATATCCAGATTCCTGGGCAACCACAAAAACCAGACCCTGTTTTTATGGTGGGGGTGATTTCTAATGCTTACAAAGCAAAAACCCTGGGAGACAACATTTTATTCCTTCTTTGTAACTTCATTCTAAATATTAACATGGACAAAGCAAGAATGTATGATGGACAGACATCTGTGAGCCTGGATAAAAAGAAAGAGGGCGGAAGGAGCAGCAGGTTAATGATTGCCTGGGTTATTCTTCACCCTTTGAAGACAGGCTTAACCCACTGTGAGAATGAAGTAGCTTCAAGATGAATTTGATTGGATTTGTTTTGCCTTAATATTTCAAAATGGATTCAGCATTTCTTAGAAAGAGGGTATTTTCCCAAAATCCATAGGCTTTCTAGGTCATAAACTTATTTTTAAACTTTTTGATTGACATCAAATAATCCAAATTCATATTTCAAAGAAAAAAGTCATGTTAAAAATAATGTAACATGGTTTTCACCTACAAAATGGCAACACTACACTTGTCTGGTACAGTACTTTTAAAAAGAACCTATGAGCCACCAGAAAAATAAGTCTTTCCAGCAGTAAAGTAACTTTCTTTTTTGGTAGACAGTTCTCACACCTGGGTTTAGAAAACAGAAAAACAGGCCACTCAGGCTAAACTCTGTAACAAGTTCTGAAGGGATACAGCTCGAGAAAGATGGGCGCCTGAACCCAGATCAGATCTCGATACCTTCAGACACATTTCACCTACAGTTCGACAGCTCTTATTTTCAATTCCTACTTAATAATTTCTCCTTTCCTCTGGCCCTATTCTCAAGTATGCTTTTTGCTCAACTTCTCTTGAAAAGCAAATGTCTCTTGCTGTTTTGATTTGGCATGGTCTCCACTCTCTAATCCGCAGGGTCTTCACTCAGATACCTCCCCGAAGTACGTTCCAGCTCTGTCCTCGGGCATCAGGGGAGGGTCTTTCCTTCCCTCCCTCCTCACGTCACTTTCCCCCGCCCCATGTCCAAATCTCCTGTGAGAATATTGTGTGTGGACACAGTCCTCAGGTAAATATCCAGGGATACTAAGTGGCAAATTGTTCATGTCATTTTTTTGGTCAAATGTCATTTAGTTCAGTATTAGGTAACAGAAAAGTAGCACAAACATTTATTTAGACGCAGTCAGCTTACACCCCTGGGTGCTTAGTGTGTACTGGTTGAAAATTATGTGTCAACATACACAAAGTCGCCTGCTTTAATGAATCTTTCCTGTGTGGCCAAAGGGGGTCACCTTGTGTAAGTAACATTCACTTAATAAATGGGGTCAATAATTAGGAAGTGCCTAAATTACGCTGATACATTTCAGTCTTAATGATGGAAATTAAAACTAAGAAAGCGATCAAATTAGTGCTCATTCAAAAAAATTTAAAAGCTGCTTTTGACCTCTACAGAAAAGATACTATGGGTTTTTCGAAGTACATGGACACACTACAGGCTGAATTATAATTACCGCTCCTGAGCAACAAATTAGGAAGGTGGGCAAGTTAAATAAGCACCTTGTGCTGAAATGAAATCATCTGGCTAATTTGTTTCGAGGCATAATTCAGCTTGATAGAAAGGGTAAAGTGCTTTTAAAATTCCTATTTGGCAGCTGGAATCCTATAGGAGGCGTCATGACACCATCGGACAGAGCTTAGCACCTGCCAAGAGCCCTCTGGACTTCAAATGATGCAAATCCTGCCGCATCCAGCAGGTGTCAATGGTCACTGCCACTGCAAAGCTGCTTCAGCCCGGACTGTTTTCAAAGGACGGAAGAAAACCTGCCCAGAGCAGCAGCAAAGACAGGAACTTAAAAACCGGTGCTAAATATGAGCTTAAACCATCCTACTAGCTGTGCTTTCCTGTCACTTGACAAAGTAACATTCATAAACAAGGTGCAGTGGTCCTTTTAAGTTCCTTACTAAACCTGCCTGGTAATGAACGGGGTAAAACAGAACTTTGCTATAGAGAGATAAACACGGACTCCTCCTAATACAGCACATCATTTCAAACCCCTCTTGGAACTATTAGAAGGTAAAATCACGCCCTCCACATTTCAGCAGGGCAATGAACCTAGCAATTGTCTAAGAAACCTGTGTTAATACTTCTGACCAATATGTGTCAGGTATCATGGCTTTCCAGGTTTCAAAGTATCAAATATATCTGACAAGCTTTAAAAGAAATCTTTTTTTTTTCATTTATTAATGAAAATGTTTTAAGTTTGAGTGCAGAGAAGAGGAGGAGAGAGGAGATAGCTGGATAACCAGAACCTCTAGCATACCTGCATCTTCCCAGGCAGATGTTGCTAGACAGGTCTCCCCTGACAACCCAGCATTACGTAACTAGATTAACAGGCATTTTAGCAAAAGACCAAAGGAGAAGATGTTTCCTTCTACAAAATTCTGTCGGTTTAAGAGACTACCTGCCTGTTTACCTCTGTAGCTGCTTTTTTAAAAACATAAAGAAAAATAATGTAACCAACAATAAAGCCGGCTGCACACAAAATCTAGTTAAATATATGATCACATGGTCACAAACTGATGTAATAATGTTCACAAAATGTTAATTGATTGCTTTGGAAAGGCAGCAGTTATGCTTTTGGAGCGAGGGCGGTGACAATGGCTGCTCAGGACCAACCTGGGGACAGACCTCACCCTTGTACGGCCCTCATTCTGTTTCTGGCTCTGAGTGTCACTTTCACCATCAATCCTGTTCTAGGTAGCTTCCACCTGTCACTCAAGGGAACAAGAGGACAAAAGTTCTCTGGGAGCTGTCCACTGTCACGGTCTTTCTGATCTGTCTAATCAGAAAGATACTAGACACAAAATTTTAAAAAAATTTTTTTGAGACAGGGTCTCACTCTGTAGTTCAGGCTGGCCTTAAACTCACTGTGTATCCCAGGCTGGCCTTGAATTTGCAGCAACCCTCCTGCCTCAGCCTCCCAAGTGCTGAGATTATAGGCATGCACCACCACGCCCAGCTAAAATTTCCTATCTAGGAAATCTAATGAATATCTTTATACTTACATCCCCTTTCTCTTTCAGTTCAAATGCCTAAAGGTCTCTTTTTCCTTTCATATAGCCATTATTAAAATTAATTCAGTTTATTGGTATTTTTTAAAATTAATAAGTTTATTTTAGATATACACAGTGATCACGTTCATCACAGGGAATGTGGACCTGTAAACAATATATCTTGCTTTTTTCCTCCATCCCTCTCCCTTCCCTTCACCCCTTTATCCCTTTCTTATTGACAAAAGCTTCGTTCCAGTTTTTCTTTTCTTTTCCCTTCTCTCCTTTCCCCTCCCCCCTTTTCACTTATGTTCCCCCCATTCCCATTTGACATTTTTTTTTCAAATTGTCTAATATTATACATTTTGGACCTTATTTACATTTTTGTTTTCTCACACTAGAGAAACAATGCGACATTTATACAAGCATATGGCCTCAAGGTGAATCTATGCCCATCAATCAATGAATGGATAAAGAACATGTGGTTTTTTTTTAATGCAATGCAGCACTCCTCAGCCATAAGGCAGGATAAACTGGAGACATTTCTAGGCACATGCAACCATTTTTAAATGTAACAGGAGGTACAAATTTCATCATCAAGAAATGACCGAGATAACCTATAACCCCCAAATCCATAAAACAAATAAGCAGAAAAATGATTTGACTTAGTGATTGTGAAACTGACGGGGGCTATCAGTACTGCAGTGAGACTAATCAATTAAAGCAATTAATTGCCTTACTTTGTTAGGAATCAAGTGTGGTCTGTCTGGTATACTTTTGTTTGGGTTTTTTAGTTGGTGGACTTGTAAGATTTAGCTTAGTAATATCTATTTGATTGAAGGAAGGGATGACCTTGGCCTGCTTGTGAGTTAGTTCAGGAGTGAGAACGTGATCAAGTGCTGTGTGTGTGCACAGGGGTTTGCACAACCATCTCCACGTGGTGGGAAAAGGTCAGCCATTCTACTTCATAGAACATTAAGTAAGAGACGATTTATCATCTTCAGTAAAGACAGCTTCCTGATAGGAAGTCTTTCTTCCTTCTTGATAAGAAAGTGCTTATCTATTGTGAATTTTTAGGTAGTGTGTGTGTGTGCATATGTTCGTGTGAGAAAGAGACGCAGGCTGACACAGCATACCTCTATCCCTTCGGTTTCCTCAATGAACCTCCTGCTGACTGAGACCAGAGCCTCCTGTGGCCACGCATGAAACCAGTCAATAGCCGTGCAGTTAACTATGGCTGGGAACTTCCGAGCTCTGACTCTCAGCGTGTGACCGACCGGAGAGAAACACAGAATGATCTGTGGAGACATGGGGGCAGGGTACAAACAGGAGGGCGATGAGTGAACAAAGAATGACACTGCAGTCCTAGACAATGAGAGAAAGGGGCACAGCCACCCGTGACATTAACTACCCCAAAGCACCACCCAGGGGTTAGCGACATTAACCTCCTGGCTGGGCAAAGTACCAACCTGTCCGAGAGTGGCTGTTTTATTGGACATGCAGAAACACTGCAGTGTGCTTCCCTTAAAATTTGTTCCTCTTCTTGTAAACATATTTGATGATGATTATTAACAGTAGACATTTTACTCACTGCTATTACACAAGCAACATTGTAACGACAGAAGAGAACAATAAATCACCATCGTGCAATAATACCAGCACCTTCTTCTGTTCCTTCCATTCTGTAAGTCAGCAGGTTCCACACAACTACATAATAATACACTTTAAAAACTCAACTTTTAAAATTATAGCGAAAGTTTACTTCCATTTCCACTTAAAACAAACCTGGTTCAGTTCTCACTTCAGATTTTAAAGTAATAAAAAACTTTGGTTTGAACATTCTTTTGCTGGGAAACTGATGTAAATCTGAACTTTTCTGTAGTTATTTGATGATTTAGAAGTTAATTCAAACCAAACTAAATCATTCCTTGGTATTTAGGATCCATAGGGCACTGGTCTAGGGTCCTCCACAGATACCAAATCCCGGGCATGCTCAAGTCTCTCTCCTAAAACGGTACTATTGGCATTGACCCACAAACACCTTCCCACACTCTGAGCTCATCTCTAGATTACCTGTCATACCTAACACAATCAAATCGTATGTAAATAACTGTTACACTGTGTTGTTCAGGGAATAAAAAATAAAACTCTACACGTTTAGTACAGACACAATTTTAAAAGAAAATATTTCCATCCACAATTGGTTGACTCTGTGGATGAGGAAACCACAGAGAGGAAAGGACAGCTGCGTATCTCCTCATTCTTTAGACATACAAGGGGTCCTGTGAGCCGTGCCTGAGTTTTGGCTATAACAATATATCGCAGAAACTCAGTGGCAGGAGCCCCCAAGTCAGGCAGGGTAATGGCACCCCATTTCTGCTTCCTCCTGAGAGTGCTCTCCAAACCGCATGGGGTTCTCAGAGGAGACACTCTTGGAGGAGCTCTGTATATAGGGAGCCGCCCTCATCCTCTGCCTCTTTCCCAAGCCCTTAGGGATGTAAGGAGCCTGGGAGAGACACAGGTTGGGACAGGTCTGCGGGGAGAATCGGTTTCTCGTGCGGTGTGACCAAAAATCCAAACAAAAAACCGAAAGTGCTAAGTAACTTAATTAAAAATTATCACCGTAAAGGCCACATCTATTGTATTTTTTGATCACATCACATTATTTGTAGAAATGGCTCAGACTTAATGTAAAATAAAAGCCCTGTGCTTTGTCTAACATCTAAAGATCAGGCAGCTGAATCATTTTTCAAAGGAGATGATGCTGTTTTACCTACAGCATTTACAGTATCCATGTCAAAAATATGAACTATCTCATTCAATGTCTCTACTGTTGTTTTACATAGCATGTATATTCAACAGCCCAAGCTAGATAAATGCTAAGGTCAAAACATCACTGCAGTAAGAAATACACACCATGAAATCTATCATCTTAAATTCTTTTAGGGTATAGTGCAGCATTAACTATGAGCACAATGTTATACAGCAGATTTCTAGAACTTTCTCATCTTGCATGACTGAAACTCTGTACTGGTTAAAAGCCACCCTCCAACTCTCCTTCTCTAGGTTGCTGGCAAACACCATCTTCCTTTTTGTTTCTATGAATTTAACTGCAGTATGTACCACGTATCAGTGGGACTGTATAGTACTGGTTTTTCTGTTCTAAGCTTAGCACGATGTACTCAAGTGGCAAATGGCAAGCGTTCCTCCTTTTTAAACACTGAGTAGCATTCCATTGAGTATGTATACATTTTTAAAATCCATTCATCTGTCCACAAACATCTAGGTTGCTTCCATGTCTTGTCTGTTGTGAGTAATACTGCAATAAACGTGGGCATGCAGGTATCTCTCCAGGACCCTGATTTCATTTCCTTTGGATGTACACCCATTAATGGGACTGCTGAACCATATGGTATTTCTACTTTTAGTTTTATGAGAAATTATCATACTGGTTTCCATAGCAGGTGCACCATTTTACACTTACAAATTGTGTACGAGGGTTCCAATTTCTCCGTATACCTTTGCCAACACTTGTTATTTTTCATTTAAAATATAATGGTGAGCCTAACAGATGTGAGGTGAGGCCTCATTGTGATATATTCCACTGATGATAGTTATGTTGCGTATCTTTCCATGTATCTGCTAGCCACTTGTATGTCCTTTTTACACCAATGGTTATTTCAGTTCTTTCTCTATTTTTTTTTTAAATTGGGTTGGTTTTCTACTACTGCAACACAGTCAATTCTTATATAGTGGCATCTCAACTCACAAATTGAATTCTTTCTATGAGTCTGGTTGCAAACCGAACTGGACAAGAACTGAACCAAATTTCCCTACAAAGTCAGTACTGAACCTAACAAAGGATTTTGGTTTGGCTCATGATCACTTTGGTCATGACCCGAATTGTGGAAAGAATTAAGTTCATCAGATGAGGTTCCACTGTATGTCACAGATGTTAACTCCTTACTAAATACATGGCTTGAAAATATTTTTTCCCATTCCACAGTTTGACTTTTTACTCTGTCAAATACGTCCTTTTTGGGCAGAAGCCTTTTAGCTTTATATAGTCCCACTTGTCTATTTCTGGTTTTGTTTCCTATATGTTTGACATCATATCTAAGAAATCACTTTCAAGACCAAAGTTATGATGATTTCCCTCTGTGTTTTTGTCCAGGAGTTTTATAGCTGGTTAGAAACACAATTTCTTGGACCCACCCCAGATCTAAGCAGCCAGAAATTGTGGGGCTAGGACTCAGCAACTTTGGCTTTCAAGGAAGACCTTTCACATGATTCAGACATCACAGAGTCCATCTGATTGACCATTTTCCATAGGGATACTGAAAGGAAACATTTGCTTTCTCATTCACCATTTTTATAGTTGGTGAAATACTCATAGGATTTAGGTCTTTACATACAGAATAAAATGGGAAACGTAGAGAACTGTAAGTAAATGATCATAAATAATTTAAATTAGACTAAACTAGTACCTGGGTACTACATGATAGAAATACACTTATTTATCAGTGGTCTCCAAGAAGGAAAGGGACAGTATCACACTAGCCTGCAGTTGCAGGTATTGACCCAATTCATAATTCAAAAATTTTTAGTTTTGCTAGAAAGAGAGCACGGCATTTCTCCAGTCATCCAGCTGTCCTCATAAGCAGTCTTATGTGAGCATTTTCTGGAAGTCAATGCTAATATCTGGAACCACTGGTTATTCTGTTTTTTTTTTTTTTGTTTTGTTTTGTTTTGTTTTTTTTGAGATAGGGACTCATTATGTAGTTCAGGCTGGCTTCAAACTCACTACAATCCTCCCGCCTCAGCCTCTTGAGGACTGGGATTACAGGCACATGCCACCATAACAGCAGGGCTAGCTTTCTTTCCTAGAATAGTTTGCTTAGCTTTATAGAAAATCTAAAGTAAACATCAGTTATTGCCACAAAGAACATTGTATACAGGAAAATCCTTCTGGATGAGTTTTCTATTATTCTAGTTCTAGTTTCTTTAATTTCAGGAGAGATTAACATACCAAAGGATTCATAAGAAAACAAAGCAAATGACTGAAAAGGGGTGTTGTGTTGTCTATAATTAACTTTTAAAATTCTCCAAGACACCATGGTATGCATGTGCACATTCACTTGGTTAATGCTACCCGGTTAATACTAAGCAAATGAGTATTCACCTGGGTAGGTACACATGGGCTGCGGCTGGGGTGGGGCGGGCCAGCCTGTCACAGTCCGTCTCTCATGCAGGTCCGTGCTGCAGAGCCAGCTGCCCAGAGCTCTTTGCTCACTTCTCTCATCATAGATGGCTGGACAGGCACCATCACAGATGTCATATGGGATTTTTAATGACAAAATAGTGTTCAGGATATCTGAGGTAGCCAGGAGAGGGGACACATGTCTACAATCCTAGTACTGTGGAAGCTGAGGCAGGAGGACTCAGGGTTGAGCTCAGTCGGGGCAACATAGTGAGCCCTGTCTCAAAATGGAAAAATAAAAAACGGCTGGGGATATAGGCTCAGTGTGAACGCCCCTGGGTTCAATCTGCAGTACCAAACTTAAAAAAAAAATTAAAAAATAAAATCAAAGGCAAAGGGAACTATGGTACAGGCCCCTCCACTGATATGGGAACAAACTAGAAGAATTCAGGAATAGAGGTATCTTGGTAATCATATTCTTGGTCGTGTCACTTGAGACTTTGGAGTTTGACCAGTTGTAGTCAACAGTTTATAGGAAAGAATCTGTCTTTTGAGAGAATTCCAACTCCTATCATGGGGACATTATTATGTCTGTTTAAATGCAAGGAAGGGCTGGTCAGATCCCCACAAGGACAGAATAGGTCACAAGGCTTGTGTGTATCCCTCCTTGTGAACAGGTAAACTCTGCACAGCAGGATTCAGTCTTCTGAATCAGGCTTGTGTGTATCCCTCCTTGTGAACAGGTAAACTCTGCACAGCAGGATTCAGTCTGAGACTTCTTTTCCTTGAAGTATAACTGGAGTTGGGAGGCTTGGGGAAAAGAAGAGTTCCTTTCTTCACCTACCTCTAAGTACCCACATTCACCCGAGTATCTGTGCAGCCTCAGAAAAGTGCCTGGTGACTGCAAATGAACACATTCCAATGGCAGAGGGCAGAAAGTTAGCTAAGAAAGTTAAAAATGCCTCCAGCAGCTGTGCCCTTTTCTAAGAGCAAATTCTCAAGTAAAAGGCAAACCCTGAATCACCATCTATGTATTTCCTGCGGCTCTAACATTTGGATGTCAGGCACCTGCTTTTGGAGTGCACACCATAGAATTTTCTATTCTATCTTTTTTTGCTCCCCCCCCCCACATTTCATTGCGCCTTGTAACATGTTTCAATTTCTTTCAGATACAATCCCAATGTAACTACATATTTATGTGTATATCACTAACAGGACTCAGTCCATTTCATCTTGTAATGGAAATTTGAATTGCTACCATCATTCTGTATTTTTTTTCCAGTTGCTTTAGCTAAGGCTAAGATAGAAGTAACCCTCCCATTTATTTACTTGGGAAGCTTCTATCCATAAGTTATGTTTGCATTTATTCTCAAAAGCCTCAGTATTTTTCAAGAATGATAAGATCTGAATCTTACTGAAAGAATCCTTGCAAAGGGGTTTAGCTCAGAAAACAGTCCCAGTTTGACTGTTCCAGTCTCGCTTTATCATCTTCCTCAGATCTTCTTAAATTATCCCCCCACCTAACGATCTTTTAATTTCAATTCTTTTTCAAAAATCCAACAGCATCTTCAACATGCACACACAAAACGCATTTTTATAACCATTTCCTTCTTAGCCAGCACATAATAAAATCATTCCCATGACTTCTGCCTTGTAAATACTAGACAGCCCACATTTTTACTAATGGTAATATTTTACATCAGGAATTTTTAATTCATTTTTAAAATTGTGTAAACAAGGACACTCTTCTACTTACAAAGAAAACTGGACGTGGACAGAGCAGAGAGGACACTCCCTCCTGAGGACCAAAGACAGTCCCAGGAGCTTGCAAGGGCCACACCCTGCTCTCCAGGCCAATCTGCAGCCCTGTAAGTATGGAGCATGGGTTTTTAGCTTTAGTTTTTTAAAAGGAATTTTGGTGCTGATTTTTCTCCTAAAGAGGTCTGTATTTGAACCACGTCACACCAGGCTCCTGGCCCTCGATCCGTGTGCCTCTGTGAGTAGAGCAACCAGCACGGCTGCTCACCCTGTGGGGTGTTCCTTGCATGTGTGCTACTACCAGCGCAGGCTGCAGATGCTCTGCAAACCACAGATCTGAATGTTAGTGAACTAGCAACGTGGTCGTGCCCTTCAAAGTGCAGTGTGTTTCACTGCAGAGTGAGGTCCTTTGTTCTGGGATGGAACTCTTCACCGCTAGTGTCAGATTATTCTTTTCGAATCTAAAATAATGGAGGCTGGTACTCTCTGGGACTCTTCCTAATCATTCCTCAGTGAAATCTACTGTCAGGTCTTCTGTGACCTTATTTAACCACATCTCTCTCACACAGTCATAGGCTTACATTTGTTAGTGTAATTATTGAACGCATGCTTGTCCTCTGACCGTGAAGAGCTCTGGACGGGCGGAGGCTGAGCTACCTCCTGCTCCTTGTCATTTCCCCGGTGCCCAGCACACCACAGGCACTCAATGAATCTTTGCTTAATGATGAGTGGCTAAATGAAGCAGTAAATAGATGGCAATTTGAAAAAAAATATTGTTATTTGTGTTCTAAGGGCCTAAGCTTTTTTTTTTTTTTTTTTGAGGTAGTGCTGTTTTATGGAATTACAGAGGTGGTGAACCTCAGGTATAGAAAACAAGGGCATATTTTTAGGTTCCCTCTGTATTAGTCACCTTTCTGTTGCTGAAACAAAATGCCTGACATGAACAACTTAGAGGAGGAAGGGTTCATTTTGACTCAGTTTCAGAGGTTTCAGTCTGCAGCCAGCGAGCTTCCAGGCAGAAGCAGGGTGGTGGAAAGGCACGACAGAGGAACACTGCTGAACTCATGGCCTCCAGGACACAGCGGGAGGGGAAGAATCCATGAAGAAGGGTCCAGGAGCCAGATTACGGTCCCCAAAGTCACATCACATGGCCCACACGGACATACCCGGAATGTGTCTTCATGAATCTCCTACGTGGCTCAAAAGTCAATCAACTTGGCGATCAAGATTAGCGATCACAAGCTCTAAAGCTGTCTTCATTCTACTCAAGTCAAACAATACCAGACACTGGGAGGGCAGCCGGTACAGCTATATATTTAGAGAGGTGTGGTCCTGACAAGACAAATACATTGGCTGCGTAGAGAGGGACAGAGCCCCAGGTGAGCTGGCCATTCGGGGTTTCCTGTTCTCCATCAGGACAAAAGTCAGAGTGAGGGTAGGCAGGGTGCAGACTGCCTCTCTCCCTGATGGAGCCATCCTAGAGGACCATCTTCATGAGGGAGGGAAGCCAAGTGCACCATTCCTCAACCAGATATGGACCTGAGGAGACTGACTTTACAATCTGCAAAGTCTAGTTTTCTACTGGACAGGTTTGTATTTGAGCTTTTATGCAAAATGGCAAATGCATCGTGAAAATTACCTGTGTTAGCACTAAGTTTTTTGGCTTATACTGTGTGTGACCATATTAATGTGCTGCTTGGATAGAGCATTATTCAGCATTTTTGTTGAGACTACCAGGTTCCCATGACAGGATACATGAGTCAAGAACAAACAGTCCCCAAGTGGGGCAAATATAACATAAAGCCAAGAAAAATAAAAAAGCATCCTGCTGATTGAAAAAAAGAAAAGTCCTCTGAAGTGCACTTAATGTAAAAAAAACCTGGAGAAAAGGTTAAAAATTTCCTAGTACTACTAAGAGGCTGGAAGGAGAGGATAGAAATAATATAAAAGAACAATCCAAGAAAAAGAAAGAAAAATTTAAAAAGGTGTCTCAAATAAGAACAGACACAATAAACTGCTGTAATTCTTCCAAAAAATATTTAAAGCATCCAAAGCCAGCCTTTTCATTCAATACTTACTGGTGGAAAGCTAATGGCATTCTCATTAAAAGAAACAATAAGAAAACAGTGGTTGCTATAGCACCTGAAAGTTATAATTGTTCAGGAAATTTAGACATAGAAAAAAAGAAAGGCGTGTAAGTTCAAAGCAATCCCTAAAAACCAGAACGAAAAAACCTATGGAATTAAATAAATGTTCAAGGCAGTGGCTAGTTAAATAAATACAGAATACCCATTCATCACCCCTTCCCTCCAACCAGTGACTTTCTTTTGTCTATGATAGCCAGTCGGAAATTCGGTAGAGATGACAGATACTGTAAAATACTGGGAAAAGAACGAAAAGTGTGTAAAAGGATTGTGAAGAAAATCAGTTGCTTTATCAAAAGTCAATCAGAAGCACTGTGACTGAAGGGAGAGATGGGCCTCATTTCTTGAAGAGATCAGTAATCCGAAATATGCTAATTCTGCCCAGGCTCTTTACAAATTTTAGTCTTTCTAATAATTCCCAACAGGGGTAACAACTTAGCAAAGTGATTTTAAAGTTGGTATTAAATAAAAATGAATTTAAAACATCAAAAGGATATTTGGAAAAACAGAATATTCAAAGTGAATTCAAACTCTCAGGGAATAAACCTTAAATTATGTTAAATAAAAGGCTATATAAATGGTCAAAAATATTCAGTATTGCAAATGTAACCAATATCCCCAAATTAGTCTATACATTCTCATTGGATTTTTTAAGATGTCAAATTGATTTTATATTCTATCTGGGAAATTAAAGGTATAAATAGCAAAGTAAATGTAGAAAAGGGAGGGGATTGGATTCTACTAGATTCCAGAATATAATATAAAGGTGTAATAGAGCAGTATGGTGTTTTTGCAGGTACAGATAAATAGATTAATGGGACATAATGTAAGCCATAAATAGAATTCCATATACTTTGGCATTTTATGAGACAGATGGCATTTCAAAAACAGTTAAATGAGAGATTTAGATAATAAATAGTGTTGAGATGATCTGGAGGTTTGAAAAAAATAAGAAATCTACCTTATATGCAAAAATTCAGGGCTAAATGCTAAAAATATTATAGAAAGAAGAAAGTAGAGGGTAATACTTTTTATAACCACATAGAACAGAAATGCTCTCTGAAACTGTCTTAACACACAAAAGCCATAAAGAAAAAATCTGATTATTAAATACATATAAATGTAAAGTAGGGGTCATAATAAACAAAGTTAGCAGAATTATGATAATCTTTGAGAAAAGCAGGCAACATGTAGAATAGAAAATGAAATGATGGACATACGAATACTTACATAATGATCTCCTATAAATGAATAAAAATCAATATAAACAGGAAATTTGACAAAAGGTGTAAATGGATAGTTTGCTCCATATACGTGAATAGATTAAAGTACATTTAAAGCTGGGTGTGATGGAATACACCTGTCATCCCAGCTACTTGGGAGGCGAAGACACGGGGATAAGCACAGGACCAGCCTGGGCAATTTAGCAAGGCCATATCCCAAAATAAAAAAATAAAAGGGGCCTGGCATACACCTCAGTGATAAAGTACCTCTGGGTGGAATCTCAAGTCCTGCCCTCCCCTGCAAAAATATATATAAAGTACATTTGAATTAAAGCACTCCAAACACAAAATTTTTGAACCATTCAATGTTTTTTTCTGCATGAGCCTTCTGATCTAAAAAGCAAAGAGAAAGGTAATTAAATTAAAGGAAACTGTATGCAATATGACCAAAAGCCTGTCTGAATATATACTCAATGTCCACACATAGTATATTAGGAGGAAATATACCAATATGTTATCTCTAGACAATGTAATTAAGGATAGTTTTTATTTTCTTCATTTGGTTCTGTATCTGAAAATTTTCTACAATGAACACATATTTCTTATATTATCAGAAATGAATCTCTATGTATAGATACAGTGGTACCTCAGTTTATGAACTTAATTCTTTCCACAGTTCTGGTCACAAGGCAAATTGGACAAGAACCAAATCATTCAATGGTTAAGTTCAGTGTTGACTTTATGAGGAAATTTGATTTGGTTCTTGTCCAATTTGGTTTGCAACTAGGATCGTGAAAAGAATTAAGTTCGTGACCAATGTACCACTGTAGGTAGGTATCTAAACAGATATATAATGAAACAGACAGGTATCTACAACATAGGGAAATAAGCAAGACTGCTACATAAATTGAATGCCCTTGGCCCTACGGTATCAGTGGCCAGGCAGGCAAACAGGAAAGAAAAGTTATTAGGTGAACTAAGGTCCACAGAGGAGAAGATGAAAGTGCTGTACTTCTCATACAAAATGAGAATTATGTAGGAAAGGGTGCATTTATAGAACGTGAAGGAGAGAAAGCAGTTGGCATTCACTCATTGGCTTATTTGGGGCAATCCAAGGACACACATCTGATCATTGTTAATGGGCACAGCCCTGTGGGATTCTGAGGTCACACTCTGCATGCCAACAGGTTCTCAGTGCCCTGCATTCCAAACGAAAACCGACTCTGCGTGGTGAGCATGGGTAATGGGGTGGCAATAGCACATCATTCACCGTGACCTGCCAGGTGTGCTCTAAACCCTTGTGACACAGTGAGCATTCCGTGTCGCCCCGCTTGGAACACCAGCAATGAAGAACTCATCAAAATTCTGAGTCTTTCACACATGTTGGTGAGGAGTATGATATCTGGAACTAACAGGGTGATTTGGAATTCTTTTTACAATTTCAAGGGTTAAGCGTCATAGGCATGGATTGGAAAGAAAGCAGCTGCCATCTTCTGGCTGCAAGATGCCCTTTCCCGTTTTCTGTATTAGTTCTCTCTAGGGGTAGAGGTCATGGTTCTGACCATTAACCTTCCTCAGGATGCATCAAAGGAACAAAATCAAAAGGTATCACCCGTAGTTTTTCTTTTTAAGAGGAAGATTTGCTCTTCCTCCTTAGCACTGAAATCAAGACAAAAACCAAAACAACAAACGCCAAGTCTCTACTCATTTTAGTAGGGAAGAGACAGATTCTCAGTAGTTCTTTGAGAGTGGGGAGAAATGATTCATATTTCGGCTAAAAGATAAAATCCAGTTTGTACTGAGTTAAACGCTAAAAACTGAGTGTTATAGTTTGTGTCTGGATGTCCCCCCATATCCTCATACAGGCATGGCGTGGGATTCTAGATTTTGATTGATCCACAGTCCAATGCTGGGATTATGGGTGTGAGTGCTACACCAGCCCTGGGGTGGGTAGTTTGCATACAACATGAGGGAGGGAAAGAAGCTTGCTCTTCCTTCTGTCTCTCCTCTATTTTGCTCTTGTTGCTTTGCTGTCTTCTGCCACCATGAACTGTTGCCCTCTGCCATGTGCCACCCTGCCTTGGAGCCAGGAGAGCATGGACTGAAACCTCCACAAACTGTGAGCTAAATAAACCTTTCCTTCCTTAATTCTGGGTGTCAGGTATTTTGCCTCAGCAACAAGAGAAAAGTAATCCAGAAAATGAGACTAATAAAAAGGATTAGAACCTATTAGCATTAGACATAGAGATGAATATCAAACAGATCTCAAGTCTTGGCCAGTCCTGCCCATACCTAGAATCAAAGGAAATTCATAAAGGAAAACCACTAGAGGTAAAAATATCAAAATGTAAAACTGCTATATATCAATTTGTATTATATGAATATTTATAATTTTGAGGACAAAATCATATAATTGTCTCAATAGATGCCAAAAAAGAATTTAGTAGAAATTTACTTGACAAAATATACATTCAGAATCAAAAGCCATGTAAGACACAACAGTGAAATTAAAGACATTAGCTAGAATCAAGGCAAGATTTCTACTATCACGTCTACTACCAAAGGTTATTCTGCAGGATTTACCATGGAAGTAAGAAAGGAAAACAAATAGAATAGCAGGAAAGACCAAATACCTTTATCTGCAGGCTCTATGGTATCAACCAACTACTAGAAACTGTAAGAGAAGTAGTAAGGCAGCTAGTTATAAAATAGAAATAACTTTTCTATATTCAAATAACATACCATAACAGAACTTTATTAAAATAATAAAAGACTATATCATAATGATTACTCTCCCTAACAACAAGCATTCCGTATGACAATGAAAATGAAGTATATTTAGCATTTGAAAAAGTGATTCTAGCGCTCATCTAAACACCTGAGAAGAAGAGAAACTTGATGAGAAAGAGAAGTCTGATGTTAAAATATGTGAGAAAACTTTATTAACCCACACAGCACAATGTTGGGATCAGTGTAAAAGACTTTGTGAAAAAGAGAATAGAGCATCTGAAGTAGACCCAGTAAACATGGCTGCATGGCATCTAATACAAGCAGTGCATGAAACTAGTAAGGAAGAAATACATGTGGAGATGAAAAGATGTCTTCTGGGGAAAAACAATCTGAAGCCTCTCACTCACAATTTACAATGTATTATAAGGAATCTGCTGGCTTCCAGAAGTAGTACAGCCTGAAACACAGATCATGAAAGCATACAGGCTCTGCAATGACTGATGCTGCTACTTAAAAATAAAAGCATAGATGGCCCTTAACCTGCGATGGTTAACTTATACAGTTTCAACTCTAGGATGGTATGAAGCCATGATTTAGAGTTGTGATCTTTCCTCAGCTGGCGACAATACAGAGGATGCTCTGTCCTGATGCTGGGCAGAGACAGACAGCCTCAGTGCCAAAGCAGCCACACCACTCTGAATGGGAAAAACAGGCACTCTTCAGGGTGCTGTGATGTACAGAGGTTGAGTGGATGAAATGTGTTTTCAATTTATGATACTTTCTCAACCTGTGGTGGGCTTGTTAGGATGTAATTTCATGGGAAGTTGAGGAGTATGTGTATTCCAAAATCCATTCCCAGTTTTATGCATAAAGGCAGTGTACCAAGACCGGCTCCTCCACCTCCCTGGGAGCTGCTGATACAGTTGTGAGAGTAAGACATCAGCTCAGGGTTTTGAGGAACAGCTCTGGTTTCCTAATACAGGGTATTTCCTGTTCCTCTTTCCTCCTCCCTGCCTGAAATACAAGTCTACTGCAGCCTTCTGTGATTGCAAGGCAGAAGGCAACCAACTGAAAGAAAATTATGGATTCCTAAAGGTGCTCACCAGCCAGTCTGGAACCTCTGATTTGAGAGGCTTTAAGGAGTGATTGTTGGGGGTTTTTCTTGTTTGAAGCCCAATTGAGTTTCAACTGCTTCTAATGAAGAAGTAATGCTTGGAAAGCATGCTTTTTAAAATTTATGTGAAACCCCAAGTCCATTAGGGAAAGCACTGATTAATACTGAACTTGCAAAGAAAATCAAATGTTATAAACAAATAAACAAACAAGAACCATATGCACATTTAAAAGACAAATGAAACACAGGGAAAATATATATAGTTAATTGCTTAATATATACAAAACTCATAAATAGGATGCACAGTTCCAGAGAACTGGGCTCTCTGTGACTCAGCCTTAGGATTTATTCAGCATCCCATCATCTGTATGCTGCTAGGTGAAGCAGTCTTAAGGCCACCCAGATTCCAGGAGAGGAGATCTTCATGTCATTGGTCAGTAGGCAGAGCATCGAAACACTTACAGGAATGTTTTTAAACTAGCACAAACTATAACTGCTTAACCTACAAATTCCCTTTGCAGCAGTTTTCCCTGTAGAAGCAAGCAAGCTTGAGATGTTTGTTCTAGAACGAATTATAGCAATGGTTATCAAATTTCAGCAAGCCTCAGAATTAAACAGAAGACTTGTTAAAACTTAGATTTCTGGGTCCCATACCCAGAGTTCTTGATTCAGGAGGTCTGGGTAGGATGGAGAATATATATTTTTAAGAACTTTCTAGATGGTGTTGATTCTGTAGCTCTGACAAACAAAACCAAGAACTACTGATTTATATAACACTATACCTCAAATTATATTATTGCACTTGTTTTCCCATTCTATAAAGAAACTTTGATTGAAACACACTCTGACAGGACAAAGAGAAATCCCTAGCCTTGTTACAATGGACAAACATATCTGAGTCACATTTTTGATGGCAGGAAACCCTTCAGGTGACTGAACCTAAAGTCTCAACCTTCTAACCACAGATCATCATGACTCTGATTAAGGTGGAATTTGTAGATTTTGGTGAACTTGCAGTTATGCTGCTCTTTGGCCTCTTTGCTGCCACTTCTTACCTGCTTTCCTCAATGTTTCAGGCTCTGCAGCCACTGCAGGGCCTACCACTAATAGGGTTAGTGATACCAGAAATATTAAGGCAGCTGTCTTTCTAGAAGGAAAAGCATTTCTATACTGGAAAGCCTGGATTTTGTATAACAGCATTCTGAAGTGGCCTTCGTCCTAAGCTTGGAAGTCTTTGTTTTGTTTCTGATGCTCTTACGTTGTGTGAGGCACACTAAAGCACAGGCCAGCCTTAGAGGACACTGGTCAAACCTCAGGACATCTGAGCATCAGCCTTGAATTTCTTTTCCCGAGGGACTGACACACTTGTGACACACTTCCTTAACTCTCAACTCTCCCCATTGCTCAGTTAAAGACTTACAAACCCTTTCATTCATCCCAATGTACCCTTCCAGAATTGTCAACTGTGGTCTCCCCTTAAGAACTCTATGTTCTAGGCCTTAGTGCTACCTCAGCTTTCTCCAAATACGATTTTCACAGTCCATCCTTTGAGAAATGTCATTTCCCCTCAGGTATCTCCTCCCCGTGAGTTCTGATCCATGCTTGACACTTGGTACATCAACCCCCCAGGTTATCTATCCAGTTAGGGAGCAGGCTGCCTTCTCAGAGATCCCAGGGCGCCATGTACATTCATCATGTAGGACGATGATCTGTGATGCCCTCAGTGCCGTGTGACCGAGTCAGCTTCTCTAGGACAGGGACACACGGGGCTCACTGGGTGCTACACACACTGCCCAGCCCAAGGCTGCACAGCACCCAGTACCTCAGCAGTAAGGCAGACATGCTGCAGATGCACCTATAAGTGCAGATGTCCTTTCCAAATGACTCGTGGAAATTCAAAGCTGTAATGTTAACCTTGATATAGATCCACATCAGAATTCCAACAGCAGCTTCTAAATAACACACAGGTAAATCAAATGTTTCTTACTTTGAGCTGTAGTCGAACCCTGGCCAGAAAGAATTTCCAACAATTCTCCCTGGAGTTCACCATGCCCAGGCCACGAACTTCATTCCGAACTCCAGAAACTATCTTGTCCACATCTTCCTCACTGAAGAGATCTGGGATTTCTCCTGCCCTCAAAAGAATGAGCAGAATTACCCAAAGATAACTGCAATTGAAATTGCAGGTATGGCTTCCTGATACTTGAAATGTTTTGTAAGACAATGTTCAGCTTAAATGGTAAGAGTTTGGAATTAGGAATGCCATTTTCTTCTCATAGTTTTGCATTCAGAAGATTTACAACACTTGGAGGACGAGCAATGATGAACAAACCCACGAAGCCCGTCTGGGTAGGAATAACATTTACTCCTCTGAAGGCCTCTTGGAGGCACTTCTCACCCATAAGCAGACTAAGAAAGCAATACACCTCAAATTAGTTAGGTTTATAGGTTTCTCCCCAAAGACTGCCCCAGCACACATTTCAAAGACAAATTATCTCCCTTTAAAGTTCACTGAAACTACAGATAATTTGTCATTGGGGAAGATCTTTCAAGAAATGTGTTAGTTTAATCACCTGACATCAGCAAGTCATTAATCAGCACGAGAAAGCTCTCATCTAGAACGTGGGCATCTGTCAGGAGGAACGCAGTGGGCATGTTCTTGGCTCCTGTTCTGATGTACAAATTGGCAAGATCTACCTGTAAGGAAAGGAGGCCATCACTCATGTTTTGTTAAAATGCTGATGTGACGTTGGGAGTATGCATATGAGTACCGGGAAGAGATGATCCAGTAACTATAACGCGATAGCAGTGCACTCTGCCTTTTCTCCCGGTGACCTGCTAGAGGGGAAAGAAGCGTGACATCACCTGCACTTCTGGCATATAATGATGAGCGTCAGTCTGCGGCTTAATGGAGCGCAGGGATGGAAACAGGCTGCTGATGAGCGACAACTCCCTTCTAATAGAGTGAAAATGAATTCACTGATGCCTTTTGTCAAGTAACACAGTGGAAGGGAGTTTTTTGCTTATCGCAATGATTGTCTATTTCACTGAAGATAGGTTTTATTTAGTTGGCTATAATGACAAGCATTTTTTAAAAAGTTACAATACATGTGCAAGAACCTGTATTGTTTTGTAAAGAGCACTGTGATTAAAAATAAAAACTGTACAAACACAATGGTTTCTCAAATGTGATAGTCCCACTGTATTTTATTCTCATATTCTTAACCAAAGGTTAGAAATCTACTTGTATTTATAAAGGAAGTGGGTTTTTCTCCCTTTTACCCTGTATCATACTGGAAAACCAATAATGTTGAACACCAGTTTTGGTTAATGTGAAAGAAAAATTTGTATGTATAAGCAAATATTTAATAGAATATGTTTATATTATGGAGCCTATAAACACTAATTTGACTATGAAGGTGAAACAGCCAAAGGTAAATAGCTCTTCAAAGGAGAGCTGTTCCTTCTCCTCCCTGGCCAAGGGAGGCCTCGGCCAAATCCAGGAGTCAGAGTTGACAAGGGTGCGCTGCCAGCCTACGCTCTGTCCTCCAGACGGTTACAAGTAGAGTTGACCCTGCACATCCACACATGCAACCAATGGCGAACTGAACATTTTTTTGGGGAAAAAACCTGTATCTGTACTGAACATATATAGATTTTTTTCTTGTCATTATTTCTGGAACAAAACAGTAAAAGAACTATTTGCATGGCATTTTCACTGTACTGGGTATTATAAAGAACACAGAGATGACTTGAAGTATAAGGGAAGGTATGCACAGATTACATGCAAATACTCTGCCATTTCCTATAAGGGATGTGAGCATTTGCACTGAAGGGGATCTGTGTGGCCCTGGAACCAATCTGCCAAGCACAAGTAGTTACGACCACTATCGAGCAAGCTTACTCACCCGAAGGTCTTGGATCCCATAGCCTTCGGTCAGGGTGACCTGAAAGACCTCAAGGCTGCAAATGTGAGCTGCCAGTCTAGACAGGCTCTGCTTGCCGCTGCCTCCGACTCCAATTAAGAGCGCGTGACCTTGAGGGGTTCTGAGGATTCGGCTGATTCGACACCTGGTAAAATAAAGGCACCCACCATGATGTGGAATACAAAATTCTCTGGACATTTTATTAAATATTCAGAAACTTAATTCTAATTTTTATTGGAAACTTTAGTCCTTGTTCATATCTTTACCTATCAAAGATGCTGCCCATTTCTTTGCCCCTGAACTGTATGCCTGACAAACTTTCCCAGGCTACTAACAATTTGGAGTCATTGTTTTATCACTTACCACTATACTTTGAAATCTGTACAAGGCCTTGTGCCTAAGCATCAAAAGTTTTTATTAGCTGTCAGATTCAATTCCACATCAGCATCCAAGTGCAAAGACACCAAGGGTAAAATACCTTTGTGCCAAAAATACACGCTCTGCAATTACTTGGGAAAACATGCATTTGTTCAGACCAATGGACATCTCCACGAGATTTAGTCATGTGAATTCAATACTTGCCTCTTCTTAATCAGTGCTCACGACCTTCACATTAAAGCCTTCCCCACGCCCACAGTATTGTAAAATAATTTAATGAAAAAATTCAGATTCATAAAGTTTCCATCAAAGCCAACTAATTCCTTGTTCTACAGTAGCCAAGATCTAGTGAATGCTTACGCTATTGCTATCACTGCTACAACTTTCAGTTATGAATAAATTGGCTTTAACGTTAGTGAAATATGGGCTTCACTAAAGAAACAGATTTCAGTTATGTTGTAAATATGAAGAAAAACTACCAAACAAAAGATAAACATGGAGATACTTAAGGGCAAAACCTGGGATGCCACTGTGTTTATCTGAGGTTGCTTTTTTGAAACAAACTTTAAGCGTTGAATGATCCATGCAGATGCTTGTTTTAAATAATGTTTTTTGAAAAAAACAGTCACTTATACCAAGACAAGCTCATATAAACATTTCCCCAAAACATCCAATTATTGAAAAGAAAGGTTATTTTACAAGCCTGGGTGTCCCATTAAATTCTACTTTACATGACCCCACACAAAATAGCCTTGGGAATGTGATAACACAGGAGAAACCCCTCACTCCAAAGCCAGGTTTGCACTTTATCTTAACGTGCACTTTGAGGCTTTACCCCACCAGATTTGCTAAATGGCAAAGTTCCTTTGTATAAAACTCTAGGTCATGATTTTAAATCATCTCTAATGCTGATTAAATCAGACTGGAGCTCATAATCTCTGATCAAAGAAACAGTTTCATCTGTTAGGCTGTGGAAATTCCATGCTGAATAATTTTTTGAGGAAACTCTTGCCATCAGTGTCAGGAGGAGGTTTGTTTCATGTATGCCCCCGGCTCACGCAGGGAGTTAGTATACTAACCAACCAGAACAGTGCTAGCAATAACCCGCTGAACACCATGCTCGAGGATTCTAATTGAAACTCCCCTTGTTGGTGTCATCAGGGGATCACTGCAGCCAGTTCAATAAAACCCTCAGTACTCAGCATGCTTAGCAGAAGTGATCTTGCGGAGGGTGCCAACATTTACTTAAGCACTGGAGGTAAACATTTTACAGAGAAATTCTGAAAATGGAATTCTTCACATCTGTTTTTCTGTTTGGATTCCTCATTTCTTCTCCATTTCCTTTTCCTCTCCTCTCGTCCTTCTTTCCTTCCCCTCCCCTTCCCTCTTTCCTTTCCCCTCAATCTTTGCCCACTGCCATTCATTACACAGGTCTGGGAGAGAGGAGGGTAACTTGAATGGGAGAAGAGAATTAGATGTAAAGACGTAATCAATTCTCCATCCCACAGCAGCCCTGGTGAGCTATTTAGACTATACACGGATCACGTCATCCTCATGATAAAATCCATCGCACAGCTTATTGCTGCACTTAGAGCATCATCACAACCCCTTACTCTGGTTACAAAGAGATGCCCTACACGAGCAATGGCAGTTCCTGCCTCTCCATCCTCCTCACACATTTCTTGCCCTATTATTTTTCCTATGATGCAGCTACCCTTGATCCTTTTCACTGTTTCTCAAACATTCCTGCCTCAGAGCCACATGAAATCTGCTCTCTGTCACCATGTCCTTATTTCACATATTTTTACAACTTTTGATTTTATCGTTTAAATCTCAGTTTAAATGCCAAGCTTTCCCAGACCCTCTTTAGGGCTCCAAATGTGGGTCAAGCATTTCTTATCCAACAAAGCTGAAATCTGAAAGGCTCTAAAAATCTCAAATGTTTGGTGGAAAATTCTACATCTGATCCCATCTGATGGGCTACAGTCAAAACACACTAAAAATGTGTAAAATTACCTTCAGGCAATGTGTATAGGATATAATATACCTATGGTGAATTTTGTGGTTAGACTTGGGTCCCATCCCCAAGACATCTTGTTACCCATATGCAAATATTGCAAAATCTGAAAAAAAAAAATCCCAAATCCTAAACATTTCAGGTCCCAAGCATTTTGGATAAAGAATATTCAATCTGTAGCTTGTTTCATAGATTCAGCCTATTTTATTTTTGATAATGACATATTTCTTTCTATATATTCCTCATTCCCTTGCTGGTTTGTTCACATCCTTATAAATGTCTGTCTGTAGCACTGACACATAAGCCTGTGAGTGAAGGAATAGGACTGTGGGTGCTTGCAGCTGCACCCCTAGCCCTGAGAACAGTGCGGATGGAAGGGCTGCAGCAGGTGCAGGCCCAGCACTGTCTGTGCACAACATGAGGTCCTGAGTCACGGAGAGGAGCAAGAGCCTTGTCAGTGCCGTTATCTTCGAGGACAGTTGTCTTCCTTTTATTTCCTGCCAAGAAAACACACCCCATACTGTTTTTTCCACTTTGCCCAAAAGTACTGAAACAGCTGGCCACATTCTTATTTGGCACTCAGCAAAATCTACGCACTCCGGGAAAATCAGTTTGCATCCTATCTCTGCCACTTACAAACTACGTGGTTTTCAGGAGGTCATTTCTGTTTCTCTTTCTTAGTAGTCTAATCTAACAGGGCTGCAGTGAAATAAAGTGAAATTCTGATTAGACGTTATGGCATTGTAGGAAGTAGTGTGCCAATGTACGATACAAAGATTGGACATAAATAATAGCAACATATATATTTTGGTGTTGTATGACAAGTAATAGGTAAGAACTGATAGAGTCTCAGTACAATCTATTGAAGAACAACTGTGGACTGTGAGTCGTTTTTCCTTTGGGAAAAAAAAAAAGGACCAGTCAACTCACACGTGTTGCATGGCATCTTCAAACAACACCAGGTGCATGGCAGCATTGAGCTCATTGTAGTTGTCCAGTGACTCCGTAAGAATCCTCTTCAGTGCTTCCCAGTCCTTCACTGGCATGTAACAGGGCTCCTCCCCGCCTTTAGCAAAGTGGCAGTAAACGAGGGGTTGCTGAAGCAGCACATCACTATTGAGACCCTGCGGATGTGGAAGAGAAACTGGTGTGTGACTGTTCAGAAAGATTCATCTTACATAAGGCAGAATGTCTGTTACGCTGCTATCTAGACGTCCTTTCAGAACCTCATGTGCTCATGGGTGGGGGTTTTTGGGAGTGGCTGGATCATGGATGTGTGATTATGAATTAAGGGTGTGTGATAAGTAAATTAATCCATTGATTGGTTTAGTATAGTTCTAGGTGTGGATAATGGGAAGGCCCACCCTTCATGTGTGTGGCATCAACCAATAGGCTTGTAGCCTGAATGAAATAAAAGGGAAAGGGAGGCTTGCTGCTGGCTGCCTTCTGCCTGCTCTGCCATAGACTGTTTCTCCTCTGTGATGCCCCTCTAGCATGCTTCCCTGCATTGGAGCCAGGTGACTATGGAAACCTTTACAAACTGTGAGCTAAATAAACCTCTCCTCTTTTAACTTGTGGGCACTGGGTACTTTGTGCCAGCAATGAGAAAATAACTAAGTCTATGAAGGGAAGGCCTGAAGATCGTCTGTGAGCAGGTGGGAGAATATTCCTATGTCCAGATCCCATATTCTCAGCAACCCAGATGCTGCAGGGAGCTTAGCCCCCTATAATTCACTCATGTCCTTTTCTAACTTTAGCCCCAACACTAACTGGTAAGAGAGCAAGCAGTGAGCTCTGACAGTCACACTTACTTCAAAATATTTATAAGCAGTTTCCAGTATTTTTTTCTGAAACAAGTTGCAGTCTTTTGTGTCTATCAGCTTATCTCCATAAACACGGGAAGATTCATGAAGCCACAGGTATATCAAATCGTTTGGGCCTTTTAAACACTCAGGAGATGCAAACAAAATCCCCTATGAAACAGAAATGGGAAATATATCTTTCATTCAAAAGATTAAGACACTCCAAGTAAGTAGCTCTTTAACATTTACCTGTGTGCGGAGTTTAGCAATTTAAAAGCAATATAAACAAGAGTGTATGTATGTGCATACATGTACATATAAAAGTAATTTTATCTTTTAAAAGGTGACATTTAAAAATTTATCATTATACTCACCCATTTTTGGGACTACAACTGGGACTGTAGTTCAAGAGTGAATTCAAGAACTAAGTGCCATTGAGCCCTTGCAGCTATTAAGTCTTCTAATGGATTAAACTCACAAAACCAAAGGACAAACTAACATGAAAGTCACAGAATACAATGTTTTTAAAATTTTAAAACCCTTGGTACCGTATATCAGTCAGTTTAACCCATTCATGGGACAAATGAACATGTGACCAAAAGTAAATGTGCAAATCTACACCTTGTGGGTAGATGTGGGTAGCAGTAAAACACTTGAGTTCCTGTGCCTACCCTCAGCCCGTTCAGTATCCCGGGTTCACACAGACCTGCTGCTTATGGAGAGTCAGCCTTCTCTACACTCATGGAACACTGTGGGAAATTAGACTGCAAGGCTAAGACACAATTTGGAGATGGCAGGCACAGCTGACGGGAAGAGATGAGGGAGCAGGAAGCAGCACATCCCATTTCACCAGCAGCCTCTCTTCCCTTTTCTTCTAAGATTAAAACTCTGCTTTTATTTATTTTTTACTTTTTGTGGGTACCAGGAATTGAACTTAGGACCTCACACTTCCAGGTGCTTGCCAGGCAGGCACTGTGCCGCTGAGCTAATTCCCCAGCCCCTAGATTTATTTCTCTTAATGTCATAGTTGCAAGATGCATCCATTACCCTACAAATGATTCAAGTTTATCTTTCTTCACGGCACTGTAGTACTCCATTGTGTATAAATACATTTTCTTTATCCATTCCTCTTTTGACGGGCATACAGTCTGCTTCCAAGATTTAGCTATTGTGAATTGTACTACTATAAACATGAGCATGCATGTGTCACTGTAATATGATGTTTTTAAGTCTTTCAGGAAGATTCCTAGAAGGGGAATAACTGGGTCAAATGGCATTTCTAGTGTTAGTTTTTTTGAGTAATCTCAATTTTCAACATCAATAGAAAATGATCCAGCAATCTAAGCAATAATACTTTCCTCTTAAGTGTGTGAAAATCACATATAAATGGTTACTGCAAAAACATCATCAATTATACTCATTTGGTACTTTGTAAAAGAGGACTCTCAACCTAAGGAGTCCAAATTTCTACCTTTGTTTCTACCGTTATGTCACTCTCTGCCATCACCTGAGTATCTCCCTCAAATTCACGTATTGAAATTTAATTGCCAGTATGACAGCATTAAGAGGTGAGGTCTTTTGGAGATAGTTAAATTGTAACATGACCTCAAATAAGAGATGGACCCTTTCGATCTTCCACCCCTTCTGTCAGGGGCAGACACAAAGGTCAAGGCACCATCACGGAATCACAGACAAGGGTCTCACTAAACACCAAGCCTGCTGGAGCCTTGGTCGGCCTTCAAATTTTCAGTCTCCAAAATCTGTAATACATTTTATAACTTACGCATTACCCAGTCCCAGGTATTTTGGTATGGTGGCACAAAGAATCTGAGAGACTAGGTAACCCAAGGGGCACAACTGTTCTCTGACAAAAAGGGAATGATAAACCCACTGGACTGACTTCAAAGAGAAGTTTATGGGCATAAAATGAAAGAATACATTCACAATTACAAAGCATGGTTTTTTTGTTTTTTTTGTTTTTTTTTGTTTTGTTTTTCTCTGGTAC
The DNA here is from genome assembly GCF_000276665.1 of Chinchilla lanigera. Classification (NCBI taxonomy): domain Eukaryota; kingdom Metazoa; phylum Chordata; class Mammalia; order Rodentia; family Chinchillidae; genus Chinchilla; species Chinchilla lanigera. The sequence continues at coordinate 24,223,924 of NW_004955410.1, read as the reverse complement.
CGGGAACTGAACTCATGACCTTGCGCTTGCCAGGCAGGCGCTTTTGCCACTGAGCTAAATCCCCAGACCCCAAAGCATGGTTTTAAACATAAGTTCTATAATTACTCCTCTACTCAGGAGGCATAAAATAGAGCAGTCAAGGTACCTGGAAGATGTTTGATAGGTCTCTCAGATTAAAAATATAGTGGAACTTGACAGCCGTGGGTAAAAAGTTCTGTGTCATCATTTGATGGAATGCTATTGTTGCCTGGATCAAAGAGGGGCCACTTCTGAGAACTGACGGACCAAAGGCCTGGTGCTGGAAATGGACGCTAAAGATATGGCCATAGATAGTATTCAGTGCATCCAGAGATGGAAAGTTGAATGCAAACACTGTGAAATGTCTCTGAAAAGAAACATAAGACTTAGTATAAAATAAGGGCTTTACTCCTGCCAGGAAGCTGCAAACAAGCAGCAGAGTTTTCATCCCTCCTGTAACCAGGTCCATTCCCATGAAACCTGTTAGTGTCTGCTTTTCAGATCTTGGGCTTGGCCAGGTGACTTGCTTGAGCTCACAGAACGAGATGAAGTGGCAACAGCCTACAGAGGCTGCACGTATCCCCTGTTCACTTAGGCCTCTGGTTTTCCATGACCTTGACACCCTGCTAAGGATGGGAGGCACAAAGAACAGAGCCACAGCGGCCCAGCCGCTCCATCTTAAGCCAGGTTAGATTAGCTGATACAGTCAACCCCCAGATGGTCTCAAAGGAGCCCCGCCAAGATCAGCAGAGCACCTAACTCACTGCCAGCAAACTCAAGGTAAGTGAGGACAACCACCGTGTGCTCCTGCTGCATGTATGTTGGTGATGGCTGTTGTCCTATGATCTGCACACGCAGAACCTTACACACAAATATTTATAGAAGCTCTATGCATAACTGCCAAAATTTGAAAGCAACCAATCTGTGCTTCAATATGTGGGTAAATAAACTATGTACAGTCATGCAATGAATATTATTCCATGATAAAAAGAAATGATCTATCAAGCCATAAAAAGACATGGAGGAACCATAAACAAATACTGCTCAGTGAAAAAAGGTATCTAAAAGGCTGCACACTCTATGGTTCTAACCATAAGATATTCTGGAAAAGGCACAGTTGTGGATACAGGAAAAGTAAAGACATCAGTGTATATAGCAAATTAGTATCTAGAACACACAGAAAATCTAAACATTTACCTGAAAAATGATTCAAAACTGGGCAAAAGATTTCATAGATATTTCCCCCAAGAAGATATCCAATGGCCAATAAACACATAAAAAGATACTTAATGTCACTAATTATTAGAGAAATACAAGTCAAAACTATAATTAGATAATATTTCAACCATTAGATGGCCACTATGAGGAAAAAAATAAGCAAAGTTGGCAAGGATGTGAGGAAATTGGAACTCTCGTGCAGTGTTGGTGGAAATAAAAAATGATGTGAAAAATCGAATGACTGCTCTTTAAGTTTAAAAAACAATTACCATAAAATCTAGTAATTCCTCTTCTTGGCATATGTTCAAAAGACTTGAAGGCAGTGTCTCCCAGAGATATTTGTACACCTATGTTCATAGTGGGATTATTTACAACAACTAAAATATGGAAGTAACCCAAGTGTCCACCATGGATGAATGGAAAATCAAAATGCTGTAGATAGTATATAAAATGGTACACTATTCAGTGTTAAGAAATTCTGCAATATGTCACAACATGTTTGGACCTTGGGCACATTATGTTAAGTGAAATAAGCCAGTCACAAAAAAATACTGCACAATTTAACATATATGAGGTGCTTACAGCCAAAACCAGAGATAGCCGCCCTGTAGAAGGGTGGCTGGCAGGGACTAAAAGGGGGAGCAATGGGGAGTTCCTGTTAATGGTTATAATTTCAGTTTCACAATATAAAAAGATGAAAATAAATGGTGGTGATGGTTTCACAACATTATGAAAGCATTTAGTACCACTGAATTATATACTTACAATGGTTAAGATGGTAAATTGTACGTAACATATACTTTACTGCCCTAACAAAATTGAAAATTTTTTTAAAATATCAGTTGCCATAGGTTCAGAAGAGAGGAAGGGATGAATACACAGAACATAGGGATTTTAGGGCAGTGAACTATTCTCTGCTGTTATAATGGTGTATACTGCTAATTATATGTTTATCAAAACCCACAGAAGGTACAAAACAACGTTAAACTCTGGACTTTGGTTGGTAATATTGTACCATCAGTGCCTTATCCATTGTCACTAATGCAAGAGGTTAATACAGTCGTAGGTCAAATGAAGCCAGGCAGGGAGGGAGAAGGCGGGAACAGTCTCTATGTTCAGTTCATTTTGCTGTGAACCTAAAACTGCTCTAAAAAATTTGAAGTCTCACTCTATATTCAAAAGCACCAAGAATCCAGACCTGCAACTTTGGAGCACCACACCGGAGCTGTGCGGGAGGGAGTGGTGCTGAGCGCATACCTGCAGCCGGGGGCTGACCGTGAAGCTGCCCACCGTGGGGTTCATGCAGGCCACATACTGGCAGTTGTGGATTTCTTTAAGCATCGCTTTCTGTCTATCATACCTGAGAGGCAAAAACGTAACACCTTAAGTCCCCAGACTGGAGATCAAAAAACAGCAGCATCCATCAGCTCATAAAAGATTTCATCACATGCTATCTTTATCACCAAGATGGTTCTGTGAGGTTAACCTTGTTAGCTTTATTTGGGGAGATCAAAACTGCAGCTCAGAAAGGTGACAGAGCTCTTTGGGGACCAAAATCAACACCCAAAGCCGTATCATTATGAATTGTCCCTGCCTGCTGACTCTGAGAAACGGTCTGTAACCACAGCAAGGCTCTGTGACGGGCAGGGCTCACCCCGTGTTCAGCTCAGTTTTTTATTAGTACATGGCTGCTCTCCATCCATGACGTTTACATTCATCGTAGGGCGCAGGTATGTGTACTCAACAAATCTTGATTCTTTTAACTCCTCTTTCCCCTCCCACCTCCTTACTCCCTTTATCTCTGGATTCCCTTCCTTAGTATCCTCCTCCTCTTCTTCCTCTTCATCATCATCATCGTCGTTCATGTTTGTGACATATAAATGCTTACATGTATTGTAGGTAGCTGTTACATGCACAAGACACATTTTAAGCCTTTTTAAGTTCCATTTCTCTCCCCCAACCCTTGGTCATTTTGTCCCCTTCCCATTTGCATAGGATCTATCCCCCCCCCCCCCGTTTCCTTTTCTCAATCTTTTATTTTGTTTTTTACTTTATATGTTCTTCAGATTACTCATATGAGAAACCATATGCTGTTTAGGCTTGTACATCTGATTTGTTTCACTTAACATTATAGTGTCAAGGTGCATCCATTTTCCTACAAATGTCTTGAATTTATCCTTCTTTACGGCAGAGTAGTATTTCATTGTGTATATAGATACAACCTTCTTTATTCATTCATCTGTTGAAAACTGTATAGTCTACTTCCAAGATTTAGTTACTATGAATTGTGCTGCTATAAACATGGATATGAATATATCACTGTAATATGATGTCTTGAACTCTTTCAGGAAGATACTTAGTAGGGGAATAGCTGAGTCAAATGAAGTTTCTAGTTTTAGTTATTTGAAGAATTTTCCTAGGGCTTGTACTAGTTTACCTCCCCACCAACGTGGAAGGGGCCTTTTTTCTCCCTCAGCCCCACCAGCATTTGTTATTATTGGATTTCTTGATGGCCATTCTTTTGGGCTCAGATGGACTCTCAGTGTCATTTTAAATGCCCTATATTCAGTGGTGCACACTGCAGACTGCAGTGCTCAGATACTGCTAAATGCTGCCGTCCTACAAAGTAAGGTCAAACTTCTTCTTAATAATTTAGTGACAGTGAATTCTTAAAGAAGATGTAATTTCTGGACAGCTAGGCTTCTAGGCTTTTCAGTCCCATCCTCCAAAGATACAAAGGGAAACAATTCCACTGAAGGTGGTGCCAAGGAATACAAAGTAAACCCAAACTCCATTTCAGAAAACACTGCCCTAGAAGAGTATGAAGCTGGGGACAATTGCATCTTAAAATGTTCATCTATAATCGTAATTACATGAGGGCAGAAAAGAAAACACAGAGAACTGCTTACCAGTGTCCATAATCAATGTGCTGCCGAATCAGAGTGTGGGGCTGAACAGTGCCGTATGAATCCACTTCAGGCATATTCATGTCATCAATGAAATAAACCAATTTTTTATTTCCTCCTGGACCATAGTTACGACCAGCTTTTTTCTCTAGAGGTTTCTCAAGAACTCCTAGAATATATAATTTTTTCCACCAGTGAGTGACGGAATGTGTACTTTGTCCTTGGTTGCTTTCTCCTATTCTTGGCCTCTTCTGTTGATTCATTCATCCACGGTTTCGGGTGTCACCTGCCTATCGTTTAATACCAGAAATGTACTTCCGGTCATCTTCTATGTCAGCCTCTCCTGCTGATCTCTAACCTGTTGCCAAAGGCTACTCTAACTCTCCTTTTCTGGAGACCTCAATATATACACCATGACCCACACTGCACAGACTCCCACTGACCTCAGCAGGACCCGTGTGCCCACCGGCACAAGCAGCCTGCACAGTCCCGCCACAACCTGGCTTGTCAGTCCTCTTCGGTCATCCCTCAGGAGAGTGCAGAACAGCTGAAGAAAGTCTCCCACACCTCTTGCCTTGGGCCATTGGCGCACAAAATACAGGAGGAGAGTGTGTGTCCACTACCTATGTGTACATAGAGTTCTATTTCTTCATGTGCCCACACATCTGAGCATGGCGGGCAAAGAAAAACCTGAACACTGTGTAGCTCAGACATACTAACTACTTACACAAGCCCTCTTCAGAGAGACTGCTGCTATCCTGGGGCCAAGATTCATTTCTGTAATCCTGATGACGACCCTGACAAATCAGCCATTTGTTGGTAAACAAATGGATAGCCAAATGAAAAAAGAAGGTGACAATGAATAAACACTTTTTCGAACACTTGGATGTTGGGCCAACACCAAATTCGCCTTTTTCTGGACTCATGTGAACATCCTCTCCTTCCATTCCTAGACTACCGCTTTCATTTTGCTCGCTGAGCTCCTGCTTATGGGGTTCACACTCTTCCAGTCTGCCAGATGCAGAGACTCAGTAGAACCTCCCCCTTTTGGTCCCCTGTCCATCCAACCTGTACATGGTATCTCCTGTCTGTACATGGTATCTTCTGTCATTTCTTTATGTTCCCCACTTGTCACTTCCCTTTCCAGAAGGGTGGCCCTGGGCTACATTACTTTCAGCTTGTCCATACTCAGAGGGACTCTCTCCCCACTTGGGCTCCTCCTCCCAAAACCCAGCTCCCAGATGGCCAGCTCCTTGCTCTTGCCAATGGCTCACCTCTTCCTACCCAAGCAAATTCAGTCTCCTCAGCTTGTATCTCAGCCTTCTTTATAATTATGGGGCTGGCTGTGGCAGGTTAGCCCAAGATTCTCCCAGCTTTACAAGCTAAATGTCTTAAGTTCCAGAAAACCCCTTGGTGTTTGGCAAACCGAACAGCTGGCCACTCTACCTGCACAGCTTGCGCTTAGCACTCCTGCCTTTCCTCTCCTTCCACATGACCACTGTGCTTCTATTACTGCACAGATTCCATCCACTCAGCATGTCCCACAGTCTGCTCTCCTTCATGTCTTTGCTTAAGCTGATCTTTCCATCCTAAACCTTTTCTTTGCCTGCGCATGACCTCTTTTTTCTGAAATCCTTTCTTTCAGAATACACTGGCAACTACACCTATTTCTATTCATCCCACTAATAAACACTCTGTAAATCTGATTCGTGCCTGGAATCCTGTGTATATAAACAGGAGGCGCACTCACTCTGCAGGGCTGCGGACGTTGTGTAGTAGTTGAAAGGTACACGGGACACTATGTAATCCTCAGATAGACTTGCCAGTACATCGCCCACAAAGACTGTTTTTCCCACTCCAGCATTTCCAACTAGCATGAGTGGCTTTCCTTTTTCAAGCAACAATTCAATGAAATATCTAAGGCGAGTTGTCTCTGATGTGTGAACCAGAACTCTCTGGAGGAAAAAAGAATGAAAGAAATCTCAGTGAGAGAGAGACACACACACATTCCAAAATTTTATTTTAATTTTTTTTCAAAATTTTATATTTGATCCAACACAGTCACTTTATTTATTTATTTTTTTTTAATTTTTTTTTTTTTTGGTTTTTCTCCGGTACTGGGAACCGAACTCACGACCTTGCACTTGCCAGGCAGGCGCTTTTGCCGCTGAGCTAAATCCCCAGCCCCTCACAGTCACTTTAGAATTGAGGTCTAAAGAATTCTCAGGTCAAGTTAATACCCAGTAAGAGGGTTTTACCTGTTTTGGTTTTGAGCTGTCACATCATAAGGAGAACACCTGGGTAATGCCATTAAGTATCATAGTGTAACCAACTGGTTTATATTTTCCAATCCAAGTCCTAGCCCCCAAGACTGCCTATCCTAGAATATATTCCCTGACCTCATCTTAAGCATATAAGAGAATGCAGTGAATATATAAATAGCCATCTACCACCCTTCAGCACCTGATAAAATATTTGAAAAATCAAGCCACACACAGATGACAGTTGTGAGCATTCCCTTGACCTAGTAAGGTTAAATGGCACAATCTATGCTAAACTATTCAGTGTGGGCACAGGTCAGTTTATGGAGAAATACTGGCATAGTCAAGTTCAAAGCACAACTGAAACTTACTGTGCATTGCCTTGTTAAAAATAAAAGCTCGTTTTTTATGTTTTGAAATTGACTATTCATATATGACATTATTTCCCAAGAAATTTGAAGTGGCTTCAAGGAATACAATAAAATAAAGAACACAGAGATAAAAATTAGACTCTTGGAACACATTAAAATACAAGAGCAGAATGAGGGGTAGTAGATGCAGCTATTCAGGAAATAGAATTTTGCACAATGCTTAAAAGACAGTTGACAGGCTGGGTGTATTTCTTGGTGGTCAAAACTTTAAAAGTGGGCATGCTTACTATTTGTAGAAGCTGTTCACAAGAAATATACGTAAGCATAATGGATATGGTTCTTCTCCACTTGGGTAGCAAATAACACAATGGAACGCTTTTTGGTTTATTCCAGATCCAGCTCGTGATATGCACATGTACGCAAAATGTCCATTTACTTCTGTGATTCTCAGGCCTATGGACAGTTCTGTGCCACATGAACTGTCCTAGACCTTTCTATTTTTTACTTTTTAAATTAAATTCATTGGTACAATTTAGATATACATACTGATCACACTCAGGGTAGGGAATGTGCACCTGTACATGATTAAACTGAGAGTGCCAGTTTAGATTGTTTCATCCTTCCTTGCTCTTAGTCGCCATTATTTGCTTTTGACTTTGGCGCTCAGCTCTTTCCCTCACACGTTAACACCAATAACCCAGTAACGGACACTTGCGGGCAGAGTCTGTGGCTTTGCGCTCAGCACTGACGCACTGTGGTTCACACAGACAGGTACTCAGAGTGAACATCTGAGGAGGTTTTTGTTATTATTTCTACCTTAGAGAGAATGAAATTGAAGCTTAGAAAGCATAAGGGACTTGGTCAAAGTCATAGCTAACCAGGAAGTGGTGGCGCATGAATTCAACCAGTCTGTCTGGAGCCTGAGTGCATCTTTTTCATTGCACAGAATGCTCTTCAGAGCACGAACTCCAGAGCCAGCCGGTCAGGTTCACATCCTGCTTTCCATGCTTCAGCATGACCAACTCCTCTCAGATCGTCCAAGATGTCTCAGTTTAAGAATACGGAGCCATCTTTTGTGGAATCTCCCTCGGTCCTGGGCAAACCAGGACCACTGCTCATTCTGCATTTACCACCAGTGTAACTGTGGACACATTTCTTACTGTCTGTGTTTCTATAAAGGGTTAGTAAGAGTCCATGCCTTATCAGATTGTTTTAAAAATTAATTAATCCACAGAAGGCACTTAGAAAAGGCCCTGATGTACAGTAATGTAATATTACTATTTGCAGTTATTATTACTGACTCCCCGTGGTTCTTCTCCAATATGTTGACACTAAAAATCAAATAACCACACTTAGTACAACTGTGTGTAAAGTACAACTACAAAGCTTTTGTAGGTTTTCTGTTCATAACAGATATTATTGATCAGGTATGACAACCTCATGATACCAGTTTTTAGGTCCTTGGTGTTTTCTGGCTGAATACAGGTTCTCAGCTACCAACTACTAAGGTAATATTGCTGAATTCTAGAGACAGTGAACAAGTGAGACTTCAGAATAGATCAAGCAGTTGTAGCAGACTTCACTGGCTGCTCTGTCACCCATTTCTCTGCTTCTTCCTTTCTGGCAGAGTCCCCACCCGGATCGAGTCACCAGCTGTCATGGTTTGGATGAGTGATCCTCAAAGTTGCATGTGTGGAAGGGTTGGTCCCCAGTGTGGCAGCCCAGGAAGGTGGTGGAAACTTTGAGAGAGGTGGAGTGTATGTCACCGGGGAACAGGCCTCAAAGGGGACTGGCTCTCGCTTGGATCACAGAGGACAGGCAGGGACTAGAGCAAAGAAGGCTAAAGCACTTCTTGGATGCTACAGGACAGGGCAATTAAGCCATCTCTCTGGCAGCAAATTCTTTATTTTTCAAGAAAAGGGTCCCAGAGGCAATTCTGACATTAAAAAAAAAAAAAAGCTACCATTCCACAAGGGACCCAACTCACAGACCTGGGGGAGCAGGCTACTTCCCCAGCATCTAGAGTAGGGCTACTTTGACTTTAGTGAGGTAGAATGCCACCACCCAGTGACTCAGGGACAGAACTGCCACCTCAGACTGAGGAGGCGACCCAGAAGGTCAGGGCACTGAGCCAAAGGGGATTATTTTCAGGCATAAAATTCTCATTAAATTTATTTTATTAGGTTTTGAACTTTTGTACTTAGAACCTCTTTCCGATTTCTCCCCTTTGGAACAGAAATACCTATCCAGCGACTCTCTCATCATTGGACTTTGAAAACGGGTAATGTCTCTGGTTTTACAGATTCACATTGGGGAAGAACTGTGCCTCGGGAGGAGTTGAGTCTCACCCACACCTGAGACAATACTGGATGAGATTTGGGCTTCGAGTTGATGCTGGGATGGGCTGAGACTTCTGGACTCTTGTGCGAGGTGAATGTAGTTTGCACACTAGAAGGTGAATTCTGAGGGCCCAGAGGGGAGACTATTATTCGCTGAACTGTATCTCCCCAAAACTCATGCTGAAGCCTTAACCTGTAGACTCTTGTAATGTGACTGTTGGACACAGGGCCTTGAAGAGGGGTGACAGCGTGACAAGCTGAACGAGTAAATAGGACCCAAAATGTACAACAGATATTGTGAATTGGGAAGAAACTGTTCAAAAGAAGAGCAACTGATGGAGGAAAGGGGAAAGGAAGGAAGAGAAAAGGAAGAAAATATAAACAAGATAGTTATATTGGTAGTTTCTCTTAGTTCACTGAAAGGAAAGTTTTGTGCTAATACTGTTTGAACAATATCTCATGCTTATACCTTGTACTCTGAGTAACTACTCTGAAGATAACAATATAGGAATGTATTAATTATTGTTACTCTCCTATTACCTTGTTTTGAAATTCTGTTTTTTCTTCTTTTAAAAATAAAAAGTAAATTTTATAAAAGAGGGGTGACTGACTTAAAATGGGGTGGGTCCTAACCCAGAATGACTGGAGTCCTCAGGAGAAAAAAAAAAAAAACTCAGGCATGAGATTGGAGAGTCCAAGGGCTATCTACAGGCTGGGGAGAGTGACCTCAAGAAAATGACACCTGCCCACAAGTCAGTATCGGACTTCTAGCCTCCATAACTGCCAGGAGATAAATTTCTATTGTTTAAGCTATCCGGTGTGTAACACTTTGTTACGGCAATTCTAGCAAGTTACTGTAAGCAGAGGAAGTTCCTAACCCAATGTGCTTGGAGTCCTTGTAAATAGGCTGGATATGAACACACACACACACACACACACACACACACACGAGTGGGAAGAAGGGAAGGGGTGGGGAAAGCATGCAACTGCCAGGTGAAGACTGGGGTTAAGCTGACATAAGCCAGGAAACATCAAGACTACTGGCAAACCATCAGAAACTGCGAGGGATTCACAGCCTTCAGAAGGAACTGATCCTGCCAAACCTGCAGTTTGGACCTCTAGCCTCCAGAACTGACAGTCAACAAGTTCCTGTCATTTCATCCGCCTAGCTTGTGCTACTTTGTGTGATGGTAACTCCAGGAAATTAGTGTCCTGGGTTTTCTGCTATCTGATGTTAGCTACCTCCTGGTAAGTGAAAGTGAAGTAAATTCTGGGCAGGGGAGGGTGTGGTGTGTGTACCTGCAGTCCCAGGACTCAGGAGGCTAAGGTATGAAGATCACTGTGACCTCCAGGCCAGCTGGGCTCCAAGTGAGTTCAAGGCCAGCCTGAACTACATAGTGAGACCTTGTCTCAAGAAAAAAAAGAAAAAAAAAAAAAAGAGACCAGCAGCCTGGCAGTGGGGAAAAGTTCAAAGCAGCAGTAGGATTAGAGACATTGTTTTCTCAGGGGCCACAAAGAATCAGCAGTTGGTGAGTAAGATGAACCGGGGCTGTGTTCTGACACACAGACACAGGAAATGGAAACAGGCAGGCAGGGCCGCCATTTTATCTCAAAGGGCTTAGGGCGAACTCCAGTAGCAGAACAGTCCCTCATCCCTTCTCAGAGTGGAATGAGGGAAGACACATCCAGTCACAGTAGACTGCCGGCAGGGCAGATAGGTAGCAGGGGAATTCTGCTGAGAGGTAGGAGCTGAGATCACCTAGACTCTGTGCCAGTGACTACCAAAAACCAAAAACCAGTCTTAGCCCTAAATACAAAGGACTGGAAACATCACCCTGCTCTGCAACCAGCACAGTGGTCTTGGCCCAGTGGCATAGGCACGGAAGAAGCCTTGGCCTGCAGCAGGACAAGGGCACACCCCCCACCCAATGACCAGCGTGTAAGAGGAGTCAGTGGTATGGAACAGAGGAAGCTGTGCAAGGTCTAGAAGGAGCCAATTGTGCACAGGTCTGGGAGCAACTCCAGCATTTCCCTACTGGGTGTCAGAGCAACAAGGACAGCACCGTGGAGATAATCATGGCAAGGAGACATCTGGAATGTTGTCACCTTAAGACCAGTCCCAGGCCCCACATCCAGACAACAAGATCAGCCCCACAACCGACACAAATCCTACTGCAAATTGAGCAGGACTACACAGCATATTTCTGGGATCCACTGTGGACAGTACCACAGAAGTGTTGATATCAGAAGCATTTTAATATTTTTCATTGTTTGGTTTTCCTTTTTCTGTCTGTTTTTCCACTATTTAGGTTTCTCTTTTTGTTTTCTTCTATTCATCTTTTTTCTCTCTTTCAACTATTTCTCTTGATTTTATGATATTTTCATGTAATGAACATTGTCTCATCTCATTCTGCTTTGCTTCAATATTCGTTTGCTTTCTCTTCCATCCTTGCTCTTCTGTGTTCTCCAGTTTCCCAAAACTTGGTTCATCATCCTTTGCCCTCTAGCTTTGCTTTTATTACATTTATCCACATTCATCTCACTATTTTGTCCCCATCCCTCTCAAATCCCACCCCCAGAGTAAAATCACTCTACGAAGGGAAAAATCATTGCATAAAAGTTCCTGGTATATGTTGGACTTTGTTATATAACTGTAAAACTTGCTCCTATAGTTACCACAGTTTGTCAGTAACTAGACTATGCTTGATGCTATTGTTATTGGCAAATGTACTACGTTAGCTGGGATGTCATACCTGTTATAATTAGTTTTTCTCTCTTGTATGACAACACTGTGAATGTATGGGGTCATAACCATCTTCATAGTCCAGTACCAAAGAACTGGGTGCTGAGCCAAACAGCAACTTCTCATCCTTAATAAATTGGGAAGGTAGGTTCTTGGGATAACCACAAAGATAAGAACTACCTATAACTAGAAGACATCCTTGAGGAACAGACATTTCCTAGGGAAGCCTTGATATTAGTAATAAAGCTATCTACTGTAAAAAATCTATAATCATCAACACAGATAAAACAAAATAAAAAATAGAAACTAAAAAGAACAACAAGACCCAGAAACAAAATGCAACCCCAGACCTCCAGCTGACCCAGGACAAATTCAGAGCACAATGAGATAGAGGAAATTGGAAGCCACCCACTGTAACTTTGTGAAATGATAGTAGAAGTGAAAAAACAAATGGATGAAACTGTAGAAAAAACCACCTCACAGATAAAAAAGGATGAAAATCAAAATGAAAGACATTAGAGTAGACATAGATTAAAAAGAAATAGGGGAGCTTAGGAAAGAAATGTAACCCATGAAAAAGATCCAAATAGAAATCCAGGAGATAAAAACTCCACTGAAAGTATATGCAACAGATTGAATGTGGGTGAAGATAGAATAGCAGATCTAGAAGACAGGATTTAGGTTAGTGACCGCAAAAAAAAAAAAAAAAGATATCTTAAAAATAGCAAGGGACTATGAAAAATCCATCCAACAGCTGAAAGATGAAGCAAAAAAGAATAACATAACATGTAGTCAATGAGAAAGCTGTAGATAGCTCAAATACCATTAAAAAAACCTCTTCACAAAAGTAATGGCAGAAAACTTCCCAAATATGGATAAATTTGACATACAAATAAGAATTTGACATACAAATAAGTTAAAAATATAGAACTCCAAATAAACAAGACCAAAATAAATCTACACCAAGGCATATAATAATCAAGATTCCAGAAATTCAGCACAAGAACAGAAATTAAAAGCAGTTAAAGAAACAAATCATCCAGAGGGAAATCTCATCAGAATCATGGCACCTACATGAAACACATTTAACTCAAAAAGAAATTCATAGACTGAAAAGTCAAAGGATGGAAAAAAAATACTCTGTGTAAGAGGGACCCATAAAAAAGCAGGGTAGCTCTTCTATTTGCAGACAATATAACTTCAATCTAAGACTGAGAAAAAGAGACAAAGTTGGTCACTACATACTTGTTAAGGGATAACTCCAAGAAGAACTAACAATCAAAAATATATATGCACCAAATATTAGCATACTCAACTACATAAAACAAATAACAAAAATAAAAAATCAAATAAGCACTAACACAATTGTAATGGAGGACATTAACAGCCCACTGTAACAATCAGACAGATCAACGAGACAGAAAATAAAGAAATATTGGAACCAAACCAAACCTGCAAACAAATGGACTTAGCAGATGTCTATCTAGTGTTCCCTGCAACAATATCAGAATACACATTCTTCTAAGCTGCACACGGAATATTTTCTAAAATAGCCCATACAACATGCTTAGTTAAATGCAGAGGAACTGAAATTATCTCATGCATATTATCTGACCATAGTGCAATGAAAATGGAAGTCAACAGCAAGAGAAAGCACAAAAACTACATAAATACTGGAAATTAAATAACACCCTCCAGAAAAACCAATGGGGCACAGAGAAAATTAAAGATGAAATTTAACAGTATTTACAATTAAATGATAATGCTGATACAGCTTATCAGAACTTATGGGATACAATGAAAGCAGCCCTAAGAGGGAAATTTGTGGCAGTGAATTCTCATATCAGGAACACAGAATGATCTCACATAAACAACTGAATCTTAAAGCTCAAACTAGAAAAAGAAGAACAAATCAAACCCAAACCTCATATGAGGGAGGAAATTATAAAAATGAGAGCAGAAATTAATGCAATTGAAACTAAGAAAACAATAGAAAAAAATCAATAAATGCAAGAGCTGGTTTTTGGAAAGATTAAATAAAATTGATAAACTCTTAGCTGCTCTTATCAAAAAGAGAAAAAGACTCAAATTCAAGCAATTAGGAAGGAAAAGGGTACAATCACAATGGGTCCTGCAAAAATGCAGAAGATCATCAATAACTACTTTGAGAACCTGTACTCTACTAAGATAGAAAACATAGAGGAAGGAAACAAATTCTTAGATACATATGAACTGCTAAAACTGAATCAAGAGGATATAAAAATTCTAAATAACCTGGTATGAGTCAATGAAATAAAAATGTAATTAAAAATTTACCACCAAAGAAAAGTCTGGGTCCTACTGGATTCACTGCTGAGTTCTACAAGAAATTTAGAAGATGTAGAGATTTAGAAGATGTAATGTCACTAATGGTGAAAGTCTTTAATAAAATTGAAGGGGAAGAAATACTCCCAAACTTATTCCTGGAAGCAAGTATTCCCCTGATACCAAAATGAGAGAAGGACTCAACAAAAAAGAAATGTATAGGGCAATCTCCCTAATGAACACAGATGCAAAAATCTTGAATAAGATACTGGCAAACAAAATGCAGCAAATTATCAAGAAAATAATACATCATGACCAAGTAGGATTCATCCCAGGAATGCAAGGATGGTTCTAAATATGCAAATCAATAAATATAATACACCATATCAACAGAGCCAAAGGAAAAAACCACATGATCATCTGAATAGAATGCAGAAAAAGCATATGACAAAGTCCAACATCCATTCATGATAAAAGCCCTACAAAAAATTGGAATAGATGGTCTTTATCTCAGTCTGATAAAAGCCATCTATGCCAAACCAATAGCCAGCATCATACTAAATGGTCACAAATTGAAAGCTTTCTCTCTAAAATCAGGAACAAGACAACCACTATCATCATTCCTATTCAACATAATTCTGGAAGCATTAGCCAGAGCAATTAGATAATAAAAGGAAATAAAAAGAATAAGGATAGGAAAGGAAGAAATTAAATTATCATTAGTTGCAGGTGACATGATAGTCTACATAGAAGACCACAAAAACACCACCAAAAGACTTCTAGATTCAATAACCAAATTCATTAGCGGAGCTGGATGCAAAGTAAACATTTGAAAATCAATAGTATTCCTGTACACAAACAACAAATTCACTGACAGAGAAATTAGGGAAACCACACCTTTCACAATAGCAGCCAAAAAAATGAAATACTTAGGAATCAATCTAACAAAGGAAGTAGAAGATCTATACATTGAAACTTACAGTATTCTAAAAAGGAGATCAAGGAAGATATCAGAAAATTGAAAGACGTCCCTTGCTCATGAGTAGGAAGAACCAACATTATGAAAATGGCCATAGTTCAAAAATTGTTATACAGATTTGATGTGATACTAATTAACATACCATTAGCGTATCTCACAAAACTAGAGAAAACATTCCTAAAATTCATCTGGAACCAGAAGAGACCTAGAATAGCAAAGGCAGTTCTGAGCAATAAAGGTAAGGCATGGGGTATCATGACTTGAAATTACACTACAAAGCTCCTATGATAAAATCAGCATGGTACTGGCAAAAAAAAAAAAATCTGAGGATTAATGGAACAGATTAGATGTAGAAACAACTCCAAATGCACTCAGCCATCTTATCTTTGACAAAGGGGCTCAACATGTTCACTGGAATAAAGATAGTCTCTTTAATAAATGGTGCTTTAAAAAATCGCTTTCCTTATACCCAAAAACTAAAACCAGACCCATGTCTACTACCAAGCACTAAACTGAAAGAGAAATGGATCAAAGATCTAAATATTAAAATAAAAATACAATATGCTGCAAAAGAAAATAGGCAGAACTCTTTTTTTTTTAAAAAAAAGAATAATAAAAAAAGGACAACAGCACAATACCAACAACACAGACAAAAACAAAACAAAGCAAAAACAATAAAAATGATACAGGGTTTCAGAACAAAGTGATAAGAATTAACAGTAGTTGTTATATTACATACTGTAATCTTCAATGAAGTTGCTCAGATTACCAGATGTAAGAATGCAAGATTGATCAAACCATTAAAGAGAATAAAAAAATAAAAACAAAAAAACATTAGAAATGATACAGAACTTCACCAGACAAGATGATAGGAATTCACCAATGGTTGTTATATAGTATACTGTTGTCTTCAAATTAGCTATTCAGATTACCAGATATAAGCATGCAAAATTGGTCAAAAAGAAAAAAAATTAGGCATTAATTCTTCCTTTCAATAAACCATTGGACATCAGCCGTAAAGAGTAAATAAAACCCAAAATGTACAATAGATATTATGAAAGGGAAAGAAATTGCTCAAAGGAAGGAACAACTGGGATGAGAGAAAAGGGTAAAAGAAAGAAAATAGCCAGAACTCTTGAAGACATAGGTGTTGGCAAAGATTTCATGAATAAAACCCCAATCACAGGAAATAACACAAAGAATCAACAACTGGGATCTCATCCTATTAAAAACTTTTGCACAGCAAAAGAAATCACCAACAGAGTGCAAAGACAACCCACAGAGTGTGAAAAAATTTTAGCCACCTGTCCCTCAGACAAAGGACTAATATCTAGAACATATAAAGAATTGAAAAAAGTCAGACCCACCCCCCAAATTTAAAGACCCAATCCAAAAATGGGCATCTGAGATGAATACACACTTCTCAGATGAAGTACAAATGGCAAATAAATAGATAAGAAAATGTTCAACATCACTGATTAGTTGAAAGATGAAAACAACACTGAGACTCCATCTCATTCCAGAAAGAATGGCTATCATCAAGAAATCAGCCAATAAGAAATACTGACTGGGATGTGGGGAAAAAGAGCCCTTTGCATATTGTGAAATAGTAATAAATTTTTCAAAAAGAAAGAGGAACTAGGGAGGGGGAGCTGGAGAGGAAAGAAGCAAAAAGGAAAAGAAATGACAACGAAGGATCTAATGGAAAGAAAGCTTTGTAAATAAGGTGGGAAAGAGTGTCGAGGGTTTCGAAGGGGTTAGGAAAAGAAGAGGAATTAATACATAGCATATACAGGCACAAACTCCCTATGATGAATATGATCATTATGACATATAGATTGTACCAATAAACAATAAAAAATTAAAAAAGAAAACTAAGCTCCAAACTGAATCAGAATGGCATGATGTGAAGAAAGAAACAGAATGAAAAGGAAAGAAGACTAAAGTCGAATAAGATGGTCACTCGGTCTAGGACAAAAGTAGGTGGATAATCTAAGAAGAGAAACAATGAAGAAAAAGACAATTCGTTTGGATTTGTCAGTCTGTTGCCCTGGGAATTTGAAACACATAAGTTCAGGGGATTAAACACATTCATTTTATGGCAGGGGATAAAAGAAATTACATATGAAAAATACTGCTGAGGGAATTTACATAAGATCAGAAAGAAGAATCACTGAATTAATACAACTTGCAAAGTTTCTAGGAAAATGTAAAGAAAGCTGTTACCACAGAATTAAGTTGAAATAAAGTCTTTAAGAAGGAGGTTGCAAAAATATAAGCCATCTCACTAAACATTCCTATAGTTCAAATTATTTTCTCCAAAGGAAACATGCTACACATCAAGCGCGCCAACACAATAATTTCTCTATCTGGCAAGACAGACAGACGGCTTTTTAAGAAGGGCTGAGATGAGCACAGTGTGGCTAGAATACTGGTGCTCCTCACACCTACCTGTAGAGGAGCATCTGGATCCATAGTAAATGGGGGGATCTTGTCAGCCCAAGGCAAGAACTTCTTAGTTTTGTGGTCCAGATAATAATCAAAGATTGTTCCCTGGGACGGAAACTTCACTGCTTTCATCTCCTTATGCCACCATCGACTAAAGTCAGCTTGATAATCAGAAAGCTGAGGAGAACAAGAGAAATCCTTATTGCAGACTTAAAGGTAATTTTCAAAACACACAAAGCCCCTCCAAATCCTGCTCAACCCAGTGTTTGCAGTGCACACACAAAAAAACCATTGAGCAAAGTCCAGATATGGAACCAAGTACTGCACCAAGAAAAAGAACTCGACATTATTGTAATGAGTGACACTATCATAGAGGCACAAAGCTTTGTTCCATAAAGCTATGAGGTACAGATTTAGTGGACTGATCATCTTAAAAAGCAAGGTAAAGTCAGGGGAACTGTAGGGCATGCCCTAGTTAGGTTATTTCCTCTAACCGTGCATTGCCATGCAAATTACGATGCTGGGTTCTACAACACAATGGTACAAAAAATAGGTGCTCATTTCTACCAATTTTTGTGCAAATTCATGGCAAAATAAGAATTAGGACAACTGAATACTTTAAAAATTGGTAACATTATTTGATTTAAATACTGTCTCTTCATCTGAGTTTATAGCCCTTTTGTTAAAATATCTTTTCTATAAAATTATGCTGATAGCACATAGTACTTCTGATAAATTCTTTCACTTCAAAAAGAAAATGCTGGCAACTGCATCACTGCCACGAAGCACTACTGGAACATTGCTGGGCTTTAACAGTCTACATCTGGGGCTTCCTGTTTGAAGAAGGGAGGAAGGAAGAAGGCATGGACTCGCTTCCTCCAGGAAACTTGGAGAGGTCCAGCTGAAAACACAAAGAGACCAACTCCCGTCCTGTGGAAGGATCAGGTGGAAGGATAGCGACAAGGATATCTGGACTAGGAGGTGCTGGGTTTTATATAATGATAGGTATATGTCCTGGTTCCTAGACAAGAGGTTTGGTATAAATGGGAATGGTAACTGTGTACCAATAACAATCAAAACCCTTATAAATCCATAGGATTACCTGGCCCAGGGTCTTAAGTCCATAACATAGGCTGGCCTACTGAATTTTGATAAAATCTAAAAACACTGTGTGTTCATCATCTTTAGCAATTGTGTACTTTCTCTGACTACAACTCCTATCTCCTGGAAAAACATTTTTTTTGCAGTGATATCCTTGTGTCCACAGACTATGGTCCACTTTCAGTCCTGGGCTGGTCACACGTGAGACAGGTGGGATGGCCACAGGCAAGGAATATGAGAAGTACTTGGAGCAGAGGGTCCCTGCCATTGTCCTCCAAAGCCCATTCACGACTTCATGAATTCGGGCTCATTTAAGCTGTTTTCAGATGGGCAGTGTAATGGTTGATACATGGTGTGAACTTGAGAAGTTTGTAAGTTTAGCTAACAACTCAGCAGGGGGCCAGAGTCCTCACTTTGTAAACATGCTGAGCCTGTGCAGGAGGAGGGCACAGAGATGGTGTGAGTACTCCCCTGCTTTTTCCTCTTGTTGCTTTTGCTGTCTTCCACCACCATAAATGATTGCCTTCTGCCATGTGCCACCTTACCTTGGAGCCAGCTGATTAGGGACTGAAACCTCCACAAACTGTGAGCTAAATAAACCTTTCCTTCCTTAACTTTGAGTGTCAGGTATTTTGTCTCAGTAGCAAGAGAAAAGTAACTAAGACAGGCAGCAAGTAATATTTTATCAGCCTACAAAATCTAGTCTTAAGCCAAATCAAGCTGGCCTGAAATAATTCACAGGTTGTTACTGACCTGGCAGTATTCTTCCTAGCGGTGTAGGTATGACTTCGATTTTCCATCAAAATGTACTAACAGTTACATCAGTAAAATTATTTGGGTGACAAATCTTGATACTTCACTTAAATAAAATGCATTTGTTTTACAGTAGGGAAGAAAACAAGTAGGATCTCTGTGCGGGAGGCCTGGGGGTATGTGATGGGGAAGGCAAAGCTAATAAACACAGAAGTAAGTAGGTCCCTTGAACAAAAGTCAGCTGTGTCCGAGAGCAACAGGGGTGACTTGCTTTAACTGAATGTTTGGGGAAGCTGTCCTTACAGACTAGACCAGTGGTGGCCAACCTGTGTGGTCTATGAAAAGTCCAAGGCACCTTGTGTGACAGATAAGGGCACTCAAAGGGCCCAACTAACCAATGGCTGGCTACCCTGAGGTCATTCCTTGTCTGCTTCAGTAACACCCCAACCGCACAGCCTCTCTCGGGAATGCTTGTCTTTAGGGTCCTTCAGGAAATATAAAGATGCTAACTGTAATGGTGACTACTTATTGTGGAAAGAGTACATGGGAGCAGAAGACAAAGAAGACCGAGCTTGTGGTAAAAACAACTGAGCCAAGGAAATTGGAGAGGCTGAGGGAGAATGTGCTGGGAGGAAGGGAAGAGCTCATCAGGAGGGGTTAAATCTCAGCTGTCCAAAGTCCTCCTGTCGTACAGTCTCTCACAAGGAGAAAAATGCGAGGGACACGGAAAGGAAAACCACTGGGGAAGTGGAGTCTAGCTGGTCTCTGTGAAGGAGGAACCCCCACACGTAGTAAACTTCAAGAAAACCACATGAAACGTCCCAGCGTGTGACTCTCTCCCAGTGCCACTGGCTGCTCTTCTGAGAGGCACCTGGAGACTAGAGAAGGAAATGTGGCTTCTCACAAGGGTTGAAATGAGATCTATGAGGCCAACTGAATTCCAAATTTATTTGTAGATGCGAGTTATGGTAACTTAGTGGCAAGAAGCAGAACCAGCCCACAGGTTACATCAGCCATTTATTTTGGAAGCAACACTGAGTTAAACCAACAGAAACATGGGTCAGTCTTGGCTATGATACTATTTATTCTGTGTGAATCCCATTTATATGTGGAATGTCTCAGGATGCCAGTACAGCATGTGTAGTCTACTATTAATGTCAGGATTCAGGGCACCAGGGAGGCACAATAACCACAAGAGGTTCTGCGGTCCTGAGAAAGATGTGGCTTCTGGGGAGAGGCCAACTTGGGTGTGCATCCTGCCACTGCTATCTCCTCAGATGGACCATGGGCAAGGTACTTTGCCGCCCTGAGCTCAAGCTCCCTCTACCAGCACCATGAGTGAAGAATTACGACAGAAAGCACATGAGAAAAATCTACATTAGCGGTGGACGATGGAGATAAGACCAGCATGTTTTCTGCAGCTTGATGAATCTGAGCTGTGTGTGTGTATGTGTGTGTGTGTGTGTGTGTGTGAGATGTTTTCTACAAGAAATGAGAAGCCACAGAAAGGCTGTGAAGAAATGCTGGGCATATCACTGGTTCATCTTGAGCTGAAAGAAGACTAACTAAAAGAAACTGGTCCAGGGTTGACTACGGCTCACAAATGCTGACCCTGGGACTATGTGGGACTGACTAGAGGGGAGAGCAACAGGAGGGAGAAGGCCAATTTGAAGGTCACCATATGCTATGGTCTGAATTGTTCCTTCCCATTTTACAAGTGGAAACCCTAACAGCCCATGTGACAATATCTGGAGATGAAGCTTTAGGTTTTCATGATGTCCTGATAGTGGGACCCCCATGATGGTTAAGTGTCCTTGTAAGAGACACAGAGCACTTGCTCTATTACAGGAAGATGTAGTGAGGCCCCAAAAGAGACAAAAAGAGTCCCCACCTGAACCAACCATGGTGGCAGCCCACTCTTGGACTTCCAGCTTCTAGCACCATAAGGAATAAACTTCTGTTGTGTAAACAGGATTTGCTGTGGCAGCCAAGCTGACATTACGGGAGTTTGGGGGAAACTAAAGATGATCTGCTCCTGAATTAAGGTTGCAGGGATGAGGAGGAGGAAGCTGACTTAACAGCTACTTTGTATGTGAAACTGAGTGGCTGAGATAATGGGATAGAGAAAAAGAAAATGCTCCCAAGTAAACTGGAGCAGCTGGGAGGAACAAATGTGAGGGTGGGGCAGTGCTGTGTCTCAGGACACAGACGATGACCCGGAAGCACATGGAAACAGAGCCCGGGGCTCAGCAGGGTAAGCGGGGCTAAAGGCTACCGCCTTGGCTTTGTCAGCCACTGATGACAACCGTCAGCAAGGATAGGACTGACTGCATAACGCACTGGCTCAGGGGCAAGCAGCAGAGATTTGCAGTAACTAAGAAAACGGATATGGTGAATGTTTAAATTAGTGAAAACTTATTACAGGAAAAGGCACATTACTAATAACAAAGGAATCTGTGTTAAGAGTGAAGGAATATTTTGAGGTGAATTAATGGCCATGTGTGTTTTACTGTAATCATTTTTAAATTAAACATTCATTGTAGCTTTTTTTCACACCTCAAATACCAATCCCACCTCCACAAATAAAAGTGTTCTTCTCCGCCATATCTCAGCATACCTGATCCCGCAGCAGGGTGCCTCCGAACGCCCAGATACAGGCAAAGACAAAATAGACTTCATAAACTTCTTTTGGGCTGTCAGAAGGCACATTTTCCGGAGTCAACAAACAGTCCAAAAGAGCGCAAACAGTCTGAAGAGATATAATAGCAATCCATTTAGGGCAGTGGTAGTGTAATAGTTGAATAGGTTCAAAGGACTTTATAATGCCACTTATCCTTAAGAGATTATATGATTTTCAAAGTTCTAGCTGCTACATTGGGAAACACAAAAATTATTGCACTGTGTGGCTAAGTCAATATTGGGACTTTTTTGTCACTTTTAATTAGCTTGATCTTCTATGTAATAAGCTATTAAAATAAATTTAAATGATTCAATGAATAGCTACTGGATAAATCAGAAATGCACATAAACACTAAATGCATAAAAATAAAAGAATATCTATATATCTATGTTCACTTTTTTGTAAGTTGGGAATAATACTATTTATATAATAATACTAAAATAATACTATTTTAGGGTACGGCATTCTAGAATCTACTTTCCTACTTAAGAACATACTGAAGATGTCTTTCCTTGTCCTTACCATTGGGAATGACTCCCTAAGATTCAGTTGGATGGATAGGCATTTATTGAACTATATCCCTCCCTGCAGACACTAGGTAACCCACCTCCCAGTTTCCTTGGTAGCCATTTTTTTCCCCCTGTTGTCATAATTTAGAACATTGGACTTAAACTGCAGCACTTTTTGGACAGAAGATTAAATTTAACTTTGAAAGAAACACTCATCAGTAATTTATCCTTCACACCTTCCAGGTGAAACAGTGGCATTTTCTGTTAGTCCTAAGCATTCCCAAATTCAGGGCAAGCTTGTCAATTCTGAGGGGAACATGGCTGCAGGACAGGCCCTCACCA
Source organism: Chinchilla lanigera (assembly GCF_000276665.1). NCBI lineage: Eukaryota > Metazoa > Chordata > Mammalia > Rodentia > Chinchillidae > Chinchilla > Chinchilla lanigera. Next base: position 24,200,952 of record NW_004955410.1, on the reverse strand, counting down.
TATGGAATAATCATAGAATAGATTTGGGGGCTAGCTCCCTAAAGCACAAAAATAGCTGTCATTAATTAGCACTGTCACAGACCCTCGACCCAAGACACTCTTGCCCTAGTTTTTGGAGGCAGAAACGGAATTTTATCATGATCACAGAGTGCCATGCAAGCGTGCTATCGTGTCTGTGCCTTTCTTTTCTAGCCAAGAAAGACAGTAAACTATTTTTCATGTAAATAGCTGAGCACTTGTTATACTTTAAAATCTCTCTTGACTTCTCTCTTACATTGTGCCATGTTTGCCAATTAGAAATAATCTTTTAACAAAACCAATTTTTCATCAAGAAAAATAGTGCAAAATCTGAAAGCTTTGCTATTTCTGAGTAGAAACATATTGGTTATAATCAAAACAACAAGGAGTGAAGGGTTTCAATGTGATTTTATCAGGGGAACACTTTCTCTACTAAGTCTTAAGAGTCTATTTTTCTTGCATACACAGTACTGGAATACATTTTGGGCTCTATGTCAGCAATTACTATAAATTATATTTTAATGCACACTCCAAAAGAGCTATTATACTTTACTGAATGTAAACAAGTTTTATATACCGGGAAACAGATACATTAATTTTTTTAAAAGATAATCATTTTAAATTAGTCTCTTTTCTACTCATTTTTACATCAAATGCCTATATTCCTTAGCAACCACAGAAAACACAGTATAAAACAATGATCTAAAAGGAACTAAGGATTAAATGCTGTTTCTGAAAACTACAAAAGGAAGAAGCAAGAGCAAAAGTCATATTAATTCCTTCTGACCACCTATTTTCACACTACTCTTGAATGAAAAAGTTCACACCACACAGAATCACACAAATACACAAGTCAACTTGAGAAAGAACACGATCATGGTTTTTGCAAGTATTACACCAGAGGAAGTCTAATTAGGCTAACCACATAATTAATTCATTATGAATAAATTCAGACCTGCTTTCAGAAATAAATTATACCTCAGATAATTACTGTTGAATACTATCGTTTACTTAATTGGTGTGTGAATTATCCAAAAACTTGAACTTTCCCTTCTTATTATGCTTGCAACTATTTCTAATTTAGCTTCAAACAAATTTGGTAACGTAGTAACTTAACAGTAACAAAGTACTTAGAAACCAATTTTGCTCCTACAGGAATAAAAAAAAAAAGGTTTGAAATTGTAAACCTATTGTGAATTTGAAATGTGTATAGGCTGGGGACAGTTTTTTTTCATGCTGAGATCAGGAACACAGCCTTCATTTCTGTGTAAGGTGAATTATTTTCATTTGCTTCCATGACAACAAATCATACATTCCTTTTACTATTACTAGCTGTCTCATAACGAGGATCAGGAAAGAAAAATCCCTGGAATATTATGGACTCTTTTTGCCGATTGACACACCTTCAGGAATATTTTAGGGTAGGGAAGTCTGTGGGTGGTGACACTTATGTGGAAAAAATACTGAGGCTTCTTCTTCACCTGACTGGCATCTTTAATTGCACAGATTAATTTTATTCAGAAAACATACTGGGTACCTTCTCTGGGCAGGTTACATAGGCTCTAGAAAAATAAATCAGACTGATCCAACTTTGTTTTGCTAATTCTGTTCTAATACACTTGGGAGGAAATTGACTCAATAAATATGAGTTTAGAATTAGGTAAATTTCTGTGGATAGAAATGAGTAAGTCATGGCCTCAGCTCTATAGCTCAGAGTCTTAGAGAAAGAGATCACCAGCCGAAGTAACAACCCAGTGTGATAGTGTGTGATCAACAGGGCCTTGCAAACAGCTCCAGGGAAAACCTGGGGGCTGAAACAGGAGGGATGGAGCAACCTAACGATTCCAGAATGCTTTCCATCTCACTGAGCAAGCAGAAACTTCATTTGGTCAAGCTCCAACAGGACTAGAACGTCACACGGTATATTTGAAGACAAACCTGTACCAGGCTGTTTTCTGGAATAGAGGTGATGGTTTTAAAGCTGGTTCTCAGCTTATCCAAACAGGCAGGAATGTATTTATCAAAAAGAATAGTTAAATTGGCCTTTTGTGATTGATGCCGCCTTCTGTCTATCCAACTGGCCACATACCTGAAAGGGAACAGAGAAAAAGCTTTTACTGAACACAGGGCTTGAAAAGCAAAATTTCACTGTGTCCAAAGCTCCCCCTTCACACAGCTTGGTGCAACACTTCAGGGCCAGATTTAGCACATTCACTCCATTTCTCAAACTGCAAGTATTTTTAAATGGCTCTTTAAAAACTTGTTTTAATGGCCATTTTTACCTTAATGAAAAGAATGTAAAAGAAACTCCTAATAGCACTTAGAAGCCAAACATAATAGATAATAAGTAGGCCATTACTGCTCATTTTGAAGCAAGTATGGTATGTCATTTCCTAAGGGACAGAACTATTTTCATGGTGGAGGCCTTATTTATGAAAACAGCTTGGTATCTTTCTTGATTAATTTTGGCATCAATTATTTAGTAATGAGAAATCAGTTACCCATAAAGAGGAGAAAATTCCATAGGAGCTATTTTAAATTCCCTCCTATTCCACTGGACTCAGCATAATGCCAACTTGATAGCTGATAATGTGTTTCCCATAAGGGGCTCTGAAATGGTTATATCATGTTTTGATATATACATATACACAAATACATACATATATATGCACATATATATCTCAGCTGTTTCATGAGGATCAGAAAATCATACACACATACACACACACCCCTGAGGCTTATACATACTCCCATGTATACTATATGTATCTGGAATGCAAAATATTAATTTTGATACATTAAGTATCGCTAACATCTTTAACTACTTATCAATAACACAAAGCAAAGCATGACTTCATGGCATCTGTAGTAGTTTCTAGGGTGAAACTAAGAGATGCTAAATGAAAACAAAATCTCTCACAAAGGTCCGATGGAGCAGGAAGCAGAGGTAACAAATACAATTGGCAGCCAGTAGAGGAGCAGTGTGACCACAGACCCATCGTGACTATACTTTGTTTTAAAACAAATCAGGTTTTGTATTTTGAATATCAAAAGAAATCAAAGCGAAATGATTAGATTACTAAAAGCTCCCTTTGCTTTTCATGAGATGTCACTATAGAGTTTTATTAAATAGTCAACAACTTCACACGGTTAGATTTGCCATAAGTTACTGGGCGCTAACAGGAATGCTTTTTAGAAGGAGTCCAGTTGTATGAGAGTCACTTGGTAGAGTGTCTCTGGGTGTCTGTGATGGTGGGCACCACGGGACAATTCAAAGCAGATGGTAATAATGGGAACAAAGATTCTTCCCCCCTCCAGAAGAGCTTCAGGTTTACCAGACAAAGTCTAAACGCCAGTGGTTTGGAAACTGTCTAGGCAGCCCAAATCTCCTGGCCTCTGAAACCTTGTTAACTTGTTGCTCAATAGTCTGGGTTAGATTCTGTCTGTCAGGACCACAGGAAGACTTCAGACTTACAGTCTGTCCTGCACACAACTTCAGGTCTGTCATTCATCTAGAAGTGTGTATACAGTGTATGCTTGTATTTCTGTCTCTATTTTTATAAGTATATGCAGTCTCTAAAGATAAAAGAATGTGACTGAAGCTCATGGAACAGAAAGCTCATGCAACACAAAAGAGAAAAGTTCACAAAGCCGAAAAAGTATTTTAGGCTAACGTAAGAGAGGAAAGAGGACAATCTAAAAGTTGTGGCTCTCAGACTTAGCTCCTGGTAAGCTCTTTTGGAATCAAATTGAATTCCAGATGTAACTTCAGCTTCTTATTATGCATAAACCAACTAATACATAGTTTGGCAGATCCCATTTTCAATGTTACATCATCTGCAAATAACTTATATAATTACAAAGGAGTTTTTTTTTTTTTTTTTTTTTGGTACTGGGAATCAAACTCGGGACCCTGCGTTTGCCAGGCAGGCACTGTACTGCTGAGTTATCTCCCTGGCCCCAAATGAATTTTTAAAATTTGTTACCTATATTTTTCCCTTAATGTATATTCTCATCCCTTTATACTACAAAAAAAAAAAAAAAAAAAACCCTGTCATTGATCTTCTTGTTTTTTGTTTCTTTTTCATGATTTCAACATATAGGAACTACAGTTGGGTGTGGCAGTGCACACCTGTAATCTCAGCACTCAGGAGGCTGAGGCAGGTGGATCGCTGTGAGTTCAAGGTTAGCCTGAGCTATACAGTGAGTACAAGGCCAGCCTGGGATACATAGTTAGATCCTGTCTCAAAAAGCAAACAAAAAAAAACAAACAAAAAACAAAACCAGAAAAAAAGGAACTGATTCTTCTAGTAAACTTACTTAAAACCGAGGACTAAAGTAGTATTCTATTTCTTCAACGAGATACATGATGGTTTTAGCCCCCCCTTTTTTTTTTGGTACTGGGAATCAAACTCGGGACTTTGGGCTTGCCAGGCAGGCGCTTGTGCCGCTGAGCTATATCCCCAGCATATGATGGTTTTAAGAATACTCTTTAATCTTAAATGGTACACACCTGTAAAATGTGGTCACAAAATTAACTAGGGTGGCTTGGTAAATTTTAATAAAAATGTTTTGTTTCAAAAAGTTTAAATGATAATGGTACCATCTTCGGTCCTGAAAAGGAACCCCATGAAGATGCTATGAACACAGTATTTCATAGTCTCTCCTACACGTAGTATTTTTTCATTGTTAGTAGTGTATGTTTGTAACTCACAGGGATCACACTCGTCTGGGGAACTGGTGCATGTACGTATCGCATCTTGATCATTTTAACTCCCTTGTACTCCTTCTGCCCTGCCCTCTTCCTCCTTCTCCAGATTCCCGTCCCATCTCCACAGTTCCAGTTCTCTGATATGAATAAAAATGTATTTCCTAGTTCCTCTCTTGAAAGTGTTTGCAAACAATGACATACCAGTGGCAATAAGCACACTGAACCAGCAATGAATACTAAATACCATTGCACGTAGCAAAGTCCTCCTTCTGCTTCTCTGGAGAAATGCTCATTTAGGTTTCAAGTAAGGGAAGTGAGGCATGAATCAGAGGCAACTTATTTAGCCAGAAAGCAAGGTACCAAGACTGAAAGGACAGGTAAAAAAGAACTCAGAAGAGACTGGCTTGACAGGGCTCCTACTGGTAACATTTTGTGACAACATAAAACCCAAGAGAATCTTGGCAATGAGGTGTAACTCACTGAACTAACAAGAAACCATAAATAAAAAATTAAAGGAGGGAATAAAAGAAAGGAAGAGGGGAAAGTAGATGTGAGAAAAAAAAGTTGTGTGCAGAAAGATGTCACCTGATGTATGTAAACCGAATGACTGAAGTAGAAAATTATCACTTCACAACCACCAATGGGACATCCTCTGAGACACTTGCCTTGCTCGCTCCCAGAGTGTAAATGTTGTGACATTAAAAGTGACAATGGAGACAAGTAAATGCAGTGCATGATATCTATTTTGATGCTGAGCTCTGTGAAAAAAATGCAGAGGAAATTACTGGGGTAACTAGCACAATTTGAAAAATGGTAGTTGATTTGATAATATTAAGGATAAATTTCTTAGATATGTTATATTTATTCATGTAGGAGAATATCTTTGTTCTTAGGAGATAAATGCTAGCTTACTTAGAGATGAAGTATCTTATCTCCAATTTACTTTTAGATATTTCTACAGAAATAATAGAAAAAAATACGTCTATATAGCTATGAGAGAGACAGAGACACAGAGAGACATAGAGAGGGAGATTATACAGCGAGAGAAACCAATATAGTAAAATGGTAACAAGTGGTGACTAAGGAATAAGTCTGCAGTTGTACCTTTTCAACTTTTCTATAGTTTTAAACATACTGAAGCAAAAAAGTTTGGGAAAATTGAAACAAAATAGTGGTTTGGAAAACTAAATTAAATATTCTATTGATCTTAGAAGATAATTGAATATTGAATCAATACATATAAAACTATCACACTATAACTGTAGAGAAGAGTAGCATACTGTTCAGTAATTATGGAGTGAAAGCAACACCCTATATCTGAAATAGCCATTTTGTGCTAACTCACCAAAACTTTCTCGCATTAGGAGGTAAAGAGATTAAAAAAGATTTTTTTTTAAAATGACTTGGCTGGATCCTTTTGTCACACAAATGAAAATTAAAACTTAAGTAATGATCTTAGACAAAACAAAAACCTGTATGAACATTAATAGAGAAGAGGAAGCTATTTCATTCAGCCCAGAATACAAACTGGGTGTCTCTTTAAGCAACCCGGGACCTTCGATGTACTGAATAAAAGTCCTTCTTTAAGGAGTGAACTGAGCTTTTGTTAGTACAGATCTCCGCAGGACATGACTGAGTCTGAATGATATGGCACCTGGGAGCAGTGAGGGTCCCTACTGAAATCAGACCACCCCAGGAGGGGTGGGTGAGGGATCCCCCGGAGGTGGTGAGCACTGCTTCTTGCACAGGAGCCTGTGCTTTCTGTCTGGGGGAGTCGGGGCACACTGGGGAGACTTCAGCCAACCTCAACCAACAGAAACACTAGGAGGCAATATTCTCCCGGGCAAAGGAGTCATCAGCTCAAGAGCAACTCCCCATGTGAGCATTTAAAAAAAACACTCCTTCCCCCAGCCACATCCAATAAAGCTCTGGGGATGGCTTTACTTTGCTGTAGACTTGAAGATCTGACTTTCAGCGAGTCAATCAGTACACAGAGGAAAAGCATCCAGGCCACGTGTACGTCTGGCAGGAAACAGGTGTCATCCTCAGGATATAGGTGGATTGAAGAAGGGCTGGTTACAAAGCAGTGGCAAGGAGTAGAGCAACTGCAGGGCGAGTGACACGGGTGTGCTGCACTGTGGCTCTGGACTGGCTCCCGCAGGCCCCTGTGTTAGGCTTGGTTCCCAACTTGTGGTGCCATTGGTAAGTGGTGCAGATCTTATGGGGGGCCCAGGGGGGCTTAGATCCTTGCAGAAGTACAGGACATATGTCCTTCCTTTCTCCCTTGGCCAAAAGGTGAGGAGCTCCCATCATGATGGGCTGCTTCGCCACCAGCCCAAAAGCAAAGGAGGCAGCCAACCATGGACTGGAATGTCTGTGACTGTGGGCCAGAATCCCCTGTCTGTTTAGAAGATGCTTATGTCAGAGATTTGGTCTAGTGAGGGAAAACTGACTCACTCGGGGCGATACTAAGGAACGGGTACCATCCCCATGCCCACAGGAGAGTGCAAGAGTGGCAGGACCTGGAGGGAGAGAATCTCACAGGGAAATCTAAGGGGGATGGTTACTTGTAATTGAAGGACACAGCCCCCCTGATGTGACCCTGCAGGGATGGAGCCTACCAGACATATAGCCTTCCCTTCCTGCCCTTGTTTTCTGCCAGGGCTTCTTGTTATCCAAACCCACCAGCTGCCAGAGGGCAAGGAGCCCACTGACGGGCTTTACACGGGTCAGTCCCGGGAGCATAGGGTAAGGTAAGCAGGAGGTGGGTACTGTTTGCAGGCCCCAGCACGCGGCACTACAAAGCTCAGAGGCTCTTTCGGTTCAAGTGGGAATTTGCAGGTGACAAGAGACCATGCAGACACACTGTGCAAAGTGTAGAGAATAAGCCAGAGAGGCCACAATAAATTTGCTCTAAATAAAGTATTTCCACTATTCACATGTGTATCATAGGCATATACAAACATACATCTTGCTAAATGGTTTATATTGAGGTGCTTTGTGCTAGGTTTTATCTATGTATTCAAAAATATTTACTGAGTTCTTAACACTTTCCAGATGTTTGATCAAGGTATTATGCAAATTAAAAATGAGAAAGGCATCCATCCAGGTGCTCAATTAATAAATTAGCCTAATTCGCCTGAAATTTAGTTATATCTTCTTCAAATAATCATTTGAACCTAAGAATAAAAAATATACACAACGACAAAAACCCAATCTGATCACAAAATGAACAAAGGACTTAGACAGATATTTTCAGGAAAGAGATAAGCGAATGACTAATTAGCACTTGAAAACACGCTCCATATCACTATTCATTACAGAAAAGCATAGCATAACTATAGTGCTAGCACCCCACACCAATTAGCATGGCTACTATCAAAAGACAAGCAAACTAACCAACGCCAACAATAGAAAATTGTAAGTGTTGGTGAGGATGTAGAACAACTGTGTGTACTTCCTTTGTGGGCTGGGGTGGAAATGTAAAATGGCACAGCTCCTACGGGAAACAGTATGGCTGGTCCTTAAATATTAAAGATAGAATTAACATATGATAAAGCGATTCCACTTCTGGGTATATATCCAAAATAACTGAAAACTGGAACATGAAGAATGTCTGCGCAGAGACATTCACAGCAGCATCATTCACAGAGGGGGAAAGGTACAGAGGCCCAAATGTCCTTCAGGAGGTTAACAGACAGGCAAAATGTGGTAATGGCATTCAGACTTAAAGGAAGGGAATTCTAACACTTACTACAACATGGATAAACTTTGAAGAGAGCACGCTAAGTGAAATAAAAGGACAGGCACTGTGTGGTTCTACTATGAGAGGTATGCAGAATTGTCAAATTCAGAGACAGAAAGTAGAATAAAAACTGTCAAGGAGCCGAGGAGGAGGAGAAGGATGAGGAGTTATCACTGAAGAGGTACAGGGTCTCAGTTTGGGAAGATGGAACAAGTTGCATGCATGGATGGTGGTGCTGGTTGCGTGCCAGCGTGAATACACTCACTGCCACTGAACTGTACACTTAAAAATGGTTTAAATGGTGAATTTTATAGTATGCACATTTTAATGACAACACACAAAAAGAAAGAAATACTCACGGATTCCAGCCCAAATCCTGTGGGTTCACATACAGAACACCAGCTCTGGAGACCGTGGCAGGGGTGGCCGTCCGCAAGTGATGTATCTCAAACAGAAGTCTCATGGAGGGAGTGAGGGCCACCCGCTCATTGCTGGCCAGGGTCAGCACCTGGAAGCAGCAGCATGGCAGTCACCAGAGGCAACCAGCAGAGGAGTCAAGGAACGTCGCCAGCTTACCATGGTAACAAACCACTGTCCCTGGTAGAGGGGCCAAAGGCTGTGAATCAAGATCTAAATTTATCCCTGAGGTGGCCTGACTGACCCTTGAGAAATAAAATCACCTAAATGGACTCCTGAAAGCCAATCTTTAAATGACTGCAGGAATTATTAGTGAGCTAAATATAAGTGGGTTACATGACAAAGCCTAAATAGCAAGGAAAATTAATTCTCTCCAGAATCTGAAACCCCACATTTAACAATTGTCCTATAGGATCTCTTACAAGGATGCAGACCCCAGTCCTGTATTTTATGATGAAGAATGTCTTAGCTCAGCAAGCAGTAATTACTGTTAACATGGCAGTTACTAGCTCTAGTCCAAAATAATGATGGTTACTATTTCTCTCTCCTGACCCCACCAAATAGACCTTCAGTTACTTAATCAGTATCTTACAGACTTGTATCATCACCTTCTGTTTTAGCTAGGGCTGCTAGATTAACCAAGGCAGGATGCTTGGGAAAGCACTAAAATCCAGTCTGCAACCACAGGGTCTACTTAATTTTGATACCTAAATTTCACCAATTATCATGTAACACAAAGTCATTCTTTTATTGTCTAAGTACTCATGTTTAATCAAAGCACATATGAGACATAGTAATTCAGGCCTAGCTTTTAGAAAATGGTTGTAGAAGCTAAATTGTTAGATATGTATCTATCATTAAAGGTTATTAATTTTATGGAGATAAAGAGAACATATGCCTGTAAACTTAACTGTAATGTTAAAAGAATTATTGTATCAGAAAAATGTCATTTATCAAAATAGTGATAATATAAAGAATACCAAGGTAAGGAGTAAAAACTAGCATTAACATCAGTAAGTAGTGGGATGTTATTTTTAAGGTTTGGCACTGCAATATTACTGACCTTATTATCATCCATGACTGTATTTAGTGATTCAATCCACATGGGGTCAATATCTCCATCCAGGACTATCCATTTTGGTCCATCATGTGTAAGAGTTGCTTGTTCTCGTAGAATGGAAGAGAAGAGACCTATTCAATAAGAGTAAACAATCTAATATATCATGGAGTTGGATGCAGTTTATTCCTAAAGTAAATTCACAGTACTTCTCCTGGAGGTCTTTTATTAACTAAATAAAAAAAAAATTCTGCTCCTCTTTCTTGTAAGCTGTGTATCACAGATATACAGGCTCCGAATCTGGGTTTAGCACCTACCAACGGGCAAGTTTCACCTCCGGGGAAGGACTATTCCCTTCCCTGCCTGGGACTCCCTATAGGTCAAACACAGATCACACTACCTTCCTTAAAGCACAGTTGTGGGATTTATAGAAGGCAACATATGCAGAACTCACAACTTGCACCAAAAAGATGTTACCCTTTCCCATACTCTTAAATTAGTACCTGTCTTAGAAGTATTGGTTTGTTTCATCTAGCTCCATTCTTGTATAACAGTATTTCAGGATCATAATTCTAAGTAGAAGTGCTACACAACTCTTTGACAATTTTGGATGCTGGCATTACTTAACAGATGTAGAGATAAAAACATTTTAAATCCATGGCCTTTCTGCTATTGCTACATACCTAAGAACATGGAAAATTCCACAGTTGCTGACTTTGCAAATTCAAGCATGTAACATCACGGTGAATGAAACGGCTTTGGTCCATCCGTATGGGGGTTTTCTCTACGAAGTGTTTTGAGTAAAAATAAGTGGCAGCATCTAGTTGAACCTGCCACTACGATTTACAGGAAAACCAGCAATCCTTCCTAATGGCTGCTGATTCCAACGAAATCCACAGAGGCTCAGCATGCACAAATTAACAGTTTTCTACCGGCTGTAGTCCTTTATAAAAAGAAATTAGACTAAGACCGCCACCACTGTCCCACAGATAAGAATGTACACAAGATAAGAAGAGGGAGAATGACAAAGTGTGTCCCGCTTCAGATCAGGTCATCAGGGAAGTCTTCTCAGATGTGACCAGACAAGTAAGCTAAGGGAACAAGGCACGCAGATATACAGAGGAGGGTTACAAATGGCAGGACCTACATACAAGTGCCAAGGTCTCGCAACGTGACGCTACTTGGAATAGCCCAGAGGTCGGAATGAGCAAACTGCAGTCAAAGAAGGGCAGAGCATGGAAAATGAAGGCAGAGATGCTGAGATGGCCTCTAATCATTAGAGCTCTGTAACCACAGAAAAGTGTTGAGTTCCCAGGGCGATGGGCAGCCATTTGAAACTGAAAGCTGAGAGCTAACATCCTGACATGGGCCCTCTGACTTCTGTATGGAAAATGAGCTACAGGAAAACCAGTGGCTTGGACTAGTGTGCCATCTGTGGAGACGCGGACAGTACTGGAATTCAACATGTACAACATTTTTATGTTCAAGCCCATGGAAGTTATTTTAAGACCGAACACAGGGAGTCTGAGAAAGGAGCTCCTCAAGACCAATACAGGATTTACTTACTGCAATGGGAAGTCATAAAGTCCCTACCAAAAGCATCTGCCTGCCCACAAATACAGGCAGAGTATCTCTTGTCAGAAATGCTTGGGCTGGAGTGCTTTGGATTTCACATTTTTCTGGATTCTAAAACATTTGCACAGACTTTACCAGTTGGGCAACCTTAATCTAAAAATGTGAAATACTTTGAAGTCATAAACTTGCATTTTCAAGATCTCAGATTTCAGAGCATTTCAGATTTTACATTTTTGGAAGAAGGATAATCAACTTGTCCTGTCAGGGCAGAATACATGCTTAACTGAGTTCTGTCACTGGTCCCTAGAATAACCCTGTCCAAATCTCGGTCGGATCTTACATCAGGTACTTTATCAGTACATCCTGAGGCATCCACATTAATGCTGCTTCTAGATTAAAAAAGCCCTGATGTAACTGATATAGGATAAAGCACGGCTCTGAGCACAGGTCACTGATTACTTATTTGAATTAATTATTTGACTCTACGTTTACTTTTGACATTATAAATGCTATTGTAATCTGCTGTGTTTCCAATAATGCCAGTAGATAAACAGTACATCTATGACTAAAATTATTTGGTATTGAGAAATGGCTTTCTGGATAGAAAAAAGGAGAAATTTTCAGCACGCCGAAAGGGGAAATCCGACTTGCCATCTTTCCATTCTCGGGTAGCATGATGTATGAAACCAAAGAGTTCATCTGTTGTCACAGCTTTAGGGTTTAAGTCATTCCAAACAGGCTTCTGTTTCATGTGAACATATGTTCGGTTCAGTGTTCTCAAAATCTGAGGAGAAAAAAAGCAAGCCAAGAAAACTAATGATAATGGAAGCCAAGTGGAAAATAAAAGATTTTCAGAGGAGTTTTCTTATTCAGTATATGCTACTGGGTATTCTGTAGAATGTCTAGACGAAGAACGGTGCAAAATGGACGTGCAGTGTGTGTCTCCACGATAACCCTGAAAAGCCTAACCTCATAAATCCTTGGGTTCAGTTTACCTGACTCTTTTAACCATTTAACTAACTAGAGAAAGTCACTTTTGTCAGTGAGATTTTAACCATGTGTACAAAGTAAAATACTGTATGTAAATAAGCAATCATGCTCATGTTTATAAAACCACCCTGCCTGAGTTATTTAGATCAGCTGTTCTCCAAACTTGGTCCATACCAGAATTGCCTGGAGGGCCATGCCTGGGGCCACCCCCAAGCCTTCCAGTTCAGCAGGTCAGGTAGGAGGCATTTGTCTGCATTTCCAGCAAGGGCTCAGGTAGTGCCCCGATGCAGGTGTGGACATGCTGTGGGGTCTGGACACCCAGGACAGTGATTCTCCACAGGAGACTCTCGACAAAGAAGAGGGGCTGCACTGCTGGGCTTGTAGTGGGTAGAGGCCAAAGATGCTAAGCATCTAACAATGGCTCAGACAGCTCCCTACAACAAAGAATGAGTCAGCCCAGAAAGTCACCAATGGGGCTGTGAAAATGCCCTGCACTAGAAAACAAGGAAAAGAAACCTTGAAGAGAGCTCACAGAATAGATACTCAGGATAGGTCTGTTTAATTAACTGACACCTTAACCCCAATATCTGCCCAACTGTCCCTTTTGTTCTCTGTCAAAAGCTATTGCTTTGTTTTAAATATTTATCACCCTGACCCACCTCCAGGAGTTTTGAAATATGGATAAACAATTGCCAAATACTTTGGAATGACAGGTTGCTGAATACCATGGCCCTGAGCTTCGGAGGTCTGGCTGTATCAGTTTAAGTACATATTGAACTGAAAAGAATAGGGGAAGACTAGATGAAAGAAATTCAATGCCTTAGGAATATTGAGCTTATATTTTTAGAAACCATTAATCTACTGGAAATTAGAGAATTTAATTTTATCCTTCCATGAACTATGGCCTACATCTGAATCATATCCTAACAAAATAATTATAGGTCTATCAGATGTCTACTTTAATATTTCAATTATTACCTTTTCCACTAAAAAATTTCTTTACAGAGCCATCCCTCTACAATTGTTCCACTTTGGGTTCAGATCTAAGTACTGGCAAGCTCTATATACACCCATGCTCTAAGGCTCATATGCCCATTCTGAGTATTTTTAGTTGCTGGCCACCAACAATGTTTACATCCAAGCATCCTGAATTAAAATGCATGCAGTTTTGCATATTCCGTCTGCCAACCAAGAAAATAAGTACGTTGCCAGGACTGTCAGTAAGGCCAAACAAAATCAAGCCATGAACTAAAAATGGGGGATAATAACACCCATCGCTTATCATCGTGCACAGCAAGTCATACATAATGCACCTAGCACAGCACATAATCTGACCCTCAAAAATGTGAGCTTTTGCCACCTCCTTTTCAAGTTTTGTTTTGGCCCTGTGGTGGGATAGGTTTCTGAGAGAGTACTGAAGGGAAATATTTGGGTTTGTTTTTCTTAATGACATGGGAAGGGGAAACCAGGATCATCTGAAAAAGATCAGAAAATGTGAGTAGACCCAATCAGATCCTGCAAGTCACGTACCTTATTCTGAAATCTCTCACAATGTTTATTTACCCTCATTGCAAGAATCCAGAGGTGACTCTCACTGCCAGAGGCATAGGCTATAGTTGTAACTGCAGGAATGGGATGCTATGAACCTTGTGGGGGAAGTCTGATCTTCACCTCAACTTACTTTTCTTAGGTGAATGCAGTGTCTGGTTGTTTTCCTCTCATGCAACATAAAGGGGAACAGTGTGAATTGATGGAAAGGCAAAGTTGGAGTCTCAGATACTAACCCAACACTGTGTTGAGTTTTGCTGAAGGGAACCCTTTTAGGCACTACTGAAAACAGTCCCTGGCTGAGAGTGTGGGCTGGGTCACTGTACCTTACTCTTCCCTGTGCCCGCATTTCCAACCACAAAGACACAGTGCCGCACGGCCAGCAGCTCCTCGAGCTGGACAACCTGTAACCAAACAGCCAACAGTCACTGGTGTTCCTTCAGGAGTTGGTGACAAGAACACTCACCCATCCTTATGCAATTCTTTCCTTACATCCCACGCCAGCTGCTGACATCAATGTGTTCAAGGAAAGTTACAACAGATCACAGGTCCAGAGTACAGTTTCCCTTTGTCTCCCAAGTAGAGAACACAGTAGTGAGAATAAAGTGAAAGCATTTTACTTTCTGGGGTAACTGGTACATGGCAGAGATAGCTAAGAAAAATCAAGGACTCCTCATAATGGTTTGAACAAGAACAGTGTATAGTCAATCATCATCTACAACTAATGATGTATGTTTCATAAAATATCTAAAATGAATTTTATACAGGTATTGCAATATCCAGGCAATGAGAAATACAGATCTTCATGTGTTTACTAAACTCCAACTGTGCAAGCCCATGGAGAGCCTGAGAAGTCAGTATCTTCCCAAGCTATTTTAAGCATGCTGACATTCTTTCCCTGTTCAAAGCACACACCAAAGATTTTACTTCCAATTTTCTCTAAAAATAGAAGGGAGAGAGGACAAAATAAATTTTCAGTGCATCCTCCAGAAAGTTTTATAAAGTAATTAAAAGTATGCTTACTGTTAAAACCATTACTGAATCATATTTATGTTTTTACCTTCTTGCTGGATCGGAGTACTAAAATATTTACTTTAGTTAAACTATCATATTAAAATGCTCATAAGTATATATTAAGATCTCTTTAAGGTCAGGGTAATATGAGTTAATGATTTAGCTAAGTATTGTATCACTGAAGCAATCATTTGTAAACACCAAGGACTGCAAACCCCAAGGACCTCCATGAAAAGCAACGTCCCCTTTTACTTTGAGAATGAAGCTCTCCTCGGGCTGCAGGCGGAGCTCCAGCGTGGACTGCCTGACCATCTGTTCAAAGTGCTGCTTCCTCCTCCGGGGCACGTCCAGGGCTGGAAACAGGTCCCCGACCAGACCCAGAAACACTGGGACATCGTCAGTCACTATTTTAGGCATATTGAAGTCCCTTAGTGCTCGCATGAGCACCTAGAAAGAAAAACAGAAAACACTTCATCAAAAATCCAAAAGAAAGGGTGTGGACAGTTTTTACCACAAAGAAATGATATGTTTAATCTGATTTAAACATTATACAATGTATACATGTATGAATGCATCAAATGTTACCGCACTATTATGTACACGTTTTGTACTTTATGTACCAATTTAAAATATTATTTATTAATGCACAGGTCTGTGGATTAAACCAAGGACCTTTGCACTGAACTGTTTTCCCACACCCGCAGCCCTTTTTAATTTTTTTTTGTAACTTTTGAGACAGGGTCTTGCTAAATGGCTAAGCAAGCAAGGCTGGGCTTGAACTTGCAATCCTTCCGAGAGCTGGGATTACAAGTGTGTGCTGCCCTCCCAACTTCAACTTTTTTTGTACTACCAGTCAACTCAGGGGGTTGCACTTGCTAGGAAGGAGCTGCCTCGCTGAGCTACCTCCTTGGCCCTAAGCTTTAATTTTTAAAAAGTCAATGCGAGTTCTAACAAACACCTAACGAGCTGAAGATGTTATTTTTAATTTCCATACTAAAGCATGAGATACTAGTACTGTTCTCCAACTGGCATGGCCTTCTATCTACGGGGAGATGAAATGCTTTCAAATTAACAACAGAACAGAAGGCTCAGCTAATAAAATCAACACTGCTCAGAACTGGGTCAGCAAGGAGGTTGCTCCCTGCCTGCCAACGCTCTGCGCATCTTCCCCAAGAGCCTGGGGATCCTCTCTCCTTCAGCCCCCAACTTCAGCCTGTAAGTGAACCATGGCTATGTGATCATTTTGTCCAAAGTCAGGATGACAATCTCAAACATTTTTAGCTTGGGTTTTTGATTGATGTTGGCTGAAAACCAAAGAGGGCTTTAGGTTTTAAACATCAGGATGACATTGATAGAAGGAGCTAAGCATTCCATCAGCAAAAACCATACAGCAAGAGATCGAAGGAAGGCAAGAAAACATTGACTAAGAAGAGGAGAAATGTTAGTAAATTTAAAAAATCACATAATACTTATCTCTTAACACAGAAAAGAATCGTACAGAATAGACCTAGGTTTTTCTCTCCTTCTCAAGCCATAGCGATACACAACGAAGAGCACCCCTTTCTCTCACTACTCATCAAACTGGGGAGCACAGGTGTGGTCGCCATTTCTCCCAGGAAGGTAGGCAGAACATTTCCCTATGAGCTCGGAACCACTACACCTATCGCTGGTGTTAGCCAACCACCCTTTCCCCTTCATTCCGTGCCCTTCTTACTTCCTGTGAAACAGATGGACTTTCTCTGATTAGGCTGCATCTTCACTGCTAGGTAGAACTCATATTCCAGCTCACTTAGTCAGATTGCCTGGTTGTTCCTCAAAGCAATTCAAACCATGATTACTGAACGATTTGATTTTAACAGTCAAAATACTTTTCAGGGCTGATATTTTAAAAGTCCTTATAGAATCACACTTCTTTTCAGACTCATAGTTTTGTGCTCAAGAACTCTTGCGACCTCTTCACAGCAATGCCAGTCCTTAAGGTATCCTGCATTGAGGAAGGGTCCCAGTGCCATGCGTGCCTCCCACCCAGGTAGGTACATGCGTCCATCTGTACGAAACTGCCCAGCTACTTGCTCAGCAAAATCCTATCAGCATTGTGGTACCTGATCTTCAGGTCGATTTTTATCTCCTCGTTTCAGGGAGCCAGCGACAACCAAGACCGATTTAATAGCACGAAGCCCCCAATCATAGTGATCCTAAAATAAAATCACAAGTCATTTTGTTTTTCCTGAAAAACTGTATGAGCCGTGATCATATAGTGGTTAGTACTCTGCGTTGTGAAAAACCGTATGAGGGGATAAGAGTCTCATTCCAGAAGTAAGAGCTGAAAGTTAAAAGGTTCAGAAACACCCACACTTTAGTAATTCCAGATAACGTTTTCCTTTTCTTTCCCAAACTGTGAAAATCACATTCCTGCAGTGGCTGTCCTGCTTTTTCCTGCCTTGGTCAGCAAATCTCTTCTTTTCCTCTAGTGCTTAAGGGCAGCTTTTGCTCAGAACTCCATCTGCCTCCCTCTCTCCTCTCCACAGACCACTAACTCAGGAGCTCGACTCTTCCCTCAGGCCGCCTCCTACCACAGTCACACTTCTCCAGTGCTCTAAGAGTTCCAAGTAACCTTGATATCACTAAGAGACGCCATCCCCAGTGGTGGCACTAAATAGAATAAAACCTGTATTATTACAATTCAATTATATACCAAGGCCTCTTTGAGACTTCCACATTGTTCCTAAGGAAGGTATTTTGAGCTCTTGGAGGATAAACATAGGAACTTATTCCCTTTGGTCTTCTAGGTCCAAACAGTGCCTGGCACAGAGTAGTTGTTCAATAAAAATAGGCTGATTCAAACAGAAGTGGATTTAATGGTGACTGATTCATGCCTATGGCTTTCTCTCCTTGGCCCATATGATCCACACAGTAGCCCCTGAAGGGCTCTCAGGGGGGCCTCTCAGCCATTTACCTCACCTCTGCAGTCCTCAGAAGCACTAGTCTGTTAGGATAGAGAGATAAGCACCCATCTATATCACAAGTGGCTGGAGGAGGGGAAACAATATATACATGTATAAACATGCTATTTTATCTATTAGAAGACCATATACATAATCTAGTGGGGTTTCACCAAATAAAAAAGGTAAGGAGTGCTGGGTAAACGTGCATAGCTCCATCGTGTGCTGTGTGTGCACACGCCCATGGGCTGCACACTGAGTCTCAATAGAAAAATTACCTTTGACTGTGGAGCATGGTAAAAACCATTTGAAAGTCAGTGCTGTAGCAGTAGACTGGGGCTTGAGAAGGGAAGGAAAAAGAAGAGCAGGGGTTGGAGGGCAAGAAGATTGAGGTCGAGGATACATCCTTACAGCAGAGATACTGAAGGAGAGGAGAGAGCCTGGACACAGATGTAAAAGGACTCAGTAGCCTTGGTAAACGTTAAAGACTAAGAACTGCTGCTCCATTAATCATCATCATTTTCGTTTGTTCGTCATTTCTTTGGTCAAAAATATTCACTGATTCTTCTGCCCAGTCCTACCCGGAAGCTCAGAAAGGTATCTGTGAACCGTGTTCCTAATTCCAGTTTCCCATCCTGGCCAGATGTCTTTTGCAGCATCTCTCACTCATGTCACTGCGCTGAGTTCAAGAACACTGTCCTTCTCTGTTTTACCTCTGCTCCCAGCACCTTCCTCTTGGATTTGGACTTAGCAGCAAGTGTCACAGACAAAGTTAGGAGGACCTGAAGCTACATCGTGCCCACCACTTGCCAGGTATGGACCTTTAACAGGTTATTTCACTTAATTTTCTTTTATGTAAAACAAGCTTAGTACTATCAAACTCATAATCTGGTGAAGACTTTTAAACACAACACGTGGTGGTATCTGTTTGATAAATACATTGTCTTCTCTTCCTTAAAAACGTGGTGTTAGTTTCATTTCTTTTGTATCGTATCCTGCATTGCTGTCAGCAGTAAGCACATCACCCGGATATAGGAGATGCTCTCTCAGTACTTGCACGTTAGTGCTGGGAATGGATATGGTTGCAATTTCATGTTCCCTGGTTCAATTGCTTTTTCTCTCCTGAAGTTTTCTATCATAGAATTTCTATCATAAGAAAGATCACAAGATTATGAAATAAAATGAAAATCCCAGTATCTTTACTACCTAGAGGCAAATTAAAAATTATAACATACATCCCAGTTACTTCATACGTGTAGAAAACAGAATACTGTACAGCAATTCCTCGGTTCATCAATGCTTCTGTGTGTAAACAATTTGGTTCGCAAACAAAAGCATCCAGCAAAATTTCGCTTCTATTTGCAGACTCTGCATCGGGTGACAAACAACACCATGGCCATCTTGTCCACACAAACACAAAGGCAGCCATCTCCCCGCAAATCGTAAAACAAATTAAGTTCATAAACTGAGGCGTCACTGTATATAACATATAGAGCACATGCAAATCAGGGATCACATCCACTGTTTGCTATGGTGCTTTTTCACGTAACAATGTTGTAAATATTTTTCACATGACTACCTTTCATTATTTCTTCTCAAAATATAAATTTACAGTTATTAAAAGGGTAACCTAATTTCATCTCCCAGATTCCATATCCTTTATAGTGGAAAAGTTAAAATAAATACATCAGGCACTAAGGTAACTGAGTGTTTGCAACTGGTATTTTAATACCTCATTTTGTAACAGTGTGGATTAATGTCACCAGGAATTACTAAAGGGTCATAAAAGACTCGAAGTCAGAAGTGGCCACAAAGCTAAACTTAAAAATACTGATGCTGACATGTATATAATTTTTGTGTCACGTTAGCAATTTCAGTGAACCACAAGAAACTTATGCCTGGAGAGTAGCGAGTAAGATTGGCCCATTTCAGAGTCAAAGGAATTGTACAGCAAAACTTAAAAAAAGCAAGCCAGTGAATAAAGGACTGCCAACACATGAGAAAACGTTAACATTTTTCAACATATTCTTCCGAGAGTCAACCTGACCTCTCCTTTAGGAATACTGCTTTCTCCCACTAGAAAATAATATTCTCACCAAGAAAGGGAAGGAAATAAATCTCCCTTCCTTTAAAATTACAGCATTAATAAAGAAAATCACAGCCATTATTTAAAAAAACTTGTATGAAGTACACATAAGATATTAGGACACTTAAAATGCCTCAAATTTAGAAAAAATTAAGGTTCATAAGAGAAGATTTTTGAAGAAAATATGACATCATTTCTAATGTCTGAGAATAATGTGAATGTTAAATTAGCCTGCATCCACATTTCAAAAGCTATTTTAATGGGATGTGAAAACCAAGACAAAGTAACAAAAGCCCCCTCACCTGCTTGGACAGGAGCTCCTTGCAGAGCATGTACAATGCAATGAACTTTCGGGCTAATGAGCGTGCATCCACAAAACCTTCAGCCACAAGCATGATTTCACAGATCAGCTCGATGTCAGGGGCTACCATGGCACAAGGTCTAAAATGTAAATATGAAATTTAGTTTTAAAATGTGATAAGGTCATAAGAACAAATTGCTTAAATCAAGTGATTAATCTGTACCAACATTCTCACCACTCTTAAGCAGGTCACAATTACCTCTGTCAATCACAGCTAACAAAAATGTTCCGTTCAACTAAAACACACCCACTAGGGCCTAGACACCAGGAAAAGATGGAAAGTTGGAAATGCAAAAGTCTGGATGGAGGATTTAAAAAAATTCTGTGGATGCATTATGTTAATTTACTGCTTTTTAATTTGCTTGTTTTGGTGCTGGGGATTTAACAGAGGGTTGCTCTACTACTGAGCCACATCTCTGGCCTCTGAAGTTCTTGTGTTTTAAGTTGTCACTGCAGAAAGAGGAACAGCGATGTTCTTCTGTGCTAGAGGCCAGCCTGTACCTGCAGCTAGGGCTGTGCTGGTCAAGGCTGAACCAGCAGCTGTCCAGAAAACAGCTTTGCTGATTTCCATGAAACAGATCCTTCTCCCACTGCTGTTTTCAAGCTACCAACCCGTCACTACACGTGCAGCTGGCGAGGGAGATGCCGTGCAGTAGCAGGTCACCAGCGTACAGACAGAGCCCAGGGCATGAATACGACTAAAGTAAGCAATTATGAAGTCATGGGGTTTGAGAATCAACTGTTCTGTGATGTAGTTTATTAAATGAAAAAATTGATATGTAATTTA
Organism: Chinchilla lanigera; assembly: GCF_000276665.1. Classification (NCBI taxonomy): domain Eukaryota; kingdom Metazoa; phylum Chordata; class Mammalia; order Rodentia; family Chinchillidae; genus Chinchilla; species Chinchilla lanigera. Next base: position 24,179,701 of record NW_004955410.1, on the reverse strand, counting down.
GTGTTTACTATTTGTGCTTAACAGCAGCAACATGTAAAAAAAAATTCCACTCAATTAAGTGCAAAAGGAGCAAGAGCAAATAAACAAGCCCGTGATTTTAGACTTTTCAAGCTGCACATCCCAATAATATTTACCCACCTATTTTTGTAAATGTAATTATAGTGTACTTTATGCACATCTAATTTTAATCCTAAACATTCTACGAAGTTTTATTGGATTTGGGTTACTGAATACTTCATCTATCTATGCTAATCCCCTATTTCCTTTCCACATTGGTTACTTTTCATCACAGTAGAGAAGGAAAGATGAAGAGTAAATAAGAGAGAGAAAAGGCTAGTGTATTTTCTTATTTTATACTTATATTAATATAGATACTAATTTGGGGCTGGGAATGTAGCTCAGTGCCTGCCTGACAAGCACAAGGTCCTGAGTTGGATTTCTGGTACCAAAAAACGTACACAAACACACACATACTAATTTGTTTGTATGGTGCTGGAGACTGAACTCAAGGCCTTGTGCATGCTAAGTACACACTTTACTACTGAGCCACACCCCCAGCCTACAGGTAATAGTATGTACTGACCACTTCACGCCATATCAGGTTGTATGCACTGTCCCACTTAATTCTCACAACTCTATGAGATGTCTACAGAGGTGAAGACAGGTGTCACCAGAGATTGTAGCACATTCTCTAGGCCACATGGTTGGTAGGTGGCAAAATTAAGAAATTCTTAGGTCCAGAGAATATTCCCTCCACTCATCCAAGTATTCCTTCAAATTTTGTTGAAATTAGTGGCACCCCAATGTAAAGGATGCTGTACTTAATATATTAAACCAAATTTATGAAAATGCCACAAAACAAATTCAGATTTTGAGACCCAAATTAAAATGCACAATAAACTGGGTCATAAATGCAAAAAACCTGGAAAGGTATACAGTTTTCACACAGAACTGTTCTGAAATCATTATATTCACTCCCAAGATAGTTGTTCTCTAGAATTTTTTTCAAGAAAATTAGACATCATAAAATAAGTGTAGTAGAGAAAGCTATCATTATGAGGAAAGCAAAGCATACAATACAGAATGTTAGAATACTTGCTTAGCTACTACAGAAGAGAATTATTTAGATGCTTGTTTCATATCAGCTACCCAAATAAGTTCTCATCATACAAATTACATTTTAAAAGGAATACTATAAAATTAGAAGCAAACACAAATAAAAGTTGGTCAAATATCTTGACAGGTAAAAAATTTTTAAGTTCAAAATTTTTTTTTAAAAAGTTACACTAAAAACTACAGAGGTTCTTACAATATATGTAAAGTGGCATATTATTTTGAAGGCATACTAAGTAGTTAAAGAAAAATATTATTAATCCTAAAGAACTCCTAAAAAATAAAACTGGTAAGTCTCTGGCATCTCCCTAGATTAAAAAAGAGAGAAAAGACACAAATTACCCATTTCTAGCATGGAATTCACAACATCACTACAGATAATAAAAGAATATCATAAAACATGTGTGCCAATATATTTAATAATCTACATAACTCAGATAAGTTCCGTAAAAGATGTACATTATCAAAACTAACTCAAGAAGAAATTTACTCCCTCAGTAACTTCAGATCTATTAAAGAAATTGAACTCATTACATAAAAGATCCCCATGAAGGAAAATCTAGGTCCAGATGGCTTCAGTATTAATTCATCAGATACTTAATACAAATAACAGCAATCCACAAAAAATCTTACGGAAACAGAGAACATTTGCCAATTAATCTCATGATGTCAGCATTACTTTAATGCCAAAGCTAGACAAAGATGACAAGAAAGGACAGTACAGACCAATATCCCTCAGAGCATAGATTAAAATAAATCTTTAACAAAGTAGTATCAGACTGAATCCAGCAATCCACGTAAACTCTTCCTGACCAGGTAGGGTTTGTCCTGGGAATGCAACATTAGAAGAGTGTTCAGTATTTTTTAAAAATCCATCAAGATAGTTCAGCATATTAACAGAATAAAGGAAAAATATGAAAGCTATAAAACAACAAAACATGTAGAAGAAAACATAGTTGAAAAATTTTCCAAGATTGGGCTAGATAAATTTTCTTGAATAGCATATAAAAAAAAAAAACAAAATAAGGGCTGGGGATGTAGCTCAGTAGAAGAACACTTGCAAGCATTCAAGAGGCTGTGGGTTCAATCCCTAGCACCAGAAAAACTGTATTTCATCAAATTTAAAACTTCTATCTTTGATGGCTCCTTTTAAAACAATAAAGAGGATAGCCACAAAAATAACAGAACAACTTTCCTAAGTGTGTATTTAATAAAGAAATTATATATAGAATACAGCATTTCACAAAAGATGGTGTACAAATGGCCAGTAAGTACATAAAAAAATGCTCAGCATCACTAGTGTTCATGAAAATGCAAACTAAACTCACAATGACACATAACAACCTATATATTAGCTTGGCTAAAAGACTGACAATACCAGGTTTTGATAAGAATATAAAGTGACTATAGTCACTTTATATTAAGAGTGAGGTTGTAAGATAGTATATTTTCACAAGATTATAGAATCTTGTAAGTAAAACACACACATGCATTTGCCATATGAGCCAGCAATTCCATTTTTAGATATTTTCCAAAAGGAAATGAAAAAATGTGCTCATGTAAAGATTTACATGAATGTTCATAGCTGCTGTATTCATAGTAGACCCAAACTGCAAACTGCAAATGTCCATCAACTAGTAAATGAATCAACAGCAAAATGCATACACAATAGAATATAAATCTATTACTGAACAATAAAAAGTTACTGAACAATAAAAAGTGACAGATTACTGATAAGCTCAACAACTTAGATGAATCTCAAACTCATAATGTTCAAATAAAGATGCCAGATACAAGTGAGTACATAACTGTCTGGGTTCGTTTACATGAACTCTAAAAAAAGAATTTTAATCTATAATCACAGAAACTAAATCTAGAATAAGGGGATCGACCTCAGGGGCACAAGACAATGGTTGGTGGTTTGGAAAATCTATATCATGATTGCCATCGCATGTCACCAACTGTACACTTGAAGGGGAGCGTGGCATTACATTTAGCTATGTCTGAACACAGTGATGTGAAAGACAAGTTAATTGTAGTTAGTGCCACGTACACCTCTACAGGTTCTCTTACAGGCTGTGGCTGATTATGATACCTGTTGATGACCTGCTTTCCAAAAATGCTCTCTGAGATAGGTATCATAATCATCACCTAGTAATTCTACATTTAGGAATCAATTTTAGAGTAATAATCTGAAACAAGAATAATTTTTCATGTGGATGGATATTTAGAGCTTGCCACCTTATAATCATAAAAAACTGAAAGGAAGGAAACAGACTCTATCTGTAGGACAATAAGGGACGGTTAAGAAAACACTGATGAGCAATGAGAAGGACTATTTTGGAGCTACTTAAAATTTCCAAAGAATTTTTGGCAATATAATAAAATATGTATGTCAAAATATTAAATGAAGAGAATTAAGTAGATATTTTGACTACTGTAATATCTAACAGCATAAACATAAATTATAACAGACTAGAAAAATACAATAATTTCTGATGGTGATGCTTTTTAAAATTTTTTTATTTTCCCCAATATTTCCTAATTTTTGAAATATGCATATCACAAAACACTGTAGCACAATAGCTAATATTTACCATTTGGATTTACTATATACTGTAACTTTTAAATAGTGATTTTCTGTCCAGATTTTATAATTCACAAGGGTTAATTTACCATGAGGAAAACATTCTTTTATGAAGGGATCCAAAAGAAATGAATTTTCCACAGGAACCCTCAAGAAAAAACAAATCAGTTAACAGTGCAAACCAACAACGTTAGGTGGCATAAGCGCACCAGATGCTAAGCTGCAAAGCAAAACACTTGCCTGAAAAGAGCTTTGAGATTTTCTGGCAATTCAGTTCGACCAGCATATCCTGGGTTCATAGTAATAAATATTCCAACTGATGGCTTCAGTGTGATAGCTTCTCCAAGAAATACAAATCTACCACAGAAAGAATGTTGATGGAATTAAATGTGTTCATTGAATATGAATGCACATTGACAAATGCAAACCACTGCAAAATGCAAATTATTATTAAGAAGCTGTTTATTCTGTGTCATTTGCTTTAAAATTCATAAGCATACATATTTTGAAGCAGATATATTAAAAACATCCTCCATCACCCCAGAGGAATTACAAGAAGTATTTCTGCAGAGCCACAGTATCTTAAAATACACAAATGAGGGCTTGGATACTTTAACATTTAATGAAATGAGAGGGCATTTTTGCCTTCAATGTGGGGAAAACTCCTTGAGTAGGACACCATGCAGTAGAGAATGTTCATGCTACAAGGGGAAGGGAACACCCTCTTCAATCTTTGTTTGTTTGCTCCCCTGCTCTCCTTCTCTTCTGCTTATTCAGTAGATTTCTACTAAGTACTGCTGAAAGGTAGAAGAGCATGGTGGTTAGGACAGCTACCTTTGGAGCCAGACTGAATGTTCAGAGTCTACCAGACTGAATGTTCAGAGTCCACCTATACCGTAAGTAGTAAGATTTTGGCCAAAAGTTAAATAAAATATGGCTTGAGATCAAAGAGAAAAGAAATTTCTCTAATGTGTCAATAGGGTAGGGATGTATAAGAAAACAGACAACCAGATATAGGAAAGTGGGACCTCAGGCCCATGTGATGATAAGATATGTACCCACTGATAAACTAGAAGATTCTAGAATGGGTTCACAGTTCCAAGTGACTAGATAATCCTTCACTGAATGGGAAATAGAATGTTCCAACACACAAGATGGCTAGCTGAGAATACTACAAAAAAATTTAGAGGAATAGATAAGCCAGATAAATGAGGCTGCATTTGTATGAAATAAAAATGTTTTAAAGAGAACCAGAGTTGTCCTCTTTACTATAATATTTATTTCTTAAATTAAGCCATCAGGCCATAAGTGTCAGTTATGTTTTGTCTTCTGGCATCACGAGACTGGTGAGATTTCAGATGTACTTGGAAAGTTTCTGCCCCAAGTTACTAGAAGAACATGAAGGTATCACCTGCTGGGAAGGGATACCTAATAAGACAGGCACTTGTGGAAAGACTGGGATTTTGATTAAATAGAAGAGGATTATGAGACGTTATGTGGAGTCTTCAGGAATATCAACAGTCTTTTCTGGCAAGCCTAGAGACAAGGTGACAGGATGTCTGGGCCTCTGGGGGTGCTCAGGACAGAGGTGAGTTCTGAAACTTCTGGCAGTGGATGAAGTCACCAAGGGAGAAAATGCAGATAAGGAAGTACTGAGACTGAGGCCCGCAACATCCAATAGAGTAGCCCAAGAGATAAAAGCAACGAAATAGAGTGCTAACACTGACATGGTGCCTCTTTCCATGGAATCATCGCAGCCATCTACAAGGTTCTTTCCCTATTTTATGAGAAGAAAGTAGCAAAGGAGCAGCCGTGGCCAGGGGTGATGTCCAGCAACCATGCGAAGGAAATGTGTCACAGGGTAGGGAATGGCTATCAGTGTCAGATGCTGCCAGAAAGTCCACAAGATGAGGATTGGGAACTGATCTCTGGATTTAGCATCACACAAGTTGCCTATTCTTTAAGTAGTTGATGTGATACACCTTGGTTGTATTTGACATCAAAAGGCACTGATAAAACACGAAGATGTCCAAAAGAAATTTTCAAAATCAACTATTTTCTTACCCATTTCATGAAAGAGAGAGACAGCAATAGACTGGGAAGGCGAGTCATGTGCATTATTCTGTTATCTAATTGTAGCAAAAGAGCCACCTGGCACTCACCTCTTTTTCCCGTTTCTGATGGCGTCATGAATCATTTTCACTTGCACGGCCACCACGGACAGAACCTCCACAGCTATGCGGTTGAACTCATCAAAGCAGCCCCACGCTCCTGTCTGCACCAGGCCTTTGTAGATGTTTCCTATGGACTGAATGATGGGGGAATTCAGAGTTTCAGAGAAGGATGTCTTCGGGATTTAGAGGTACAGCATCCCTCACCTAAAAATCCAAAAGGCTCCAAAATCTAATACTCTGAGTGCCAACATGATGCCAGAAGTGGGAAACTCCACACCATGAAATTTTAATTATTAAAACTGTTGCATAACATTAAGCTTAGGAGATGTGTATACATAAATTTTGTTTTTAGAATTGGGTGCCCACCACGGAGTATCTCATTAAGTATAAGTATTTCAAAATAAAAAATCTGACATAGAAACACTTTTGTCCCAAGTATTTCAGATAAGGGACATTTAGCCTCAACCTACACAGGAGTAATGCTAACATATATCATTTGTACATCATTTAATAACTTACTTTGTAGTCCATTTGCTCTGAACAGTTGAAGACATAGACCATCATGCCAAGTGCACGACCAAGATCTTTGGTAGTCTCCGTCTTCCCTGTACCAGCCGGGCCAGCTGGAGCCCCACTCATGGTTAGATGAAGCGACTGAGTTAAAGTAATATAACACCTTTGTACAACAGAAGAGGGAAATATTACAGTCTCACATGAAATTCCCATGCAATATTACAGGCAAATGGTTTTCTAAAGTAAAAGCATAAGAAGCATGTGGTCATTGAACAAAAAACTGATGTACTTCTCATGTGTTCACAGCAATGAGCCAGATTACATTCTATGAATTTTAATTTTAGGTTGTCTATTTGTAACTACTAAGAAGAATGTGTTGTTTTATTTGTTTATTATTCTCATTTCCTAAGAGCTGTGCATTTGAATACAAATACACTTAATTTGCAATGCAATTCAATTTCTAATATTCCTAGGTAAAGATATTATTAATATGGTAGACAACCTCTCAGGCTACTGTTTATTAAAGAAGAATGGAAATCTTGGATGGGTGAATGAATTAAACATTGACTGCCTTAAATTGCTACCTAATAAATACATTAAGAGATGAGTAGGTAAACATATAAATACATAGTATGTAAATAATACATACCCACTTTAATGTATAAGGCAAATATGCAATGACAGAATTTATTGTACCAAAACAATTTAGGCATTCATTTTGAATGTGTTGTTTGCATGCATATAGATCAGCATAATACTTATTTTTGCAGGAAAAGTCAAAGGATCCAGGACTGAGAAAAAACTTGCAAAGACAGAATTTGTAAGAGGATGAAAGACTAACAAATGGCAAGGAATGCAAGTATCTGGTGTTCTTTATCTGGGGTTTCTTCAACTTTGTACATCATTTTGTCTTAGTATAGATAGTGGATCTACTGGGAAGACACACGGAGGTCAGCACACCAGGGACTAAGTCTGTTTTGCAGATCTCCAGATAATAATCTTATGCCTTTTGACATCAATGTGCCTCAGTTTTCTCCTCCATAAAATGAGACTTAAGGGAACAATAAATGAAAAAAAGCCAAAGGAAACCTCTTTAAAAACTCAACTATGCACAAAACATGCATAAATTCAAAGGTATGGGTGTTTAAGTGCATTTTAGAATGAGACTGAGTGGAAAGACTCCTAGACTAGAAATCACAGCACTTTTTGTACACGAATTATCTGTCCTTTTGTAGTTTCAAGTTTTGGGCCAGCCACATACATCTGCAGTTCCCACCTGCATTCTAGCAGGAATTGGTGAAGGGACCAAGCTCCAACCAATCTCCTACATGTAGAAATAGAACTGCTAGGACATCCACTTCAGGACATTTCACTCAGTCCCCCTTGCCCTTTTTTTTCATTGACCAAAACAAACGTCAAAGTCATATTCAGCATGTCAGCTCCCTGTCAGTCTATTCTGCTGGCACACTCACTCATGGTTTGTTATAAAAGTGAGACACCAGTTTTTGTGTTATTGAAGCCATTGTATCTTGAGGTCTCTCCATAAGAGCTGAGCCTACATCCTTTTTACCAACACACCCATGTGTAGCACAAGTCTGTCAGGGACCAGCTGGCTGACCTAAGGCTCTGCACCTGTCCAAATATCTACTCTGCCTAGCTCACAGGAGATGGTGAACATCAAATAAGATATAATGCAAGTATTTAAAGGCATCATTACATTAATGTAAATAATTCATAAATAATCCAAAGGGTGAAATGGAAAGGAAATGCACGTAACATAAACATCTTATCCAAAACTACCCATACTATCAGAATCCTCACTTTCCTTTAGCTTCCAAATAAACCACATGATGTTTTCTTAAATTAAAATTTTAATAAGCAAGCAATCAATCTTCACATACTGATAAATGTTAAAACATCTTTCCTTCTCTCTCTCTTATATCCTCAGCTCTGCCTAACTCTTCTCTATTCCCAATGGCATGCATGTTGTAGACTCCTAACACTGACAGTTCTGACTCTTCTCTGGTGATTATACCAAGCCACATATATCAACCTTCGCACTGAAAGAACTGCATAAATAATGAAGACAGTGAACATTTTTTGAGACACACTAAAAAGAACAACTTAGACAATTATAAAAGCTTTACAGTAAAGAAATGATGAAATCATGAGTGTGAACAATGGGCATGAACAATGACAAAGCTTGTGAGAGAATGCCACCAGTCTCTCCAGACTACCACAAGTACCCAGCTGCACTTTAGTGATAAGACTCACTGAGGGTATTGCTATGAGTTTAAGGTATGAGTTCCATCTCATAAATACTGAAAATTTAATGTGCTTTCTCCCACCAAGTAAGTCAATAGAGGCTGGAATACTAATAAAGAAATTCACCTCCATGAGACCATATCCTGACCTTTCAACATTTTGACAATGTACATATTTACTTGGAATCAAGTGATCATGAACTTTTTTTTATTTTAAAGAGATAAAAACAATGATACTGAGTTTTAAAACACGATAATAGGAAATTAACGATGATTAATACATTAAGTATTGTTATCTTCAAAGTAGTTGCTCAGATTACAAGATCTAGGCATGAAAAATTAATCAAGCAATATAAGCACAAAACATTCTTTTTAATGACCTAATAGAAATTAGTGGTATAATTATCTTAGCTATCTTGTGTATATATATGTGTGCGTGTGTGTGTGTGTGTGTGTGTGTATGTGTGTATGTTATTACAGTATATATGTTTTTCTTTTCCCTTCCTTCTTTTCGCTTTTCCCCCATCCAAGTTTTCTTTCCTTTGGAGCAGTTTCTTCCCTTTTCACAATATCTATTGTGCATTTGGATCTTATTTACTGTTTCAGTTTCTTACACTAAGGAGACAATCTGATGTTTACACATGCAAGTATAAACATGCAAATTTACACATGCAAGTGTAAACCACCCTCCAGGGGAAAAACTTTAAAATCTAATCTGGTCCCAAGCCATTTAAGAGAAGGGATACTCAAACTAAAGTAGATTCTCCCTCCTTCAATGTACTTTCAAGATACCACGCTGTTTCATTTTCCCATAGCATATGTTATCACCCAAAATATTTTACTCTGTATTGTTCTTCTCAATTCCCACATATTCACACACTAAATTCAACTAGGAAGAAATCTTGATGGTAATAAAGGGCCCTGTCTGCTTAATATCAGAACAGTATTTAGCACAGTACTTCATAAGTATTTGTTGAGTCATTTAACGAATCTTAGATTCTCGTCCTCTTTTCGGTGTAATTCTTAAAAAATAAATATGAACATGCAATTCCTATTGATTTTTGCACTTCCAATAAGAGAGTGGAGCAGGGAGGATGGTGACAGTCCGGTGACAGGGATGTTACCATTGGTGTAAGACAGCTTGGTGTTCAAACAGGCTACCCTGAGCCACATTAATCTCCTCATGATTTCACCACTTATATATTACAGCTTCTGTAATTTTGTTTCTCTACTTCAGCTTTATCTCTAAATAAATGCTGAGATAATTAGTTCATACACAGACTGCTTTCCTGCAGTTTCCCAATTTGTTTATCATTCATTCTTTTTATTCTCACACATTTCTGCCTATGCTAGGGGACTTGTTTGGTTTGATTTCTCTGATCTGACTCAAACTTATAATTGTTACCTGTCAGTTAGAGGAGTGATCACGAGGCGAGGACTGTTTCCTAAGTATTCATAGAAGTACTGGAACTGAGCGTCACATATATTAACAAAGCAGTGCTTCTGCATATCCTCCCACTGGTGGCGAAGTTGAGACAGCCAAGCAAAAGCCTGGGGACTGACAACCTAAAATCATTGCAAAATCATTACACAGAAGACCCTGATAATTCTGAGGAAAAGATTTTAATTCATTAATCTGATCACATGTATTAGCTCACATTTTACTTTTAAAGTCTCACAAATAAGCAATCTCTTCAATGAACTAATAGCAATCAGTAGTATAACTATCTTGCGTGTATATATATTTTCCTTTTCCCTGTGCCTATATGGTTTGATCAAATTTTCATGTCTATATCTTATAATATGAGCAGCTACTTTGAAGATAATGTGCAATGTACTAACCATTGTTACTCTCCTACAATCTTGTTTTGAAATTTTATACCCTTGTTTTCCTTGTTTATATTTCTTTTCTTTAAAATAAAATTAAAAAATCTCTTTTATGGTCAAGAATTAGACAAAATATCTCTTAAGTACAAAATAAAGGGTATATTTTTAATCATAATTTATTCTGCTGCAAACAAGCCATCACACTGATGAAAGAATATAAATAGATAAGAAGCCATAAGTCATATTCAAGGTACAGTGGACCCTTGAGTTATGACTGGTCTCACATATGAACAATTTGGATTATGACTGGAATTTTAGGTTGAACTTATGAGCAAAGTATTGAGTTACAACCCAAATGCCAGCCACTTGCAGGATTGTAAACAAAGACTCGTGATTTCAGGAAAGTGTATGTAAGTGTATATAAGCATTGGCCCAGATGCTTGTGTGTGCGGATTTGATTTTGGTAGGTGTTTTATGTAATTGCTACAATTACTGCTATCAAAATGGCTCCCACAAAAGCTAGAAAAGAAGCTAGAGAAGGAAGGTAAGGTAAAGAAAGCAATCATCATTGAAAAGAAGGAAATTATGGACAAATACAAGAGTGGAAATTGTGTGACTGATCTTGCTAATATGTACAGCATGGCGAAGTCCACCATCTCAACAATCTTAAAAAGAAAAGATTTTTATAAGGAAGCTAGTGTTGCTAAATGTGTCACTCAAATTAGTAAGTCATGAGCAACAGTATTAGATGAGGCAGAAACACTATTAGTATGGATAAATGAAAGGCAGATGGCAGTTTATAGCCATCTGAGTCTATGATTTCAGTTACAACCCAAATGCCAGCCACTTGCAGGATTGTAAACAAAGACTCGTGATTTCAGGAAAGTGTATGTAAGTGTATATAAGCATTGGCCCAGATGCATGTGTGTGCGGATTTGATTTTGGTAAAAAGCTAGGGCTATAAATGCAGATCTTGTAAAGGATAATCCATCAACGAGTGATAACAGTGAAACATTTTGTACAAGTAATGGGTAGTTTCACAATTTTAAAGCAGGAACTAAGGTTCACAAAGTAACTAGGCATGGTGAAGCAGCCATAGCTGATAAAAAAGCCGCTGAAAATTACATACACCACTTCAAAACGATGACACAAAGAAATGGCTTTTGCTCTCAAGTTTTCAACTGTGATGAAACTGACTTTTCTGGAAGAAAATGCCCAGGAGAACATACATTACCCAGGAAGACAAGAAAATGCCAGGCCACAAGCCTATGAAGAATAGGTTAACCTTTTTGCTATGTGTCAATGTGAGTGGTCACCTCAAGATAAAGTCTTCCTTAGATTATTGCTCTGAGACCCCTGGAATGTTCACAACACAAAGTCATGAAAAACAGGCTAGGATCATGTGCAGATCAAACACAAAAGCCTGGGTAACAAGAGTACTTTTACTTGAGCCAATGAGGGAAGCTTTCTGCCCTACTGTTAAGAAATATCCAGAGGAGAAGGGTTTACTACTCAAGGTTCTCTTCCTCATGGACAATGGTCCTGCTCATGCACAATATTTGGAAGAAGAACTGGCTGAAAAATTTCCATGGCTCTCAGTTGAGTTCCTCCCACCTAATAAAACTCCTCTACTATAGCCTATGGAGTAGCAGGTTACAGTTCACTGTAAGAAGCTATACACCAAGGAACTGTCCCAGAAGTGCTTCCAGATGGTCTCAGATATGTATTTAACTCTTACAGAGCTCTGCAAGGAACACTACAACACCCTTTCTTGTGTGATGTTAATTGAGAAATCCTGGGCCAATGTTTCTTTAAGAACACTGAGATCTGCCTGGAACAAAGTGTGGCCTAAAATTATACAGGAGGGAGACTTTGAAGGCTGAGTAGAACCTTCAGTTGACCCTGTGGTCAACGACACTGTCACTACAGCAGAGTCCACAGGCTTGCAGGTAGACAGTGGTGACGCTGAGGAGCTGGTGGAGGAACACTCAGAGGAACTGTCTACAGAGGAACTTCAGCAACTTCTGGCTGAGTAACAGAGAAAGGCAGCTGGGGAGCTTTCCAAAGAGGAAGGGGAGTATTGACAATCAGTACAGTGAAGATCTTCTTCTGAAATAAAGGAAATCCTGGAAACATGGACACAGCTACCCACCCAGACAGAGAAAAAGCCAATCGTTGCATTCACTTGCTTAATGGCAATGTCATGTCATACTTACTACAGGACAGGAACAGGCCACCTTAGACCAATTTTTGGTGTGGAAAAGGTTGAGACCTAGTGAACCAGAAGCAGGTCCCAGTGGGCTACAAATTCTCCCAAGGAGAGAAAGGACACCACAGAGCCAGATCCCTGATGTTCTTACGGAAGGGGATGCTCCTTCCAAATAATAACCACCTTCCATTTCATCCTCCCTTCCTGCAGGCCAAAGATGTCAACTTGAATGGTGAGTACAGTATGAAATTGTTGTTTCTGGTAAACTAGGGACACTTCATAACTTTTTGGTGAATACACTAGGGAAATTATTGGTGTTTCTGGTAAATTACACACATTATACCACCATTTTTAGGATGAAAAATTTAGTTAAGGGGTGCTTTGGGAGGCTCAGAATGCATTATGGGTATTTCCATTATTTCTTATGGGAAAAAGTCTTGACTTACAACCAACTTGAGTTACAACCAGCCCTCGAGAATGAAGTGAGTTCATAACTCAAGGGTCCACTGCACAGTTATCATAGTTCATTGTCAAAATGGGAACACATAGTAAATGGTGTTCTTTAAGGATCAGTCTTGGATTAAATTAAAAAACATTGTTCACTACTGATCCTGAAGCAGGGTCAAGGAATATTTATATTTATTCCTTCTATGAAGAAATGTTTTGTTTGTACTAAATTATAATTCATTTTAATTTTAATAAATGGAGAAATGAGTAGAAAAACAACAAAGTATTTCATCAGACATAAATGCATTCAAATTGGGAAAGGCATTAGTTTACTTTAAAACTATGATCCCAGAAAAGGGATTAGGAGGAAGTGGGTGATGGGCATTATGCATCAGAGCTTTCCAACAGACAAACATACTTCTGACATTTACAAGTAGAAGTATATCCTGGGGGAGTGGGAAAGGGTGAGAAAATTTTCCATCACATTTAGGAGTGCCAGCATGTGAAACACACATGGAGTTTTTAGAGAGACAAGGAAAAAAGTTATTAGTACCTTGAAAAGATTAGGAAAACTACTTCTTACAAGAGAGTGAATGATATAGCCATAAACTTAAAGATAGGGGATGACCCAAGCAACCTAGAATTATGACCAATACTGATTTCTCAGGGGAAATGTGTCAAAGCTACACAGAGATGGCTTCAGTGACATTCTATCTGGTATTGCTCTTGGCTGTATAAGTCACACAGCTGAAACTCACAGACAAATGGCCCGAGATGATTATGAACAGAAAATCCAGAAAATAGAGAGATGAATAAGCTGAGTTCTCAAGGTCCTTCCTTTTGGATTTTTAGGTGATTTGAGACTCTTAATGTGGCAAAACCCTTTGGGATGTCACTTGGGGGTAACTTTTATGGATTGGGACAATACACAGTATCAGCTAACCCACATTCAATGCACCCCAAGTAACTACAACTTCTTAGGACTAATTAAACTATACAGACATAAAAAATAATGACTTTTTGGAACTACTCAGACAATAAATGACACGTTCAGGAAACATCAATAAATAAAATTTCTTTGCACAACTTGCCTTCTGAGAAATAAGTTTTCCCACCACATCTCTGGCATGGACATCTATGGTACAAATTGTCATGATCTTCTGCCTGTCACCAGGTGGAAGTTCTCCCAGCAAAAGCATAATCAGTGTATTCAGCTGAGAAATCTAGGAGGCATTTTTTAAAAGGAAGGAAGAATTACAAATTCAGGAAACAACGTCTGAATAATCTTCATATTTGTGAGGAGTGCTTTAGTTTACAAAACAATTCCAAATTTGTTATCCCAGCTGGTCTTCAAAGGATCCTAGGGACAGACAAATATTATTATCCTTGCCTGCAGAGGAAGGAATTGAGACAGGGGAGATAAGTGAACCAGTGAGTAGTGACAAGGGACAGAAGCAGAGTTTCCGGCTTCATGGAGTACTCTCTCCTTCTTAGTGACGATCTACCTCACAACTTCACAGGAACAGGAGAAACTGCATGCTTTGAAAGGTGAAATTAGACTAACTTCTAAAAAGGTGTAATTAGAGCTACATAATCATTTGTTTTCTTCTTTATGAAGATCCACCTAAACAATTGGTGTTTTTTTTTTAATACAAGATAGTGATGAGTACTGAGAAAATATTTAGATTGTCCCATTCTGTTCTCTTTTATTCACATTCCTATTCTTGTTTCCATCCACTGATCTCTTAGATAAATATTTTTCAAATTTCTGGACTTTACTAATAGAATGAAAAGGACAGAAATGGAATAACACTGACAACTGCTTGAACTGAAGAGAAAACATTCAATTACAGATTCTAAGAGTGTGTATACTTTTGTGAAACTCTTTCTGTCTTGAGCATGTATATACACCTGTGAACTTGCTTTGGTAAAAATATTTCTTATGGTAAATTATGGTCAGAATGTTTGAAATATACTCTCGCAGGTGGTTGTTTTGTTAGCATGATTATTCCTACCTTCCTTCAGGCTTATTTGCAAGGAAACAAACAAATACACAAAAATAAAAACCCAAAATGCCTTGGCTTATTCTAGGTGCCGTACTGTGAGATACAGTTATCCCCTTTCCCCTTTAGCTCTGCAAAGAACAGTCAATGGCACAAGTGTTATCATCTGGGAGAGATGGTAGTAAGTGAACACAGATCACCGAGAAGCTTTCAGACCTACACAGCCTACTATCAAAAACAAGTTTCCTACTGTACTAGTAACAAGTCCCAGAAAATGCTAAGCTCTGCAGAATTCCTGGACATTTTATTCATGTAGCTGGACTCTGCAGAAAGATCACAAAATTATAGTAAGAAGGGAGGGAAGAGGCAAGAAGATGACACTCATAACATGCACAGTTTATATACATTGACAATGCACTGTTTTTCAGGGACTAAGTATATTGCTTATATCACCTGACAACAATGTATTAGCATCCTAAATTTATAGATGAGGAAACTGACTCAGAGGTACATTAATCACAGTGTCAGTCCAGGGATGTGAGGATTCAACCACAACAGTCTGATTTCAGAGCCTGAGCCTTACCAGCTGCATCTCATACTTCCTGCTTCAACCTTCACAAGGCCTCACTACCTCCTCCAAGTCTCAGGAACAGTAACTGTGCAGGAAACATTCCAGAGAGACTTAAACACAAAGGAAAGCTTGCCCATACTGATGTACAGCTGACAATAAAAAATTGTATATTTAATATGTACAATATTCTATTTGGATATATGTACTTTTTTGGGGGGGGGTAACAGGAATTGAACTCAGGACCTTGTGCTTGCCAGGCAGGCACTGTGCCAATGAGCTATATCCCCAGCGCTTGATATATGTACATTATGAAATGATTATGCAAGTAAGCTGACATGTCCACCACCTTACAGTTACTTTTTTTTATTTGGTAACAATACTTGAGTTCTGCTTTTAGCAAATTCTAAATATATAATGCATGGCTGGAAGAATTTGTAGTCTATACTACTCAACATGATCTATAGATTCAAAGCAACCCTTAGCAAAATTCCCATGGCATTTTTCACAGACAAAAGAAAAGCAATTTTAAAATTTGTACCGAACCACAAAAGACCTCAAATAGCTAAAGCAATCTTAAACAAAAAGAAAGCTAGAGACATTACAAATCCTGATTTCAAATTACATTACAAGCAGTGGTAATCAGAACACTATGGATGAGCATAATACCAGATAAATAGGCCAGTGGAAGAGAATAAACAGCCTCAAAATAAGTTTCTCAACTACTGTTAAATACAGGCACAGAAAACATAGAGTTGGGAAAGGACAGTCTCTTCAATAAGTGGTGCAGAGAAAACTAGATATCCATATGCAAAAAGACTACATTGGATCCTAAAATGATACATAAAAATCAATACAAAATGGATCAAAAATTTACAAACAAAATCTAAAACTGTAAAAGCCCTAGAAGAAAACATGGGAAAATCTCCTTAAGACTGACCTTAGCAGTGATTTGGGGGATGACAGCAAACACAGGGAGTAAAAACAAAAACAAAACCCCCTAGCAGAACCACATCAAACTAAAAAGTTTCTGCACAGCAAAAAAAAAAAAAAAAAAATCAAGAAATAAAAACACATGGAATGGAGAAAATATTTGTAAATGATGTATCTGATAAGGGGTCAGTACCCTAAAATAGCAACTCATACAATAAAACAGAGAAAAACAAACAATGTGACTTAAACATAAGCAAAATACTTGCATAGTCATTTTCTAAATATGGCATATAAATTAGCCAAGTGGTCTGTAAAATTATATTCAACATCAATAATTAGGGAAATAATGAAATCCATAGTGAGATATCACCTCACCCCAACTAGTATGCTTTTTTATAGGGTCAAAAGATAGGCATTGGTAGGGATGCTTATTAATCAGCTTTTTATATTACATAAATAATCTAGTTAAAACTTAACAAAAGCAAAGTGATCATTGTTTTGATATATTCAGTGTGTGCATGTAATATCCATCATCCTCTGGATCCTAAGTTCCATGACAGGAAGGGCACTGTCTTATCCCCAGAGCCACTGAGGACTGTCAGTGTGTTTGCCAAGTAGATAAATGACCATGCACAAGTAAGCTTCTAAATAAAAGTAATACAGGTCAGTTAGACTAAATCAAAAAGGATCAAAGATCTAAATATTAAAACAGAAACACTAAATCTACTGGAAGAGAAAGACATATCGGTAGGCAGAGAGTTCAAGAACAAAAACCAAATGGAACAGCAAGTACTTCAAAGAATAAACAACTGGGATCTCCTCTTATTGAAAAGTTTTTGCACATCAAAAGAAATTGCCAACAGAGTGAAAAGAAAACCCATGAATTGGGAAAAAATTTTAGCCAACTGTCCCTCTGAAAAAGGACTTCTATGTAGAACACATAAAGAACTTTAAAAACCAGGCCCACAAAATTCAAAGACCCAATCCAAAAATGGGCATCTGAGATGAATACACACCTCTCAGATGAAGAAGTACAAATGGCAAATAATTACATGAGAAAATGTTCAACATCATTGGTCATTCAAGAAATGCAAATTAAAATAACACTGAAATTCCATCTCACCCCAGAAAGAATGGCTCTCATGAAAATATCAACCAACAACAAATGCTGGCAGGGCTGTGGGGGAAAAGGAACCCTTTTCCACTGTGGATGGGCATACAGACTGGCACAACTACTGTGGAAATCAGTGTGGAGATTCCTCAAAAAACTAGGATTGGAGGACCCATTCAACCCAGCTATTCTCCTTCTGGATATTTTCCCAGAAGAATTTAAAACATTGTACCACAGCGATATATGAGCACCCATGTTTACAGCAGCACAATTTGTAATAGCTAAATCTTGGAAACAACCCAAATGCCCATCAACTGAGGAATGAATAAAAATAATGTATTTTTATACAATGGAGTATTTCTCAGCTATAAAGAAAGATAAACTCCATGCTTTTACAGGTAAATGGATGCAACTAGAGAAAATACTCATAAGTGAAATAAATCAGACTTGCATGTTTAAAGATTGCATTGTCTCCCTAGTATAAGAATCTGAAAGAGTAAATAAGATCCAAAAGGTACAACAGATATTATGAAAGGGAAACAAACTGTTCAAAAGGAAAGAACTGGGATGGGGAAAAGGAGAAAAGAAGGAAGGAATATATATATAT
>NW_004955410.1:24075736-24155124 GCF_000276665.1 Chinchilla lanigera | reverse complement strand
GCTTTTCGGCTGGGAATCGTGGTGGTATGAGTCCGGCCCACACTCGGACCCAGGAGCCCTGCCGCTCCCGGAGAACTCGCTGCCTGAGCGCCTGTACTACTAATTTCTATTAGTTCATTGAAAGGAACAGTTAGTGCTTATACTGTTTGATCAATTTTACATGCCTATATCTGGTAATCTGAGCAACTACTTTGAAGATAATGATATGCAATACAATAACCATTGTTAATTTCCTACCATCTTGCTTTGAAATTATGTACCATTATTATCGTTTTTTAAATTCTCTTTAAAATAAAAAAAGTGAAAAAAGAAGAGAAAATTTGTTTTGGAAATGAACAGTTTCTTATATGTGTCAAGATATCCATTCTCCACAGTCTCAAATCTTATACCACTGCCAATATTTGGTTAAAAATAGCAACAATATGTTATGCCACATAAGAACATTTATAATTTCAAATGCTTTTACATGCACTGTCTTGTCTGAGGTGACCAACAACCTGTGATTTCTACATTATTGATTCATTTTCACAAAAGTTCAGTCAAATGAGAGATGATTAAAACTACAGCTTGTCAACATTATGTGCATGACATCACATGCTGAGAATCTTATACTGCCTCTCAAGATGAAGCTGTCCCTGATAATACATTTTCAGAAATAAAATTCTGTAACTGTAAAAATAAACACTAGTTATAAAGTATTATTTGGGCAGTGCTATCAGGTAACAATTACTACATGGTCATACTACTGTTGCATACAAGTTTATGGTCTGTGACATTAGAACATGTCTTGGTAGCTCTTTAAATCAATCTATCAAGCAATCCATCGTATATATTCATATACACCCTATCATGACATAGTTATTTATTCTTGCCATCGATCACAGTGGTACTGCCTGATTTCCTACTAGATCAAGGATACGTGCATCCGGTTGACTGTCTGCAGCTCTCTGAAATACCAGTGGCTGTTTTCACAGTACACCCTAGCTTTAGCTAGAGTGTAAGTTCAGAAAATAGGAATCAGAAAGAAGTGTAATGTCAGTAAAAATCCACACTCTTGTCTATGGAGCACGAAGCCTTCTGTGACTTCACAGCACTCCTTTCCCATCTCCCTTCACTCCAACTACACCAGCTTCTCTTTGTCCCCATGATGGCCGCCGCAAAGCCATGGGAACAGCTGCATCACACAGAGCCCATTTTCCCTGTGATCTCTGTACAGTTAGCTCCTGCTCACTATTAAAGTTAGCTTCTACTCACCATTAAAGGTAGCTTCTGCACCTCCTCCATGGGCCTTCTCCGACCGAGTATTTTAGGACCTCCTGGCCAACTATTCTATGTAATCCCATTTTATTCCCCTTATGGAACTTCTGAGTATCTCACCATTCACTCTTTTATTTCCTTGTTGACTGTTTGTCTCTCATACTTTAACTATAAGCTCTAAAGGACCAAGGCCCACATTTTCCTTACTCTGCACTCTCTTTCCCTACCTAGCACAGTGGTCAGCATAAAGCATGTGCTCAGTAACCCTGATTATACATATGTGGGAAGAAAAGACCAGATGAAAGAAACCAGCACCACGTTTTGTTCTCACCCACTCATTCATACAACATATGTGCTTATTATTTCTGGAGCTTACAGGCCAACAGCGAAAGCAGATAAATAAGTAGAATTGTTTGGCTAGGGCAAATACAAAACAGTTTCACAGCATGCAGAAATAGAACCTTCCCTAATCTAGGGCTCAGAAAGGCATTTTACAGGAGAGGTTGTTTATGAGAAGACCTAAAGAACAAGTAGGGTTTAGATTGTGGAGAACTTAGAGGTGGCCAGCCAAGGAGACAGTGCTTATGCACAGGAAGCAGCCTGTGAGAAGGAACAGGTGGCCGAGAGGGAAATGCAGGTCCAGAATAGCAGGAGGGGAACAGAGGGAGAACAGGTGCATGAAGACAATGGAGAGGAAAATAATGATCTCAGCAGATGAGCCCCTCACGTAAGTCAGTGGGATGTGGCTGATGGGTTGGGAGAGGGTGTGATCAGTAGATTGTTTTAGATTACTCCAGTTATAGCATGAAGAATGGCTCGAAGTGAAACAGGGCTGGAAGGGAAGACTCCAGAGAGGGGAATGCCACAGTTACCCAGGAGAGCACGGTGGCTTGGAGTAGGACTTCAATACAGCAATGTGAGAAAATAATGAGAACTGACATCTTTAGGGCAAATGAATAGAGCTGGTAGCTGGTTGATTGCACACTAGGTTACAGGGCTAACTTCTAGTGTGAGAAACTGGTGGAGAATGCTGGTGGTGTTTTCTGAAGTTGAGAACATTGGAGAGCCAGTTTGAGAGGAAGTGTGAGCATGTTCTGGATGTTCTAGGCTGGAAATGCCCATGAAAATTCTAACAAAATACTCCATCTGTCTCTGGCTGCATCTGAGGAGAGAGATGAGCCAGAGGTCAAAGTCAACAATAATATTATGAAGACCATAGAACATCATAAAGGTGAATGAGATTAGCTAGGGATGAGTGACGTGGTTATAAAATAGAAAGGGACCCAGAGCAGAGCCAGAAGCAAAAGGCAAAGGAGGCAGAAAGAGAAGTACAGAAAACTGAAGGCAAACCCATGTTTTAAAACTGGAATTCAACAGTCATGAACATAAGGGCAGAGAGCATTTGAGGAGGAGAAAGTGATTTGTAACATCAAGGAAATCTAAATATGCTCAGTTCAGTGGTTAAAATAGGTTTAGAGAGACTGGGGAAAGTGCATGCACGTGGGCCCTTTGTCTCAAATGGGAGAATCTACATGTGCAGATGTAACTATGGACACAAAATATTAGGGAAAAATTGTGTTCATACTGAAGATACACAGATTTTTTTCCTTGTCATTATTTCCTCAACAACTCTATTCAACAGTGTACAATGTGTCAGGTATTATAAGACATCTATAGGTGATTTAAAATGTATGGAAGATGTGCATAAGTCATGTCGGAATACTACACTATTTTCTATAAATGAAGATTCATGGATTTTGGAATCACTGGAAGTCCTGGAACCAGTCCTTGTAGAGGATCAAGGGACACCCATATAGATATTAGGTCAACAGGTTCATTATATTCCAGGTTACAAAGCTAGGGCAGGGAATGGAAGATATGGCATCAAGAACAATTTCTGGTTGTTTTAAAGTAGTGAGAGAGAATTGGGCATGGGGCGTCTGTAATTCCGATGGGAATAAACCAGAGTGAAAATGTGGACACAATGGAAAAGGATGCCAGGGCAGTCCTGAAGGCGACCAGGGGTAGAAATGGCTCTGGGCCGTGGGAGGCCACTCTTCCATCCTAGTGGACAATGGTGCAGAGCAAGAAATAGGAGCCCAAGTGCCATTCAGCTAATTTCTCTCTGATGACATCAGCAAGTAGTGAGACTGGAATGTATTGAGCACTTGCTATCTGACAGGCACTGTGTGTGCACAGGTATACTGTGTGTGTGTGTTTTCATTCAATTTTCACAACAACTCTATCAGAACTACAATTACTATTCTAATTTTATACATGAGAACATTTATCCAAGTTCACATTGTCAGAATTTAGTACACAATTCTAAGATTTTACTGTCAATTTTCTAACCACTAAACCTTCCTGTGTGGGTAACATTAATTGGAAGTCTTGGCAGGCAAGAATTGGCCTTCAGGGCCAGGGATACAGCTGAGTGGCACAAATGCCTGCCTGGCAAGCACAAGGTCCAGAGTTCAGTTCCTGGTACCAAAAAAAAGGTAGGGAAAGGAAAGATGGGAAGGAGGAGCATGAGGGGAAGAAGGGGGAGGAGGGGGAAGAGGGGAAGAAGGAGGAGGGGGAGGAGGGAGAAGAGGGGAAGGAGGAAGAGGGGGAGGAGGGGGAAGAGAAAAAAAGAATGGGCCATCAGTGATGGTGCAATTGGCTGGCTCCAAGGCAGGGTGACATGGCAGATAGGCATCATAGAGGAGAAACAGTTCATGGCAGGCAGAAGGTAGCAAAGCAAGCAAGGAACAAGACAAGCCTCTTATTGCCCTTTTATTGTATCTGGGATTAGGGCGATGCCAAACCAATCAGTGGACTGATTTAGGAATCACTTATCCTTAATTCTGGCACCCTTAATCCTAGCATTGCACCATGAATCAATCACACACTCTAGATTCACCCCCACCTACAACTGCATGAGGCTTTGGGGAGACACCTAGACACAAGCTGTAACACTAAGGAACTATGGTTTTCTCAAAGAGGGCATGCTGTGATGACAGTGGTCTCATCAAGAAGGCCTGTGTCATGGACAGAATGTGGCACACTCAAGGTCAGAGATAATTGGCTGTTCATCATGCTTGGTGGTAAGTGATCCTCAAATCTGTCCTGACCCAGCTCATATGACAGAATGGTATAAAGCAGCCATGAACATGAACATGAAATGACCTATGTCCCCAAACACTATAGGTTTAAATAAAGCAACACAGAAAGAATACTTCCCTTGCAGCAGAAACATTCAGTTTTACTAGCATCTCTATGGCAGACTTCCCAAACTAGGGAAACCCCCACCCCCAGGCCATGGTGGCAAGGAACCTGGAAAGGACTACTCAGCAGAAACACTGATATCTGGAGCTAGAAGTATCCAATTCAGCAAATCAAAGTGCATCTTACAATGTACGTGTGACAGCACTTTGGGGATCAGCTAACAGAACTCTTGACCCCTTTCTAACTGGATGTAACACTGAAGTTCCTGTTTTCTAACTAAGCAGAAGGAATCGCTAATCCTCAATCTATCACTGTTCCACCGTCAGTAGGTTCAGAAACAACAGATTTTCTTTTCTGCCAACCAGACCAAAGGAAACTATACCATGGACCAAGTACCACACTCTTTGAAATGATCAGAGCATGTGCGGTGGAATCTCAGTTTTTCCCTTCCTTTCCACTGTTCACTTCCCTCTTATCCTCCAGGCATATTGCTAAAACCACCAGCACAATACTGAGCAATGAAAGTTGCAGATAACATAATTCCTTCATTTATGACACTAAAGGAAATGATGCTAATATTTCACCATTAAGTATGATTTTTCTCTGCGGGGCTCTCATAGATATTTTTCATCAAGTTATAAAGGTTCCTTCAAATGCTTATATTAGAAGAAAAAAAGGTATAAAGGCAATAACCTAAGCTCCTATCTTAAACTTGAAGAAGAGGAGCAAATTAAACTCAAAGTCAGTACCAAAAAGGAAATAATCAAAATAAGAATGAAAAGTCACAGAACTGTAAAACAATAGGGAAAAATCAACAGAGTCAAACGTTGTATCTTTGAAAACAGAAATAAAATTGATAAACACCCAAAAGCTTGCTTATGAAAAGAAAGAATGCAAATGATCAACACCAGGAATGAAAGTGGGATATCAGGCCAAATCTTCCAGATACTTACGGACAATATTGAGATCATATTTAAAAATTATGTCAATAAATTGGAAAACTTAGATCAAGGGTAGAGAAATTTCTTTGTGTAAAGAGCCAGGACAGACAAACTATTTCAGGCTATGTCAGGATCTCATGCGGTCTCTGCCATGACTACTCCACTCTGCTGCCATAATACGAAAGCAGCCATAGACCACAGGGACCATGCCTGATCCAGACAGAGGGCTGTCATTTGTCGGACTCTGACTTAAAAATGGGCAAATCCTTTGAAAAGTACCAATTCCCAAAACTATTCCAAGAAAAGAAACCCCAAAGCTAAACAGATACATATGTATAAAGAAATCTACTTATAGTTAAAGAAAAAAGTGCCACAAAAAATTCCGAAGCTCAGTGGCATCATCAGTGACGTCTATCACAAACTCTTCTATAAAATGGATGGGGATGGGGTGCTTCCCACCCCTTTTGAGGATACCCAGATCCCCAATCCTGGCAAGCACATTAAAGAGAAAGAAATTATAGACAAATGTCTCTGATAAACAGATGCAGAATTCATTAATAACATAACAGCATAACCAAATGGAGTTTATTATAAAGAATCTATAGTTGCTTAATATCCAAAAATTCCTGACAAGGCTGAGGTAGTAGCTCACTGAGTGCCTGCTTAGCACATGTGAGATCCTAGATTCCAATCCCAGCATGTGTACACACACACACACACACACACACAAGCACCACAATGAAAAAAGGCAATAAATGACCCAGTAATCTCAAATTTGAAGAGGTCCAAAGTCTCCTCAGGACTAAAACTCTCTGAATATAGTAATGGGAGGGATTTTCCTTTACTGAATAAACAATCTTCAAAAATATAAACTAGTATCAGACTTAATGATGAAACATTAAGTTATGCTTGCCAAAAACTGGTAACAAAGCACGGACGCTTTACTACTTCTTCTCAACGTGGTACTGGAGGCCTTTGCCCGGTGGTGGGGAACCTATGTCACACATGTTGCAGCAGCCTGGTTTGTTTTCACTGAGAGCTCTAAAAGGTTCACCATTACTGTCCTAGCCAATTCACTAACTCAAGAAAAGCAAACAAGAGAAGACATAAAATTACCATTACTTATAGATGATATCTCTATGCACTAGAAAGCCCTACTGAAGTTACATATCTGTCAGCAGATTTGACAAAGCGCCAAGATATAAGGTACATATTTAAAAATCAATGTATTCCTATTACTAGCTAGAGACACTGAAAAATAAAATTTAAAAAATCCATATATAAAATAAAATCAAAACATATCACATACCCAAAACTACGTCTATTAAAAAGGGTGTAAGAATGTCTACACTAAAATTATAGACAAATGTTAAGAAGCATTAAAGATAACCTATGCAGAGATATGCCATGTTCTCAGATTATAAGAACAATTATCATTAAAATGTTTGTTCTTCCAAAACTCAGATTCAGTGCTATCCCATTGAATGCTAAACCCAATCAGGCTAAAATTAGGCTTTTAAAGTTAAGACCATGGTAGTAACATTTTTATGGAAAAGACCCTGGAGTAATCTAAACAGTACTGGACAACGGGAAAGAGCATGCTTTTAGACATGCAAAGTATTTCATGGCTACTATAATGTTCAAGACTGTGGATTTGGCAGAAGGGCAGAACAATCCAGTAACTAACTAGCAAGACTGGAAAGAGATCCACATGTATACAGGCAATTGACTTCCAACCAAGGTGCCAAGCTAGCAGAATGAAAAAAGGAAAGATATGAACCATGGTTCTAAAAGGAGAACTCAGAGCCATAAACACTTGAGACAAAGGTTACCTTTATGACTCTCAGGCAAAAATACCTTATATAGTATATGAAACTTTGGTACGTCAAAATCACAACTTTCCACTCATAATGCATACTGTTAAAAATGAGCAGTCCCTTCAGTTTGACAAAGGACTTAAATCCAAAATAAATCTTGCAATCAACAAAAGGCAAACCACCCAATTTTTAAAAATAAAGCAAAAGATTTAAACAGATACTTCACAGTAGAAGACAGAATGACAGTACATGAGAAATTGCTTAACATCTTTAGACAGGGGAGAACTAGAAAATAAAACAGCACTGAGATACTATTTCATAGCCACCTGCACAAGTGGGATTATAAAGAATAACATCACAAAATGGAGGAAAATATCTGAAGCAACTGGAATTCTGTTATGTTATTGATGGAGTATTATTTATGTGCTTCTTAAATGGTTAAATATACACTTTCTCCACTAGCAAACAATTTAAATTAGGTACTGAAGGAGAAATGAAAATATATGACCACAGAAAGAAAAAAATGAAAATATATGACCATAGAAAGAGTTTTTCAAGAATGTTTAAAGCAGTTTTAAGCTCCAAAGTGGAAATTCAAATGTCAATTAACAGGATGCATAGAAAATACCGTGGTATAGTGATACAATGGAATACTACTAGGCCCTAAAAAGAATGCACAGCAAAAACATGCACCCACTCAGATGAATCTCAAAAAGTTATGGAGAAATGTGAAAGGTCTAAGATCTACTGTATTTGCAAACTACCCTGTTAGCCTGCCACAGGTTTATGGATGCTAGCAAAGGAGAGAGATCCCTGAATCAGAGATAAGGGACAGCTTATTATTCTCAGGAGTAACAGGAGTGCTTACTATTAGAGCATCTGCACTTGTGCCTATTTTCTAAGTACACACTTTCACTGATTGTTCAGAAAGAGCCAGCTCATGCACAAAGCTATGCTCCAGGGTAGTATTTTGAGGTGCAGGAGCATAAATCTTGCATAAAAGACAGTAAGCTTACTTAACCTTTGCCCCAAAGATATAATAAAATAGAGTTAGACAATCTACCCTTCCCTCTGAGATACTCTATCTTCAGAAATGTTGACTATACAAACATTCTTGGAAAATGCGTACAGAATAACTGGATTTCTGCTCATAAGGTGTACACAAATGTGAGACCTATAAACATTATCTACAAATAATGTAAATGAAACACCCAGACCAAAACTAGATGCTAATGAGATTCCCCCATAGATTTTTGTTTTCTATTATTGTCAGTGTCAGGTTTTTGTACTAAGTCTATTAGAACTTCCTAAAAGGTGTAGGAAATCTTTCCAACTTTGTTTATCCTCCAGAGAAATTGAGTCAGTGTGTTTACTTGTTCTTTTAAATGTTTGATACAATCATGGGAACAAGGCTCTATTTATAGGAAAGAGGTAAACATCACTGGCTGTGGCTATGTTGGCTACAATTCCAGTTACTTCTGTTGCTAATGATCTGTTCAGATTTCCTCCCTCATCATGAATTGATTGTAGAAAAACTATTCAAAGAAAACCATCCCTTTCATTTGGACTTTCAAATAAAGTATCATGCAGTCATATATGGAACATATCACAATCTTGTAGTGATTTTTAAATCTCGTACTTTTGAGGATGTTTTCTTTCTCTTTACCCTGAACTGACAAAACCCATATGCTGTTGGTCTGTTCAAAGACCCAACTACTGTATTAACGGATCAGACTGAAATTTCATGACCAACATGAATGACAAATCCCTCTTTCTTTCACCTCCACCCGTCATTAAAGGATCCTAAAGTACTAGAGGAACTGTTCTTTCTCTAAAGCAGGGGTGGCAAAGTACTGGCCACTAAATCTGGCCCACTATCTGTTCTTATGAATAAAGTTGGATTGGAACCCAGCTACCCCTATTCACTTACAATTTTACCTATAGCTTTTTCCCACCATCACAACAAAGATGTGCAGTTGTGAAAGAGTAACATATTTACCATCTGTTTCACAGAAAAGGTTGGTCAACTTTGCTCTACAATTCAACATATTCATGGCAGGAGTTCTCTATTCATGGCTTGCTTTGTATATAAGTGTTTCTCAGGGTTTGCTCCTGGGGCCAAAGACCCCTGCTGGCAATCTGTTAGGCTGTACAAGGAATGGAAGGAGTCCCAACTGTCCAGTTCATCTACACTTCATCTTTATTGCTGACCATGGACCCTCATGTTTTTTTTGTCTTTGTTGAATCTGAGTTTCTAATTTTTCTGGAATTTCATTAGGTTAAAATAGGAGTATCAAAGCCTACCTGGCTACAGCATCCTCATTTTGTATGTTTGGCTGATTTTCTTTGCTGTTAGTTATCCATTAGGTCCATCTTATCTCTTGGCTAACTTCCAGAAATTCCTCAAATTATCTGGCCCAGTATAGTTTTTCTAGAAATAACATTTTTCTCACATGCTTCATCATTCAATATATAACCATCTTTTGGTACCCACAGGGGACACTTTCCAGGAGCCTTCCCCACTTGGATACCAAGCTTCACATATGCTCAAGCCCCTGATGTAAAATGGTGCAGGTCTGTGTATAACTTAAGCACATCCTCCCTATGATTTCAATGATCTTTACATTGTCTATAATACCAAATACAATGTAAAGTTTATGCAATTAACTTTATACTGTATTGTTTAGGCAGTTATGACATGAAAAAGCTTGTACACGTTCAGTACACCTTTTTTCTTAATATTTTCAATCCATGTTGATTAAATTCACAAATAGGAAACCTGCAGATACCCAGCACCAACTGTTATTTTGCGTGAGAGAGAAAGCAAAAAGGGCTTTCCTCGTGATCTTGTTATGGGTTCCTGTAGATTATAAAGCATGAGCTATCAGATCACATTTATACAGAGGCAGAAACAAACCACAACAACAAACCCTCAAAACCTCCAAAACTTGTGTCCAGTGTATCCTGGGTGGCACCAGAACACACAGGTTCCCCAGTTCAGGTAATAAAGGCCAGGCCAAAGTAAGCCCTACCGGTTTTATAACCAATTTTTAAAACATATTTTCTCAATGACTGAAAGTGAGGCCCAGTTGTCTTTAAGCAGCAAAGTAAAGATCTCTTTCTTTTACATTTCTGAGTCTTTGTGCTGGTAGAGGATGGATGGTTAATGAGAAAAGTTTTATTTCTCATGAGCTTTATCAAAAGCTCTCTGGGAAATGCCTCATCACATTATAATTATTGTTTAAAGTGCAAAATGCTTCATCTCTTGTTTAATGATTTTTCCCAAAGCTCAATAATAGAGAAGAAGAGGAAAAAATTTCACTGGGTATCAAGCCTCCAAAACAAAATATTTTTGCCCAGGAACCTTCAGCCTGAGAAACTAAATTTATTTGTCATATTTTCAAAGACTGACAATGCAGGGATGTATACCTGAAATGCTGTATTTTTGCTGCTAGTCCCAATGCTATAAAACATACAATCATAATAGGTCTCAGGGAAAGAAATGAGCTTAAAATAATTATCTTAGCTTATTTATTGCACCATAATTTGCAAGCAAGAACTAAGGAAAGAAATTACTTGTTCAGGTAGGCCATCAATTACAGACAACCGTGATCTCTAGTTTTAAAATTAAGCTATTTTAAAAGACTAAAGATCATTTTAAAAACTGCACACGGTATTAGTAAGAGTAACTTTTAAAAGGAAGAACTCTACACGGCTTTCAACTTAGATGTACACACTTACACAGTCCAAACCACAGGAGTAGCAGCATGCACAGGTTAGCCTTCCTAACGTACATGTTGGGATCAGCGGCAGAACTAAGACATTATACTGAAAGAATCTGGCTGGTCTGCCAAAACATTCCAAATTTTACCAAAATGTGTTTCATAAATTAAAACATAAACGCTTTCTTCACAACCTGTATGGTTTCTGCCTTGCTATACTCTCACCTCAGACGTACACACGGATAGACCAAACACATGCACGTGCATGCACACATGGAATTATAAACTCTTGAACAACATGGAAAACTTAAAAATATATTGAGAGAAAAGAAAGCTAAATTGTGTTCATTGGGTGAATAAGTTAAAGCCCTTGGAGCATAACTTTAGGTATAAGAACAGAAAAAAAAAATTCAAGAATCAACCCAATGTTGTTCACGGGGAAGAAGTGGAAACTTCTTGTAGGGCCGGGGATATAGCTCAGTGGCATATGTGCCTGTCTGGAAACTTCTCGTATACTGATACTCAGAAGGTGAGTTTGGCGTATCTTCCAAAGGTCTGACCTAGCAATTTTATATCTGGAAATTCACCCTGGGGGAATAAAGAGAAAGGTGTATAGTAGGGCTATACCAAGCTTTTTACTGCAATAGTATTCATAAACTAAAACTTTAAAAAGCACCCTATCCAGCCAGTATTGACAATAATAATAATATATTCCAACATAATGGACTAGACTAACATGGATAGTTTATTAATACAGAAGAATTTTATTTTATTTTATTTTATTTTATTTTTGTTATTTTGAGACAAGGTCTTGTTATGCAGTTCAGGCTGGCCTTGAGCTCACTTTCTAGCCCAGGCTGGCCTCAAACTTACAACGGTCCTCCTGCCTCAGCCTCCCAAGTGCTGGGATTACAGGTATGTGTCACCATGCCAGTCCTTACTGAGGAATTTCAAATAAAACAAAATACACCCAAATGTAAAGAATACAGCTATACAAAGAGAGGGAGAAACAGAGGGCAACAGAAACAGGGGAAGGGGTAAAAAGAGATTGGTGGGGAGTAGACAGGTCCCTCCCCTAATGACAAGGATGTACTGAAAGCCACAACAGCAAAATTAGGGTTATCTACAGCTTCCTGTGACATAATCATAAAATATGAACTGGATGATGGATGAGTAAAGCGTTGGGTAAAGGACAGATGAAGAAAGTAATATGATAAATGTGAGAGGTATACATGTGATAAAGAACATAAAATACTAAGTACAAAGTCTAGATGGTAGGCAGAATGTCACTATAAAAATCTTTCAAATTTTCTATAAATTGTTTTCATGGTAAATTGTTAGGGAAAACATTATATGAACTGTGCATCACATCAGACACAACCATCATTGTCATCAGTTTCACAGCACCACAACAGCCATCCTTTGTCACACTGTGCTTAAGTTTTGCCACTTTTTAAATGAATTGTCTCTTCCATTAAATTTCTTTGCTTTCCCATTTTTGTCAGCTTTGTCTGCTGTAATGTAAACTCAAGTCTTTAAGGAGAGTCTGGATTCCTTTCGTAGCAGCAGTAGCCCTAAGGATGGATTTCTTCATCATTATCTCCATATTTGAATTAATTCAACTCCAAACATTCTTTGCATTAGTGTCAAGGTGTTTAGAACTGTATGGTGGAGTTGGGCTCAATACCACGCATTAGTGCGCACCCTCCTGGATACCCACTCCCCCTGTAGTGCTCATCCTCCTCCCTCACACTCTGCCATGCACTTTCAATAGTATCTTAGGGTTGTTTTTTTTTGTTGTTGTTGTTGTTTTGCGGGGGACAGGGTCTTGCTATGCAGTTCAGGCTGGTCTTGGGCTTACTTTGTAGCCCAGGCTGGTCTTGAATTTGCAACGATCCTCCTGCCTCAGCTTCCTGAGTACTGGGATTATAAGCATGTGCCACCATGCCCAGCCTGAGGTTTATTTATTTATTTTTCAATAGTATCTTACATACTTTAACTAACTTAATGCTTTTAACTACACTGACACAGTTACTATCTCTTTCCCTGTTTTACAGATGATAAAACTGAGGCCTAGACCAATAAAGTAGTTTGCCCATGGCCTCACAGCTAATAAATAAACGGTGGGAGCTCACATCTGAACCTTCAAAATCATGCCCTGGATTTCTTTTTCTTAATCATATGCTACCATTGCAAAAAGTTAGTGAATTCAAAGGTAGATTTCAGAGGTCATCTGAATTGCAGTGTGAAAAGTTTCAGGGTTGGAGAATATGAAATACAGTCACAGAGAAGAAGGGAGGATGAGAAGTTCTAAGACACTACCATTAATAAAATTCTAGACGAAGAAAATAGGGCAAATGGGAGCAAAGGCACTACTCAAATCAGAAATGGGTGAATTTTCCAAAACTAAAGAAAAACATGTGAATGGAGATTCCAGATGTTCATTCACTCGTTAGCCAAGTCAATGTGAAAAGCAGGGAAAAAACCCTACAATTAGATGCAGTATTTACCAATATTTTTTCTCTAGAAAGTAAATCTATAGATTTTTAAAAAACCTATTCTTTCACTGTTTTATTGTCTTCATCTTTAACATATACTACAGAAGTCAAACTTGAAAATAGTAATATTGACATAAATAAATACCCATAAAATGTCAATTGCTGTTTTCAGCGATATCTAGCAATCACAAAATGACAAGCTAGAGGGAAGAGACAGTTAAGAAAAAAAACAACTTAGAATTCAACAAATGCAAAGATATTTGAAAGAAACTGAATCATATATCTTTAAGTCTACTACCTAAAAATCGATACCCCATATTCCAAAGAATGGAAAATCAAGAATGGGTTTTTCTCCAAAAAATAAATGGAAAATGATGGATGAATCAATGAAGTTTACCCCTTCAAGTTCCCTCAAGTCTACAAAAATACCTGTTTTTTATGAAAATCCTTCAGGGCTGTTTCGTAGCCTTCCTCCAGCCTACTGAAGGCAATTCCTACATCTGTAGTCCACCATATTTGTGAGCTGGTCAGTGCAACCTGCGCTGGGAAATCGAAAATCCACAGTTCCCTGGGCTTTTCCTCATAGGCTGCTATGGCTTCTGTGATAGACTGGCGCACTGTTTCTTGCATGGTGTGCTCGAGCTGCAGAAGCCAAGTTTCCACCTTTGAAAGCAAAATGAAATGTTCCAGCAAAGACTTAACTATAGAAGAAGGACCATTCCATCCTCCTACTGGCTCAAAGGCCATACAAAACGTAAGGCCCCATGTGAGTTCAAGTTAAACCCAAGTAAAAAGCTACAAGTGGGATAATAATTCATAGGGGAAGCTGAACAACTGATGTATTTTTCCTGTATGAGTCTGTCTTCTCTGAGAAATACTGCTCCGAGTATTTTACCTACCAGAGGGCTGACAACTTCTGCAGCCTAAACAAAGCATATGTTCTTCAATATCTGCTCCTCAGCGCTGAAGACAAAGGAATTCTAGACCAACAGCGAAACCCAAGAGCACAGCTACCTATAGAGGGGCGAGGCATATTCTAGAGCAGTGGTGGCGAACCTACAGCATGTGTATTGTTGTTGTGGTTGCTTTAACACAAAAGATGTTAATGTATGACTTGTTTTTCCTAAACTAAAACCTCAGTATTCAGGTTTAATTGCAGTGTTGGCACTGTTGTAGTCAGGGCTTGCAAGGGAAACCATACAGGACACATAATTTATAGGATTATTTTATAATAGTCATTCAAAGAGTCAGGTTCAAAAGAGTGAAGGAAATCTGTCATACACTAAAGACCCAAAGAATCTAGCTGAGGGCCTGGATCCCCTGGCAATGTCCTGCATGAGCTCAGCTGAAGACTTAGAGCCCTAACAATGACCCCCACTAGCCCAACTGGAGGCCAAGAGCTCATGATAATGTCTTATGCAGGTTTGCTTCATGGATCTGTGCTTGGAAGGTCCAAAGGTCAGAGGTGGAAGCTAGAAAGTCTGTACCAGCGGGATGAAGGATCTGTGCTAGCAGGCTGAGGGATCTGCACTGGAGCCAAGAAGAGACACTCAAAGCAAGGACCAGAGCTCCCTCAAAGTGAACCACAGCCATCCTCAGTGACCACAAGGTTCGGAGCTCCTCAGACAATGAGAACTGCCGAGTTCATATCAGGAAAGCCAGCACAACACGTCTCTCCAGGAAAACCGACAACGCCTCTTCTTCCTCTCCAGTTCTCCTTTTTATGCTGCTGGCAACAATCCTCAGGTGGGCTTCCAGTACCCAGCACTATGCTGATTCAGTTCCGCTGGGTGTTACAAGTTGACCACCAGTTGTCAATCTACCACAGGCACTATGTAATAAATTAGTGGGCTTAAGTTGCTCTTTGGGCACTTGTCTCTAAAAGGTTCGCCATCACTGTTTTAGAATTGTGGAGATAATGGAAAATTCATTTTTAAAAATATATCTTCTGATAATTTTTCAATCTCCTGAAAAATTCTCCTCTAAAATCTTCACATTTCTTAGTCTTAAACCAAAGTGTTTTCAGCAACTATCTTAAATATATTTCCTACTGGTTCTAATCTTCACACTTGTCAGAAATTAGACAGCAAGCAAGTATAAGAGATAGGACAACTGCTGACTTGTGAAAATTAATCTTTTTTTAAAATTTCATTACAAGTCTATTTGCTCACACAAATGTTTCTTAGACAGTTTTCCATCTTGTTCAAATGTGCTTTGTTATAGTCATGCATTTTTTTTATCTGACAGTATCACATAACTAAAAGGATACCTGTGTTATTTGCAAATCATTGAGCAGAGCAATAAAAAGATGACTACATTAAATAATTCAAAAGGCCATGTAAGATGTTACAATTGATTTCTTTCCTCACTCCTATGAAGATGGCAGCAACATTCCTAGAACTTCTTGAAAATCTGGAAGGAGTGACAGGTGGTTAATGAGCTGGCCATCTTTCTCTTCAAAGAAAAAGTCCTGCCCTGCCCGTGGCCCATCATTTCATATTAGAAGTCTGCTCCTCTGGCTGTACAGCTGGGCTTTGTTAAACTACATGAGCGCAGGTTCCCTTATGTAATCAGTGGGGCCCTGTATCTCCGCTTTAATCACACAACTCTTAAGGCCACTGGGCAACAAATCTCGTACACTCAATAAATTGGCCATTATTTGGGCATCTCCCATGTATTTGGAGGTCGCTATCTCCAGTGTCACTATCTCCAATGTCACTATCTCCAGCGTCACTATCTTTCCTCAACAGTTTGCAAGTCAGCATATCAGCCCATGTGCAGATGACTGAGAAAATGGCAACTTAGTGTGATTCCAGAGCTAAGCTCAGATGAAGCGCTTGCTTGTGAGATATTTCCCTTTTGACACTTTATGATCTCTGCCAACCCTCTACGATAACAATTACGATTTCCCATTATTATTAATTATGTGCACGTCCATTTCCTTATTGAGCCAAAAAGCTTCTCAAGGACAAGAGCCATGTCTTACTCATTTCTGGGTCCCTAAAAACCTAATGGCATCCAATACATAGTGATTATTTGATAGACATTCCAGGAATAAAATATCAATAGACTAAATTGGGGTGGACCAATTATAAAACTGTAAAAAGACAAAGTAAAAAGCACCACTGTGTAAAACAAAGGCAACTGGAGAGTACATGCAATCTATGCTCAAAAAAAGTCTCCAGCATGAGTTGTTTGTATAGAATTTATTAGAGCACCACAAACTTTCTATCAAGGGTTCCTGCTGGGGACAATCGCAGCCATCAGCTGGACTCTCCCCCTCTGGGCACCATGCCAGTACGTGAGCTGTCTGCTAGGAAGGCAGCAGACAGCAGTACACTTTTGTCAAGATAGTTTATGGTGACTTTTTCTAATCATTATGATAATATCCTAAAAGCCCAAGAGATCAAAACATATATTTTAATCAGAGTACTGTGCCATCTGCTTCCCCTTCGTTTGGCATGATTTTTCCTGGTACAATATTAAAATGCAACAAAGAAGTAAAGGAAACCCTTGTAAAATAAGATCACCATCACATTTCTCCAGAGAACACTTCAGGGAAGTCTTTGTCCCAGCCTAAGCGGTTCTCTGGTGTATGATGATCCCTCAGTTACTCTGTGGGTTAACCCAAACTGTACAAGCATCATCAGAAAAAAAGATGCAACTCACCAAAATCATCTGAATACACCAAAGAGTGGTGTTCACAAATTGTAATGAGCTATTCTTTTGGATAACTGTTGAAAATGTTCCTGAGATATTTGGTTGTGAGAGTTGAGAGTATTTGAAGTCCGCAAATCACGGTATGCGACATCAGCGTGGTAGCGCATCAGTCTTACTTAAAAACAGCCATTTGCAACATTCACATTGGAATACTGACCCTCAAAGCATCTTTACAGCGTGTTACTCCAAGTTGCTGTTTCAGTCAAACCCTTCCTCTGCTCTTTGAGCTGGGGTGAAAGCTATAAACTTTGTAGAAAGCCCAATTGCTGGGTTGCATTTGCTACTGCTTCTGGGTCCACTCATTCTACCTGCGACAGTACCTCTGCCTAGCTCAACTCCTAGCACCTCTGACACTCTGCTGGTAAGGAAGCCAAATGAGCAAATACTGGTAAGCATGGGAGAAGAGACCTCTGCCACAACAGAAGTCTGTAAACAGGAGTCTCCTAGCACAAAACCCACCAGAGCTTGGTCTGACATGACTTGCTTTTTTCTTGTTCAATTGAACCTTTTGAAATTACGCTGAGGATGCTCCTCTGCCACAAAAAACTTCATAATCAAACCTTTTTGTTTTTGCAGTGCTGGGGATTGGCCCCAGAACCTTTTACATACACCAAAACTGTGCATGCTAGGCAAGCACCCTAGCACTGAGCCATGGTCCCAAGCCCACTAATAATCCCATCTTACATGGCCTGTGCATTCACACTCAGCTTGGAATGCGACATGCTCCTTTTCTTTGCTGTACATTCCAACTGCTCTGTGTGCGGAAACATCCTGATTATCTTCAAATTGCAGATCGGCGATGCTGTCGAAGAGTTTGGCAAGGTGACGTGTTACCTAAGACAAGAGTAACAGAAAAGAGTTTCCTGTGGTCAGTGTAGGCGGGTACTCTTGAGAGGACACCCTATGAAGCTGTCTCAAAATGTTTTTCCTTAAAGTAAAGGACACCTCTAAAAATCTCTAGGTAGATTCACAGCCAAGAAGGGAAAGAGAGCAGACTTTATCACCAGGCAAATGATTACCATCTTTCTTGGGGCAGATGGAGTAAAGGCCAGGGGAAGCATCAGGAGTGTAAGTACACTTCCCCTAACTGTGGTGCAAGCATAAGCTGGTATGGAAAATAGTTTCACTGTTCCTCAAAAAGTTAAACACAGGCCTACCAGTGAGCCAGCAATCCCACTCCTAGTCTCTCCCTTGGAGAACTGAAAAACAGGTTTCTATATATACACATTTATAGGAGCATTATTCACCGTAGCCAAAATGTCCATAAACAGGTAAGTGGATAGACGAATCATGGTATATAAAGAAAATGAAATATGGTTCAGTCAGGAAAAGGAAAACCACAGGTTAAATGAAAGCATCCAATCATTAATGCCCATCTATTGCATGATCCCATTTATAACAAATACCAAGAGTAAGTAAAATCATAGGTACAGGGGATTGGGAGTTTGAAGGAGCTGGGGAGAGGGGCTTAGGCAGGGTGACTGCCTAACGGGTATAGTGCTTTATTGAAACGATGAAAATGTTTTGAAACTAAGAGATAGTGGCTGCATAGCATTGGAAATGTACAAAATGGCACAGAATTATACAGCTTCAAAATGGTTAAATTTATGTTACAAGCATTTTATCTCATTGCAGAAGAAAAGCTGCTCATAACCACAAGGTGGTTTGCAGCTATATAATATTTCCCAGTTCAGAATTTCCATCTGTGTAACACATATTTCTTCAAAATGCAGTTTTACCAGACTTGGAAACTAGATAACACCAACCTCTAGAAACGAAAGCAACTTTCCTAAATCATCTGCATGACTACACCAACATCAGCACCGGAGAGGAACTCTTAAAGGGTTAATCTTGCAAGGTTATAGCCTTTACATTTCTGCTGCTATTGCTTTTTCAGTATTAAAGAGAACTGCATCAATAAGTCTTCCCAGTTGAAAACAGATGGGTTTTTGAGACTTGGGCTTATTTTAAACCTACACAGAGTAGTAGTCGGCTGATCATGGCTTGGGTTATCATATTCTCCTCCATCCCTGGACCTTCCCCAAAGGACACTTATCCACAGAAAGTCTCTGCAATAATCTAACAATTCACTCTCACAGCTGAAGTGGCCGCACAGTGCACAGATGTCGAATGACTTCTACTGGGTAATGGTCCTAGAAAATACTCAGTTGAAAAGCTGTAGGATAAATGAGACCTCAACCACCAGGCAAGCTCACGCATTATAGCTTTGGTGAGAAAATCACTTCAAAACAACTTCTGGCCCTGTAGTCCCTCAGTCAGCATCTGGGAAGTACAAACCTCATAGCTTGCAGTTTGCCTATTATTTATATCTGGCATGACTGAAGTTGGTATTTTAATACTGTCAAATTTGCTGCAGGAATTGGATGTTTTTTAAAGAATGCAGACTAAATTGCCATCAGATTTATTCCACTTCTAATGGTCTCTGCATTTCACAGAAAATTAGAATTCCTTCTTTCTAGTTAGCTATTTGGAAAGAAATTTTACTATACCACTAAAAAAAATAAAACTAAAAATGAACACTTGATAGGGCCTTCTTAAGGGAGCCAAAAATTCATATTTTAAGGATGTTTCTAAATGGTTAGCAACAAAAGCTGAAATAATGTTCCCTCCATATATGAAAAGTAGGTGTATCTACCCATGAAGAAATGCCAGCAGGACTGGCAAGACGTAGTAGTACGGGATCATAAAAATGACCACATTAGCTAAAGTCTCAAGAGCCAT
Source organism: Chinchilla lanigera (assembly GCF_000276665.1). NCBI lineage: Eukaryota > Metazoa > Chordata > Mammalia > Rodentia > Chinchillidae > Chinchilla > Chinchilla lanigera. The sequence continues at coordinate 24,135,220 of NW_004955410.1, read as the reverse complement.
GTTAATCATCAGTTGGAAAACTCATACAAAGGCCTTTAAACATTTGTTGTAAAAACATTAAAACCTCTCACTGTTGGTTACAAACATGTAAGGAAACCGCAGGCAAAAACCCTATAAACTAGTATTTAGTACACTGTGATTTAACACAACAAATATGCTGAAACTTAAGTGTTTCATTTGTAGAAAGCTTTTCAGAAGTAATTTGAACAGTGCTTGCCTTCTCCTTCCAGTTTAAGATATAAAACAGGAGTACCTGTGCGGGGGCAACTACCTTACTCCTTTCAGAATCGGATTAGCCACCAACGTTTTATCCTTTGAGCTTCTTTAAAGTAAGGTTTCAGAAGATCTTTTTGTCTCCTCTGAGACACTATCAATCTTTCTGTCGCAATCACTGGTCTCACTTATATTAGGAAGTTAGTTCTCACCAAGTCCCTGGCCTGGCTGTGTGTCTAGACCCCCAGATGTCACAGGGCCACCCCTCCAGCCCAGTTCCTTTTCGGGAACTCCATCTGCCTTTGTTTCCAATTTCACTTACTGCACTATCAGTTTTCGTTTTTGCTCCACTTTCACTTTTGTTACTAACTCTCTCTTTGCATCATTTTTTGTTGTAAAATGTCACACACGTTCATCCTAGGGACAAGGAGATTGTACACTACAAGCTTGGTTGCCTGTGTGCAAACACAATGACAGAAGTCCAGTGGCTTATCACCAACTGAATTTGAAAGATGGGACGTAACTGATCACTGACCATGATGTGCATCTGTTATTTATGCAGTTTTGAGAGAGAAGCTGCAGTCACTCATAGCTACTATACTGTAGAATTTAAAATTTGGATCATATGGTTAGGGCACTGCTGTTTTTAACCAATCCTTGCTTGCTGAAATTCATACCTAGCAGAATTGTGAACAGGAAGAATCACTTACTGAATGGAAGAAATTACATTTATCTACCTGTAAATAAGTCCAGAACTATGTACATATCTATGTAACTTTGTAATTTAAAACACAAACCAATGCAGGGATTAACTGATGTCTCCCCATGACTCATACATGCTGTTCACCTAGAAAACAAACATGAAATTACTATACTTTCTAGTTATATTCTCAAATCATTTGCTTTTTCCTATATAATCTATTCCATGTTTGCTCAATGTATGTAAAGATGCTGCTTCTCATGGACTGAGACAAAGTAAGCACGAAGCCTGGTACCACTCCCGGGCTGGAGGTCACCTCAGAGTTCATTCATATATGCTCATAACTATTTATTCAAAATATTTGTGGGAATATAAGCAATGAGCAAAATGTAGACAGTCTCATATTTTGTGGCTATTTTCTAGAGAAAGATAAACTGAGTCCATAATTTTTATAAGTATAAAAATTTAAGCTAATCTGTCAAAATAGTACATTTTTCTGTTTTATTTTTAAAATAATACTCAGTTCTTTTTGATGGTGCATGGAAACAGGCACAGAACACTGTTGAGAGCACATCTGCAGAAATTTTCAAAAGTTAGTTGAATCAGTTATGCAGCATGTTATTACAATGAAACCTTTTGTAGTTATTAAATATCACGTGGCAGAAAAATATTCTAACTTTGATGAAATATATTTTAGGACATACACAGACACATTAAAAACTATAATCACTCAACACTAGTGTTTGGGAGTATATTATTCTTATCTTCTTACTATATGTTTTTACATTTTTCAAACCTCCAACAACATACACTCACTTCCATTATCCAGATCTGCTTTTACCAAAAATAAAATCAGAGTATATATAATTGTTTTATAATTTGATTTTTCATGTAGTAAGATAGCTTAGATGTATCCACACATCAGTGCATATGGGCTGATTCTGGTTCTCCCTTACAATCTCTGGCATGCATATTTTGTATAATTTTATATCAATGTATTCATAACACAAATGATGACTTTTTTCAAATAAACACTTGGAAATGGATATCCACATACATAAAGGTGCAAAAAGGCTTGTGTGTACAACTTGATAATGTATGTGAACTCAACTCATAACTACGACCATTAAGAAGTTGAACATCAGCATCCAGAAGACATGTCATGGTCCATTCCAGTTATCCTTCATTTAAACATAGACATATCTTTCAAAAATATAGACACTACCTTTATAAAGAGAATTCACACAGCATGTGTCTTTTGTGTACACCTCCTAATGTTCAACATTACTGAGATTGATTCATGTTACTAGTCATAACACTGGCTGGTTTTTCCTTGCTATGTGGTATTCATTGTGTAACTATAATATATTTACCACCATTGTGAAAGGACATTTAAATTGCTTCTAGTTTGAGCTATTATGAATAGTGCCATTGTGGAAATTCTTGTATCCATTCCTGCTGAGTACACATTGAGGAGATGATCTGCTGGTAATAATATATGGTTATATTCATATTTAGAAGATACCACTGAACAGTTTTCCTGAGTGGCTGTGCTACTTTACAGCCAACAGATAAACAGGAACATTCTCAATGCTCCACAGCCTTACCATTATTTAGTATTGTAAGCTTTAAAGTTTTGGTCTTTTGTGGGATAGATCTTATTATTGCACTGTGTGAATAAATGCATATTTGAATCCCAGATCATGTCAAGAATTGAGGACATACGTAAACAAATTAATAACAGAGGGGCAAATAAATACCAGGCAGAGTATGCCAGTCTAGTAATGAGTCAGAAATCCACAAATATTATGGCTTTACCCGTCCTTCCTTACCGATGCCCACACAGTGCCATGACTGAAATCAAGATACAGTATCTTTAGGAAGGAAAAAGCAAAAGTGGGAAGAGGAGAAAAGCTCCATATATTAGTCCTTGATATTTTTTGTTTTCAAATTTCAAGCAAAATCTTTTACTTTAAGAAGCATTTAAAAGTCCTTGAAATTGATGAACATGTATTCATGTATTTAAAATGTATGTGTGAATATACAGTTAATGTGCATCATTAACTTCTACAGTATAATAAACTATTCTCAAGACTTAGTGACTTACAGTAGCAACAGTTTCATGGCTTTCTAGTTCTGTGTGTTGGATATTTGGGTTGCCTTAGTGAGCCCCACATGGACCTTCTCACATTTGCAGTCTACCTGTGGTCCATATCTTCTCTCACGTGTGTGAGGGGTACCAAGCTGGTGGCTTGGGCAGGGAAGTGTGCTTCTTATCACCCAACACGATAGTAACTCATTCATGCTGGGGTGGTTACAGGTTTCCGAAGAGCAGCAAGAAGGTAAGGCTCAGTGAATAAGAGCTTGAGAAGCTCTTGCTGATGACGCACTGGCCAAAGCAAGCACATGACAACCCAAATGCAGAAATAAGCTCTAGCCCTTGATAAAAACTGTAGCATCACATTTAAGGGTTATGAATGCAGGAAGAAATGTGGTCATTCTCATTATATGTTAAGTATATTATTTATACTTACATATTTTGCCTGTCACTCAATAACCAAAAAGTTAGTACCTACTATTTCTCATTTTGGATATAAGGGAATTGAATTTCCAGGACACAAAGCATAACACAGTAATCAACAGAGCCAATATATAAACACATGTCTATATGATTCAAGATTTCTCTTCTGTACCATCTGCCTTCTGAGGAACGTGCCTGTGTTGTCTAGTTACATGCAGTTAACACTTCAGTGTTCATAATTTGTGTGTGTGTGTGTGTGTGTGTGTGTCTGTGTGTGTGTGTGCAGACTGAGAATCCCATCTGGTGTCATTTTCCTTCTGTTTAAATCACTTCCTTTAACATTTCTTATAGTGCCAGTTTGCTGGTTATGAAATCTCCCAGCTTTTGAATGTCTGAAAACATCTTTACTTTGCCTTCATTTTAAAGGTATTTTTCACTGGGTAAAGAATTTCAGGTTGACAGTCTTTTAAGGGTTGCTCCACTGCCCACCCACTTGCATTGCTTCTAATGTGAAGTCCGTTGTTACCCTTACACTTCTTTCTTTGTACATGCTGCGGTTGTATGGATGTTTAGATTCATTTATCATTGTATTTGACCAATTTGAGCAGTTCAGTGCAGTTTTCTTTACTGTTTCTTGTTGGGCTTTTTATTTTGAATCTATGAATTTATACTTTCCATCAATTTGCAAAACTTTTGTTTTTTTGTAAATATCTTTTCTTTCTTGCTTCCTGAACCCCCTGCACTTTCAGTAGTAAAAATACACATATGGAAGTTTCTTATACAGTGATACCTTGGTTCACAAACTTGATCCTGTACACCATTCTGGTTGCAAACTGAGTTGGATGAGTACCAAATCAAATTCAGTGGTTAGCTCCAATGTTCATCTTGTGGGAGAAATTGATTCACTTCTCATCCAGTTGTTTGTGACCAGAATTGTGCAGAGAATTATTTGCGAACTGAGGTACCACTGCATTTCCCATATCTCTGCTTGATTTTGTCAACATATGCAATACAGGTGTAATAATTTACACTGTCCTTGTCTCCAATTCTAACATCTGTGTCAGTTCTGGATCCATTTGATTTGCTGATTTGTCTCTACTTTTATGGGTTGAATATTTCTACTTCTTCACATGCCTAATAATCTCTAAAGAGATGCCAGACCTTGTGAACTTTATCCTGGTTGATGCTGAAAATATTCTCCTTCCTACATTATTTGAAATTTGCTCTAAAATGCAGGTGAGTTACTTGGAAACAGCTTAATTCTTTTGGGTTTGGCTATAAAGATTTTTTTATTAGTGCTATTAAAACTTGCCTTGCTGAAAAAAATTGTTTGGGAAGACTGGAACACTGTCTAATTTAGAGCAAATTATTCCCTACTACAAAGCAAGACCTTCCCAGTACCCTATCCATAAAAAGTTTCTAGTCTAACTGGTGAAAATAGCCCTACTCCTAGTCTAATGTACAAACATTGACACTGTTGTCTCTAATTCTCTCACACGACATAATGGATCAGGTGGGTGTACTTCTCCTAGATGACTCTCCAGGCATGGGTATTTTCCTCACATACATACGCTAATTGACACTCTGTTAACAGACTACTCAAAGGAACTTCTCCGTAAGCCTGTAGACAGTGCTTCCCTCTTTGGTATTCAATTCTGCAAACTCCAGGTCACACCAACTCCTTTTTGTATGCCATGGCCTGAAAACTCTCTCAAGGCAGCAAATAATAGCTCACTCAATTTGTTTCGAGACTCAGAAATCACTGTCCTCCGCTGACCAATGCAAAGTGCCTAGAAAGCTGCTGTTTCATATATTTCATCAAAGTTTTTGTTTCAGGCAGGAAAGCAAATCCAGTTCCTGTAATTCTCCCTCCACAGTCAGAAGCAGGAATGTCTTTCTCATTGTAGTTTTAATCCTTACATCCCTGACAACTTATGAAGATGAGCAACATTTCACGTTTACTAGCAGTGTGTGTGACCTTGGGAGGTCAGTCTGAATTCGAGATTGGGGGGAGGGGATTAAAACTGACCTTAACCTAGCTTATCCACAAACAACAATACTGACGGCCTTCTAGACAAAGCAAATGGCATCATTCCGACAGCTCAACCCTGGCGTCTTCCACTGGAAACTTCTGTTCATAGAATGGAGGCTACATCAGTAGCGGACCTCCCCGGCTGCTCAGGCTGATCAGATTCCACAATTAACTTCAGAACTCTCTCCAGGACCAACACTCTTAAATGGAGTGTGGGTGAGGAGAGGAGGGGGACTGAAGAATTCAGGTCATTCACAGGATGTCTGGATGAGTTATCTGGTCACAAACAGTGTCTTTTATGGGGAAATTGCATTGTTAGTCCACAAGCCGGAGTGGCCTTGTTATCTCAGTCACACTACAGGAAGCATATTCAGGAACGTTTAGCACAAAAGGCAGCGACGGAAAGCTCTGCCTGGTGGTCTGAAACTGATTTCGATATTGCAAAGAGGGTAAGAGAGTATAGCAAGGTCATGTTGTCCTGCGTAACTGCCAAAAACAATCCCTTTTCCAGAGTTAGTGACTAAGAATTCAGAATGCAGAGATCTGCAGAACAACCTCTTCTCTTAGGGACGGATGCTGATTATGGCTGTAGATGACATAAACTTCCCTCTGCTCCTTCGCAGTCCGCTGCTCCAACAAGTCCTTTGTGGATGGTTATTTGTACCACAAAGCCTGCAGTACGTTGCAGTTCTTTGCATCACTTTTTCTAGTAACAGACTTTAGGTGGTTACTAAGAGTGTGACAGTATTTTATGTAAATTTGAATTGTTCAAATTTTAGGCAGCATAACAGAGTTACCAGTGAGATCACATTTTGAGCACAGCTCAAAAGAGTATGAATCTTCACAAAATTTCAAACTGTACCAGATATATAATCACCTCAAAGCTGGCAGGTTAGGAGAACTATAAACCAGGTATGCCCTAGGGTCACAAGCCCTGGCCTTGTTAGCTGGAAAGCAGAAATACCCACCCCGTTGCAGGGAGGGCACAAACAGCTTGCTGCTTGTATTTATCAACACAGCGGGGAGTGATTTTGCAGATCACTACGCTGTCATTTAGTGCTCAGTTTCATAATTTAAAATCTTTTCAACATCTTCCATTACATAGTCATTCATTAAGGAATAGTCCTAGTACTAGTACTGAGGAATGTACCTGAAATTCAAGAACTGAGAGTATAATTACAGCGCTATGATGGGGCAATTAGGAGGATTACAGCAACAAGTCACACTGATAACAGAGAACACAGCACTCTGCAAAAAATGGAAGACATGCTATGAAAACAAAAAGAAACATCTAAAAGGCACAGCAGTAGCTGGGTGAGATGGTGCACACATGTAATCACAGCACTCTGGGAGGATAAGGCAGGAGGGTCACAAATTCAAGTCCAGCCTGGAGAACTTAGTGACTCAGTGATACTCTTGTCTCCAAATAAAATAAAAATAACTCAATGTGAAGGCCTGGTTCAATCCACAGTACCATATACATACAGTACGCAATTGAAGTTTGAAAAAAGTTGCCGACCAGGACACATAAACTGTGAGCCCACGTGTTATCTGGCAAAAGCACCAATATTTTTTGATGATCTAAAAGGAGGGTGACAAGAGTGGCTGACAAGAATACGTGGAGTGATCTGTTCCGTTAACGCCTGCCTTGAGCTTCAGTTAAGGACGTGAAGGATCAGGTATGCACACGACTTGAGAACCACAGGCACGCAACACGTCAGGTTAGTCCCTCTGGGATTTGCTGAGGTATATCCCAACACCCTACCCTCACCCACCTTCTATCAAGGGTGTGGAAGGGTGGCAGGAAGGGAAGGAGGAGTTCTCAGAACTATAACTTATCATTCAAGAGCAGGAGGTCATTGCTTTTTCCTTGCTCCTTTTCGGGGAAAAGGAAGCAATGTTTCCCCAACCTCCACTCCAAGGTCAAGTGAGAGGAGCTGAAAATCATTCAGACACTGTGGGAGCCTACAGGAAGTAAGACTTGCATTGTGCCATGTTTGGATACCTGCTTAGGGAAGAAAGGAAGAAGGTGTAATGAGATGGCTGATCACACTGCCAAGGGAAGGAGCTAGGAGAGCCGAGGGATAGCTACTCCCCGGGGGGTACATGTGCCCCCTGAGGACTTCCGAGAGGAAGTGAGTGAAGACAGATGGTCACTGCAGGCCAGGCAGCAGGCATAATTATTAAGAACAGGCAATGAGGGGACAGGGTGAAGCATGTGCTCAGCACGCATTGGTCCCTGGGATTTTTCCCCAGCCTGTCCCCCTTGAAAAGCAACATTGGACAGATTATACCATCTCTGGGATATATCTGTAGTTGGAGGGGCAAAGAAGCCATCTCTCCCTGACTCCAAACACTTACGTGAAAGCCTGGCCCACAAATACAAATGAACAGGAATTTCCAACTAGGCCCTGCTTGGCTGTTTTTGATTTATTCATTTTTTAAAGGGAAAGGAGGACCAGGAAATGATGCTGCTGCTGGCCCGACACGTTATAAAGTGTAAAGAGAAGACAGTGTAAAGAGATTCAGTAGGGCACCTTTGGGATTAATGATTGCTTAATTAGCCAGTCATACTAATGCTTATTTTATTTAAAGAACTAGGAAAAAAGAAAGAGAATGAATCCTAGATACAGACTTATGCATCTCTATTCTAATTTACACAGTGAAAATCCACTTTGCATTTGGATTTGAAAGGGCTTCAGAAAAACCTACCTGAACCTGCCTACGATGCCCTCTACCTCATCAAGTCTCCACTGGCCAGTCCAGAGGACCCCGTAGGGGAATACTGCAGTGTAAGTGTGGGTTAAAAAGCATATAATTGTGTGTTATGTAAATATGTAAGGGACGGATATAGTGGGTTCCTAGTCAACCGATCAGTGGAATTTTATCTGCAAAGCCATCTGACAGTTGCCATAAATCCACAAAAACAAAACAAAAAACACAATATAAGTGAACCCTCTGAAACAGTGCTGAAGTTGGCCAACAATTCTACTATTAATACAACAATTTCATTTGCATTATAAGCAATACAAAATAGCCACCCAAAATTCAGATTCCAACTGAAGTGGTGAACAAGAAGGAAATAAGCTAAATACTGTGTCCAAGAAACTGCAACATTCAGGAAACTACAGTGTGAAGACACACATACTCCAGAGAAGATTGCAGAGAAGAATTTTTTCCTGAGAAAAAGGACATGGACAAAACTCCACAGTGCTCAAGTACAAGCTTCAGCTTCAAAATAATCAGCAACATGCAGTTTACTCTGGGAGTAACCATGTATGTCAGCTTTTGCAAGTGAAAAATGAGCCGGAAATGGTGGTACAGGCCTTCCAACACTGTGGAGGCTGAGGCAGAAGGGTGGCGATTTTGACCCCAGACTAGGCCAGTTAGCAACTTAGCAAGACTCCCTCAAAATTAAAGTAAAATAGTTTGGGATATAGCCCAGCGCAAAGACCCTGGGTTCAATTGGGAGTACAGGGAGGAGAACAGAGGGGAGAAGAAGGGAAAAAAGTGAGTGGGAAAAACTGAGTAGGTCTAAAGGGGAGAGGACCTCTTCTCAAAGTTTACAGGAAGAAGTATTTTAGAATCTACACAAAGTTTATCTCTGAGCTCTCAGAGGACAGAGATAATATCCGCTTTTATTTGCTTTAAATACTGACATGGGAATCAGCAAACTGGTGGTTATTTTTGTATTCACAAGAAAAATAAAAGGTTTGGACTGAAATTATACAAATCCGACTTTGCCAAAGCCAAAAATTAGTCTACCTTAATAATTACAAAGGTCTCCCTAGAGCTGAGGAAGTAGTACCAGGCACGAGATTCTTCCACCAGGGAAGCTACTGACCAGGCAATGAATGCTCCAGAACCCTGAGGTATCTGGAGCCTGTATTTCTTCTGGACTTCTTTACTGAACACTGGGCAGCTACTCTGCTGACTTTGGATAGCACCATCTCTGATGTCCTTTTGCTGCATGAAGAATTTTAATTGCAGATTTCCTAATTCCTGGCACATGTGACAGGACAGATGGCATCTGATAATGACAGAGAAACTGGGGCATTCCTTAGCTAACACAGTACAACACGAGACTTTCACAAAAACATTACCTGTTTAGGCTGGGCTCCCTTGGAGAGAATGTCAAGCAAGTCAGCAGAGGAGATGAAGTAAAAGCGAGGAAAAGCTATCCGTTTGGTTTCCAGGTATCCAGCAAGTGCTTTCTCACAAAGCGAAAGCCTAGATGAATGGAAAGTGTTTTTGAGCACATCTTGGTCACTCAGTCAGCGACACTTAACAGAACAGACTTGCTTCCTATTATCTGGCCATTCATCACAATGAGCTCACTGTTGGACAGGAAGCAGCCTCCCTCCTCCTCTTTGATGCTATCATCCCGCTCACGACTGATGCACAAGTGAAGCCAAGTGGAAGGGCACACGCACACACGCATGCATGCACACACGCACCATTAGCTGGGGCTAAATATAGATCAGACTTTGTTTATGTCACTCGTTGCTCCTCTTAATGAAGATGGGGCTTGGCATTGCTCAATCTAGCATAAAATGCATCAGGAAAAGGCCTAGAGTGTTTTTCCCAAGAGAATATCCACAGAACCCTCTCTCAGATATTCAGAAGCATGGTAAGATCCAGAATCATTTCCACTTTATTATCCCTATCCAAGCAAAAGTGACCCACAGCCCAGAAGTCCCAGAGAGTACTTAATGGCTACACACATAAGTAAATTCTATAGACAAATTTTTTTTTGTTACTCATCTACTCATTCTAAAACAAAGTCAGAATATTTTTGTGGCCACCAACTATTGCAGAATTGTATGTAAAAAGTACTTTATAAATGGCCCTTAAGCCAAAGATTTCAGATATGCTAAGGATAATTTCTAATGAAAGGAAAATATGCTAAAGAACCCAAAATAATCACACAATCCCAGTTCCTGAGTAGGTGCTCCATCAGTATTTACAGAATAATTGATGAAAGAATTGGTCAGTTATGTTGATTCTCTTAATAAGAAAATATTTTTATTTTACTGTTATAATAGTCTTTTGGGGAAGATGGAATAACCTTGAATTTAGGTTAGCTCACAATATATGTACCGCTTAATATGTAAAAGGCCACTTTGAGAATAATAAGCAAAATTATAAAATGATTTAGTAGACAGTGAATCTACAATAACATAATATTAAATACTACTGCATGAGGGAAATTCCATAGCATTATATAGCAAACTGATTATTTTATATACCTGCACTTTATTCTTACCTGTACTGTAAATCTTTAAGTTTTTCATAGAGATGAGGTCTGCAAGTTGCTTCTAGGACATTTTTTGTTTTGGCTGTTGTGAACATTAACTCCTGCATGAAAGTATAACATGAACATTAGGTATTTCTTTTCTAAATGTTTCATCCATATTGGAGGTTAAAAAAAAAAAAAAAACAAGAATATAGCTACTATGAGACAGCAAGGATAAGGAAATTTCTAGGGATGCCTGACATAATCTGTCTGCTTTTGCTTTCAAAAACAATCCATAATCCACAGTTTTTATCAAAACAAATGTTATGGAGACTACCACCATTTTAGGACCAGACGGAATCTCTCTTTTCTAAACTAAACAAAAAATAATAGTAAAGAGAAATGAAGAGGGAAAAGGAAAGGGATTTAGAGGGAGGAAAAAGAGGAAGAGAGAAAAAAAGAACACATGCACAGTATCTTAAAGAGCATATGCATATTAAACAACCTAGCCTTTTAAGTTAAACAAATTACAATTCCTCTGGGAGTTGTGCTCTAGGCAGGAAAAAAAATGTAACCCCTATTTTCCAAAAAAAGTACAGCTACTATTCTCTGTTACAAGTCTCTCCAATTGCTTATCATTATTATGAGTATATCTCCATGTGTTCTCTATGGCTCTCATGGAAAAGAAAAAACACACAGGGAGTATTATTTTTCCTCTTCTCAATTTCTGGCTTGAAGCGGGATCTATTTGCCCCTACTCTGGATGCTGACAACTGAGGGCCTGTGGGACAACGATGTATGAGCTAGAATGGCTTTTACATTTTAGACAATGGAAAAATATCAACAGAAGCACAGTGTTTTAAGGAAGTTGTAACACTACATGTAAGTCATGAGAAATTCAAATTCAGTGGCTATAAAGTGTACTGGTGTACAACCATACCAATTTGTTCAGATGGTGTCTATGTTTTCTTTCATGCTACCATTGCCAGACTGAATAATTACAGAGGCTACATGATTTGCAAAACCTTAAGTATCCACATATTGGTTGTTTATGGAAAAAGTTTCCTGACCTCTGCTCACTGAAATGAAAAAATAAATCCTCATTTTTATAAATATAGTACTCTGAATGAAGGTCCTTTACAAAATTTCTTTCATATTATTCTGAAAACTCTCATATTGCTAGCCTAGAATGCAGTTTCTCTCTTATGAACCTTAAATTCAGCATCTACTCCATTAAATCTCCTGGCATCTTCCACGAGCTGGATTTGAATATCTTCTGAACAAACAAAAATGCTTTCCAGGTGAGACCAAGTTCGCTGGACTTCCATCCAAGTAAAGATGACTGAGTCTGCTGTGTTTAATTTATTCTGCCAGCTTAAGACCTGCTCGATGAAATATTCCACATACTTGCTCTGAAGAACAGTCTGCAACTGAACCTAAAAGGGAGGCAAAAAATTTTAAGTAGCTGCTTGGTGCATGAAGAGGCATTGTATCTACTTTGTGTACTGCTGAATTCTTGGATCTAGGATACAATACTCAGAAGAGCCTTTCAATATGCTTTTACTAAAAGGCGAACCAATGGCAGTAATATTCTTGTCAGCCTTTTTTCCAAAAGAGAAAAAGATAAATATAAGCAGCTCCATTTAATGTGCCTTCCACAAGTCGACTATGAATCTCCTTGCAGGTAGAAAAAAATATTATGCACTAGGGTGCAGTTTTAGGAATTAAGCTATTCTTTTATCACTTTCTCCCTGGTCTCTACCTGTTAATCATTCCAAGATTGTGTGCACACTTGGATCTCCAAATAAGGAAAGACCCCTCCAGCCTGCTAGGCCTTCACTGCCATTTCCCTCTCTTTCCAGGTGACCACTCTGCTCTGGGCTCTCATCACCAGGCCTGGCTTCTGCATCCTGCAGTCTGCCACGGAAATCTCAGGAAGCCCCTGAGTAGAATGGCTTCTTCTCCTTCACTGAACAGGTAAGGCATGGCACTCTTCTCTGGGGGCTGGGGACCGCCCCTTGGTTCTGTGATACTGTAGTGTCTTGTTTCTATTAATCCTCATCCACCTACTCGCTCTCTCCCTGCTTTTTTTTTTTTACATCTTTTGTTCACCAAATGCAGTCTTTTTAAAGGCTCCATGCCCAGGGAGCTTATGGTCTTTACAACTCTTTATCTAGTTTACCAGTTCTCAAAATATTAACGATGATCTAACCTTATGCACTGTGCTCCACTCAACCTCTGTGCTGGGCTTTGGTTTGACTTTCCACCTTTATAAAAATATCCCTCATGCTAAATACACCAAAAATTATCATATCCCCTCACCATACCAGTTTCTTTTCCCAAGTGCTTTATGTATAGTGACTACAGTGATTACTTCCCCTGGACGGCTGCTGGTACCTTTCTTCTCCCTTACATCCAAAGAGACGCTGACCCCTATAATCTTAGAATTCAAAACCATACACAATTGCGCTCAGTCCTGTCTCTTCAGCTTTATGTTTCATTCTCACACACATACACACACCCCACCCCCATATTCCAAAGACACTATACTCCTAAAGTGATCTCTGGCCGGCAGGTGCTTTTGAGGATGCCAACATGCTAACACTGCCCTCACTGCCTAAATATCTTTTCCTGAGAGCCATGCTTTGGTAAACGCCAGCCTATCTCGCAAAGCTGAGCATAACCACCGCCACCTTTTCAGGACTGCCTTTGACTTTTCACTCTGCAGTCAGAAAACTTCTACTTCTTCTTGGACACCCTGAATTCCTTGTCTCTTTTCTCAAGCGCAAGTTCCTTCAGAATACACACTCATACTTTGGGATCCAAAATGGTACCACGCTGGAGCCTGTTTTTAGTTGACACTCAACGAATGAACAAGCGTATGTTGAATATCATGTCAGAACTTGGAAAAAATTTTTAAAAATCATCAGTTAAACTTAAGAGTCTGTAATAGAACTGTCCATCTCACTTGGTTGTGCTCCAGAGTTTCAAAAAGGTGTTCATCAGACTTCAGTAGTGGAATACTTGTTCGGCAGTGCACTTCATAAGAAAACTCCATGGACGCCCAGGTCTGGCTGATTTCAGTAATAACCTAGTGATCAACAACATAAATTAATTTCTGTACACAAAAGTTTAATTTAGTGTAAATACCTAAGCTATTATTTAATGTTTTTAAAGTGTTTTAAAAAAAATTTTTTTAAAAATATTATCGAATATTACTGGCCTCATTTTTTTCTCCAAATAATTTATGATGATGAAATTTGTAGAGTGAATTCCATCACACCACAGAAACATGCATTACAACAATACAAAACTTTTTTCATCCTTCCCTGAAACACACTGTAAGAGCAGGAAAGGACTCAAGTTTATCTCCCAGTGTAGCAGACGTTATTTGCAAATTACCTAGCATAAGTGAAGTGACAGGCAGTGCTCTCAGTGCCTAAGTGTCATCTCTCTAGACTTGTTTTTTCATTAGAAAATGGGATAATCTTACCTTCTTCAGAGGTTTAAATGAGTTAATATAAATAAAATAACTTGAGTGGTGCTTGCTACAAAACAGAGGATGTAAAAGTGTTTCTTGCTAACATTAACTGGGTCAACCCCTTGGTTTTAAGCCCTTTCTGTGACTTACAATGATTCTGTTCCTTCCTCGAGTCACTCACTTAACTAGCAGCAGACAACAGATTGGCATTTGTGTCTCCGCCTTCCCAGACGTCAAAAGAAGTTCTCCTTGAACCGGATTCTATGCTAATGACAAAATTACCCAGTAGAAAAGACGCAGGCCTGAAGACACTACCTTCTCAGTGCCCAGCTCTTTCACGGCTTTGTCCACAATGCTTTGGACCTCATCTTCCACACGGTGTAACTGCAGCGCTAACAAATCTGCCAAAGTTGTGGCTTCATTTATTGAAAATGTAACCTGATTAGGAGGGGGGGATAAAGGTCAAATTTACATTCACACATACACTAACAGTTCCTTTCACCCGAGGGCCATGGGATGTACTGTAACTAAAATATACCCTGGTCAGCTACTGAGATACCTCCAGCCCTGAATGGTGTGGGCCATCAGACTCTCCTTTGTAACCCACAGTTCCTGGGCTGTCACCCTCCAGAAGCCAGGCCAGGGGTTTCTGCCATGCTCACACCGCACTACTTTCTTCTGTTTCGTATCTTTCCCTTGTCTGTACATTTCTTATCTCCTTTGCTCACAAAACCCATTTTAAAAGAGAATCTCATTGTTCATGTATTATAATTCGGTTGAAATCCCAGGAATCATGTAGTAGCTCATTTGTCTTTTCTTCCTGAAGTGCCCTATTCACTGAATATAATTCCCACTTACTTCCGTGATTTAACCCAGTTTTATCAATAATTTAATCTTAGCTCCCTGGCACAAAATACTTACTCATAATGTCATTATTCATATTTACCATGTGAAGAAATAATTCACATTTATTTCTTCACTGACTTGTTGGCTACCCACCCCGCTTCTCTTCACCTCCACGATATCTAGTTAAGGAGTGCTCAGTTCTTTCTGTACCCAAACTCATCCACGTCGCTTGTAAATGAGAGCTGATCTGGCCACACAGTTGCAAGAAAGCCATTTCCTTTATCATTCTTGCTAAGAATATCCAGTGTCTGCTTCCTGGAAACAGCAGTCTTTTCTGGCTTGCTGTAACCTGTTTCCTTACCATCATCCATCTCTCTCCATAGAGGAGACGAATATGTTTTCCAGGATTGAGGAGTTTCCTGATAAATAAGACTTTCAGCGCTGACACCTGTACCTGGAAAGTGCTGGACAAACCAGATGGGCTGTTCACCCTATCCCTGCATTGCTTCTGACTTCACTCAAATCTGATGAGAGCCGGGTTTGTCCTAGAGGATAATGAGCAGGGATGTGTAATGAGGCAGGCCTTCATAGTTAGGCAGTGTATGCCCTGGACGAGAACACTGGCCCAGGGGACAAATGGAGACTGAATCTAGTTTCTGCCCTGCTGCCCTAGGGACAGCATGGAGGGAGTTGCCTTTTTCTATATCATTTGCCTGAAAGGCTTTTCCTAACTTGCAGGAAAGCATAATATAGGTCAAATGGAGACTGCAGTAAGGTAAAATTTTGGGGAGAAATATTAGGAGGAGGTGGGAGTGAGGGTACACACTCAGCTACATATCAAGAGAGCCAATGAAGATTTTCTGAATGAATAAATTAAATCATTTACAAAATTTACATAGTTAATGTGGGAAATACACCAACAATAATAGCATCAGAGACCATTTATTGAGCGCTTATTACATATGACCTAGGTAAACAGAAATAATGCTTTGCATGCAGTCTTGGTGACCAAACTGGAGATGCTTTATTCCATAGAAAGGACAATTGAGATATGACAATCAAAACCGAAGATGCTAAAGTCTGTAAATGTTAGGGTTGGAGCCATCAAGTCCAGGCTGTTTCTGGTTCCTGCCTCCCAATTCTGCCAAGGCTAAGTGACTTGACTGAGACCACTTAGCCAGTGGGAGGTAAAGGGAGGTGGGTGTGAACACTAAGCTCTTCGGATGTCCAGAGCTGTCTCAAGAGCTTGACCTCTTGCATGTGACTAGACTTTTTCACTTATTCCACTCCATCTCAGTGACACTAATCAAGGAATAACACTCGTAGTCACAGCAATACTACATTAATGAAACCCAGGGTACTCACCCCAATGGCTGTCATCAGCTGGTGCCAATGCCTGTCCCTGAGGGCGGGACTCTGTAACTCTGAGATGGCTCTCAGGAAGGTTGTCATGTCCTTTACAGTGCCTTCCAGATCTACATAAGCATCCCAGACACGGACAGCTTTATCCAGTGACCAGATTTCCTAAAGAACAAAGTAGAAAAATACCAGCTTCCCAGATATACCTTGCCTCATTTAAAAGAATAAACACACATTTCCCCATTCTTGGATTAAGAAATAGAATGAATATATTTAAAATCCATAGACTAAGGACTAAAATCAGAGACCTGGAAAGGGATCTATTCATTCATACAGTTTGAGTCCACTATGTACAAGCTACCTGGATACACTGGTTTCTTATTCATAACAGCTCACTGGCTGTCCCATGTAACATCAACTGTAGGGAAGTGACAGAGTTCACAGGACATATTCCTCCAACACAAGTAAGTGCAAACTGGCATAACTATCTGGGTTACTGAGAAGTCCATTCTAATATCTGGCTCATTTGAATGGTTGCTTTATAATGTCGCATATCTGCATCTAAATATTGCAGTTTTAAAACGTGTTAAATAGGGCCTTTGATTTGGGTGTCTGCTCGGCCTACTGAACAACATCAGCAATGGTGAACCAGAGAACCCATGCAGCTAGATTTTAGCACAGAGAAAAGGATAATGCCAGTTGTCTGAAAAAACATAAAAGACCTACAGTTGAGAGTGAGGGCTGCCACTCTGCACTGGGACAGTCCAGTGGTACAGGAAATAAGCAGGGGGAATGGAATGAGGTACAGTGACCTCATGACATCCAGAAAAGTGAAAAAAAAATTTAGTTCGCGTCTTTGGTACTGGTACAACATGAGAGAACAAACTGGGCTGGAGGGGGGTTAGAGCTGAGTATGCAACTGAATCAGGCACAAGGATACTGTATACTGGGATGGGAAGAAAGAAAAAAGCCTCCCCTCCTTTTTTTTTTTTTGAGACAGAGTCTCACTGTATTGCCCAGGCTGGTTTCAAACTGCTGAGCTCAAAGGATTCTCCCTCTGCAGCCTCCCAAGTAGCCTGGACCACAAGCCCATGCCAGCATACCTGGCAGGCACTGTCATTTTTAAACCATATCAATCTAGGTGTGGCATACTGCCACGAGTTGCCCCAAATTCCAGAATCAGATACAAAACACTTACGGTTATTAAGAACAGAAATCGAAGGCCTAATTCATCAGCCTGAGCCCTGAGCCTTGGTACTCTGAACCTTCTTCCCCATTCCAGACAGAGGAAGCAAGTGATTATGGCTACTTCTCCTAAGTTCATTAGCCCTAATATGCTTTTATCAATTCATTCACAGAAAGGCAGGCTTGATTAGAAGTGCAACTGGCTGAGAGTGAAAAAATACTATTTGACATCATTCTATTTGATGTAAATAAGGTCATGTAGCTGAACACACCAGATATTAGGTTACGGAAGATGGAAGAAGGTGGTGCTGAGAAAGATAAATTGTTGTAATAGACAGTTATGGAACTCGCCTTGGCAAACCTTCGGAGTTCTACATCCATCTGTTCCACATTAATCTGTCTCCACTGGGTTTTAGTCCAATTATCAATGCTTCTCTGAAAACGCGCAAGCAGATAAAAGTGTCAACAACATTTGGTGAAAGCTAGTCTCCACAGCAAAATATATAAACTGATGATACACAGTGACTCTATCATCCCGTGGAAAGATAATTTTAAAAATATTAACCACACTTGTCAAAACTTCCCTGTTACTAAAACAAAAAAGTTGTCAGAACATGTCAAGCTTAAGGCTAAAACATGATGATATATTAATTTCTCCTGGTAATGATAAATTCCATATATGCAGTCATTATCATTTAATCCTGTGTAGTTTGAATAAATTGAAAAGTAAGTTATTAAATAACAGGTTTCTATGATCCTCCATGTAATATATAATAAGCTTTCACAAGGTAATCTTCATCCATTATAAACAAAACTTTCATTAACCACTTTTTGACTATATTTTATATCTGAATATATTTTTACACGGCTTTCAGCTAACTTTAGAAAATTATGTATAATACATGTTGCAATGTGCCTCGTTCCCCAGACCTCATTTTTATTCTTAAATTTTTAATTTAACTAACCACATACAAATTAACTTCATTTTAAATAAGGTTTTATTTATATATACACACATATAAGAATAAACATGAATGTATGCATGAATTTGTATGCACAGGTGACCATGTATATGTACCACATATTTATACATTAGTTTTTATTTATATTCTACGTATCTCCTAAAAGGATGTGGGACAGTCAGTTTGTTACACAAAGTTTCATCCTGAATTAAAGACAGAAACAACTGATATAAAGCATGTCATTATTCTATATAACTAATAAGCACTGTAAAAGGGAACAGAACACACAAGCTGGGGCCAAAGCTCAATGGTAGAGCCCTTGGCCCGATACACAAGGCCCTGCATTTGATCCCCAGCACTGCAAAGAAAACAACAGAACACACAAATGCACGTTCAGACTTCACTAAATTCCTACTAATTTCAGACAGAAAGTATTTGTTTTAAGCAAAATAAATGTATATACAAAAATTTATTCAACTAATTTAGTGTTCATTAACTGTGCATTTTAAATGACAATATAGTGTTTTTTAAAACAAAAAATCACTGCTTTAATGACTAAGCTTACAATAAATACAATTTTTTAAAAAAATTTATATTCCTGGACTAATTTTACTAACAGCAACACATAAATCTGATGTGTGTGTATCTCAAGACATTCAGACAGAATGATACAGACACTAACAATTTCATGTTTATGTAAAGGAGCTATTAAAAGAAAAAAACAAAGAAACCCATGTTTTCTAAAAGCATATCTTACCCTAACATAAATGATGACATCCCAAAGTCCTTTGAGCAATCGTATTTCTTTGCGACACTGCTTCATCTGTTTGTACTCTGGAAGAGCCACTTCAAAGAGGCAAGCAGAGTCCTGCATCTGCACCATTTCTTGTTCTAAGGCCTCAAGCTCCTGATTTGCCTAAGGAGAAAACACACATCTGCACACAAACCACCAGATAGAGAGGCCGTCTTGTCCTGTAGCTCTGCACATTTCAACACTTCAAACTCTGATTTTAGAAAGAAATTTTTTAAATATCTGGAGGATAATTACTGGTAGCAAATAGAAGGCTTTTGACCAGCAAACTAATATCTACTCAAAAAGTGAGAGAAAAGATTAATACATACAAGAATGTCACCAATATTTACCCTATACTCCTATATCAGCAAAAGTTGCTCTGGCATTGGATTTCTATGAATGCAATAATTCTTGTCAACTTTGTGCAGCTGGGACTCTGTCCAGTTGCACAATTCCTGTACAGTTGGGAACTTCACTGGGGAGCAAAAGATCAGGCAGGCACTAGACATTTCCTATGTAATAATAAAGTAGCTTTTTTAAAAAATGCCAATTTAAAAAATTACCCCAAAGTTTACCAATAGTATAAAAGGCACGTGAGAATTCATAAAGTAAAACACCAGACCAAAAAACACAACCCAATATTAAAATTTCACCTTATGATCATCTCTGCCAAAGTTCATCTATACTCTCATCTACGCAGAAAAATTTATGTTTTACATCACAGATGTACAGGCTCATTTTTCCTTTCCTGGTGAGCAAACTCTCATATTTAGCTTTCTATTAACAAAATAAAGCAGTATGCAAGGGGTGATGGAGAAATACGGTGAATGCATAAATTTAAGACCAAAAACCTATTACAGTAAATAACACATTGGAAGAACAATGTGATAAACATGTTCAAAGTGAGGGGGTGGTAATACAAATATTTTGAGGGGGACTAATAACAATATGTCTTTTACTGTGATAATTTTTTTCTTTCAACTTTCACCTTATCTACATGGTGAAAGTTTGAAATGTACAGAATCTGCAAGGCAGAAAAGCCACCCCCAGGTCCAACAGGCCTGATGCCCTTTCCAAAGTTCTCAATTCTAAGCTCAAGTTGTTCCTTTTTGATTGATCAAGTTTAGAAACTACACTAGGTAACTAGCTTTGCAAAAAAAAAAAGAAGAAAAGAAAAGAAGAGAAGAGAAGAGAAGAGAAGAGAAGAGAAGAGAAGAGAAAAAAAAGAAATGAAAAAAAAAAGAAAAGGAAAGAACTGGACTTTGTTTTTCTACTTTACATTTTCTCCCACCTTCTTCCCAATATCTAACAACTTTAATATTTAATTTTCATCTACTTTTTAATTTTAAAAAACAATAAATGTTTTGCTGTCCACATTAGTTAAAAAAATTTTATTTAGTTATACAACATGAGTCATACTTTGTGGACTGACTCAAGCTGATTAACATATGTATTACTTTATCACTTCATTTCCCAAATATATATATATATAAAATATATAGAATATATAAAACCTATCTTAGGGATATATAAACCTATCTTATATATCTTAAGAATATATAAAACCTATCTTAAATAAAACATACTGTTATTGAACTACATACAGTCCCCATGCTGTACAGCATATTCTTGCCTTGGCTCTGCAGGGGATTGGTTCCAGGAACCCCAGGGAATGCTCAAGTCCCTAATATAAAATGATGATTAGGCTAAGAGCATACATTTCATCCTTTTTATTTATTTTTAATCATTTTCTGATTCCTTATTACTTATACTAATTCCATTATTCCTATAAACATATACCCATTTTCTGATTAAACGTATTATCAGTTCCAGAAATATATATCCAGTTATGTTAATTCAACTGGTTACCTTGTCTTCAGCTATGAAGAAACACTTTACCAAGTAATGTCACTATTAAATTTCTTTTTAAAAGAAACAAAGGCAGCATGCCACATCCTCCCCCTTACTCTTGGAAGGCTGATGCTTTCTGACCTGTGGAGTGAGTACTATGGTCTACCGTACCAGCCCAGAACAAGAATACACATGTCTTTGGTTGAGAGCAATTAGATAAACATCTGATAATGCATGCTGAGAAAATAATTTCAAAAGAAGTTAATCAAACCCTACTATATTTAAAAGGTCCCTCCAAGGGGCTGGGGATTTAGCTCAGCGGCACAGCACCTGCCTGGCAAGCGCAAGGTCGTGAGTTCGGTTCCCGGTACCGGAGAAAAACCAAAAAAATAAAAATTAAAAAAATAAGAAAATAAAAGGTCCCTCCATGCATTCTGCAGGTACAGGATAAACATCATCTCCTACTTTTAAATATGTAACTATATGCTATCACATATCATAGAAATGCTAAGTTTCAATAACTAACTGTCATAAAAGCTTACATACAGCATTTTCTTCAGTCAAGTAAAAACCAATTCCCTATCTACAATCTGTTTGGGTCACCTGTGATTTGTAAATAATCCTTAAAAAAATAAAAGAAACACTGTGAAATGATAGGAAACCGCTGAAGAGTAAAGGGCAACTGGGATGTGGGAAAAGAGAAGGGAAAGAAGGAGAAATTTTATATATATGTATATACAGGATAGTTAACATGGTTATTCTTCTGTCTTCTATTTCTATGCTGAAAGAAACTGTCAATGAGTCTTTGGTTGACCAGTATTGCATGTCTATATCTGTTTTCATGAGAAGCCACTTTGAAGATATCAATACGGAATACAACAAGCATTGTTAATTCCCTACTACTTTGTTTGTAACTCTGTGTTGTCTGTATTGTGCTTGTGATGTTGTAAAATGTTGTAAGTCTGTTAATGTTTCCCTCCTTTTATCTTTAAAATAAAAAAAATAAAAGAAAGAAGAAAATCCAATTTTATTAGCATATTCTAACCCATTCCTTTTCAATGAATATTTTAATAGTTTTTTTCAGACAAGGGAAAGAAAAAAGAAAAAACCTTAGGCTGTAGAACGCTGCTTTCTAAATAAGGTTAAAAGCATTTAAATTTATATTCAACCTGAAGTTGGGAAAAAGAGGTAATAATTTTATCAAACTGCACACCAATCTTAAAGAGAGACCTTCTCCATCAGGAAGAAGGACCAGGATAGGATCCCTGAGGCAAAACTGAAAAACTGAGCCCTCATCTGGTCTGAACTTCACAAAGTTATTTTCTCAAAGAACACTTTTCCTAATCAAAGTTTATAGCATCTTTTCAACCTCCCGTAATTATTTTTGATTACTTGCCCACTATATTCATTCTTATCGTCATCTCCAATAAAGTAGTCCACTATAAACTATAAATGAATGACTTAGTAATGTTCATCTCTAAAATTATGAACTTTCCTGTGAGTAAATATTGCTAACAAAGTATCACAAGGGAACAAACACAGCAAAATGTATTTTTGCTGCATACAATGAGGAGAAATTCCTTTTTAAAAAATTTAGCTACATAACAACCACTGTTACTTTGTATTGAAACCCTGTATCACTTTAAATTTTCTTGCTTTGGTTTGTTTATGTTTGTGAGGCTGGTATGCTGCTATTGTTCTTTTTATTTCTCTCATTTACTAGTCTCTTTAAAATAAAATTTAAAAAAATAAAAAATTTAGCGAGCTGCAATTTTATTTTATGAAAAATGAAAAAGTCATAATTAAGAGAATAACAATAGTTATTCTGTGCCTCATTTCTTCAAAGTAGTTACTCAGAGTACAAGAATAAACCAAAAAGATTCTCTTGTTTTTGTTTTTTTCCAGTACCAGGAATCGAACTCACGGCCTTTAACTTGCCAGGCAGGCACTGTGCCACTGAGCTAAATTCCGTAGCCTCCCAAAAAGATTCTTACAAAAAACATAAGTTGTCATTTTCAATGAACTAATATAAACTAGCAGTGTAAATGAAACCAATTAACATGTATATTGAAGTATTTTTAAAACAATGGAACTTGTTATTTGGGGAAGTCTTTGAACTTTCATTTCTTATTTATCTGTTCTATTTGGCTCTTTATGTGTATGCATATATGTGAGATATACATATATATTAATATATACTTACATTTCTTATATAAGAGAAATCGTGCAATATTTGAACTTGTGTATAATTTATTCCACTTAACAAGTTCTCAAGATGCACCCATTACCTAAAAATGTCTCAAGTTTATCTTCATTTATCATAAATCTATCTAAATTTATCATAAATGTGCTTTCTTTATGGCAGTGTAGTGGAAATATGTATACCACATTTTCATTCATCTGTGGATAGAAATATATGCTGTTTCTAAGATCAAGCTGTTAAAATTATGCTGCTATAAATATGGGTATGCATGTATTCCTGTAATATGATGATTTTAACTCTTTTAGGAAGATTATATAGAAGGCAGATAGCTGAGTCAAATGAATTTCGTTTTTTAGTTTTTTGATGAATTTCCACAGAGCTCCATAGTGACTATACTAGTTTACATTCTCACCAGGAATATAATAGAGTTCCTTTTCCCTCACATCCTTCCCATCAAAAATTATTAAATTTTTGACGATAGCTATTCTAGAGTAAGGGTCTAGAGCAGGTCCATGTAGAATAAATTTGCATTCTCTGATGAACAGTGATGATGAGCGTATTTGTGATGTATTTATTGGCCATTTGTATTTCTTTCAAGAAGTGCCTATTCACTTTGGTTGCCATTTTTTTGAGTGGATCTTTTAATGGAAGGGGTAACTTTTGGATTTTTTAATATTCTTGATGTTAATCATCTGTATGTGGAATAGATGACACTTCTTTGTCATTGTTGTAGACTGTCTCTTCATTCTGTTGATTGTTTCCTTTGTTATGCAGAAGGTGTTTAATTTGATCTGATTCTCTTGAGTATTATTTGTTGTGCCATTGGAGTTCTGTCCAAAAAGTCTTTGCCTATGCCTGTATCTTTAAGAGTTGTACCCATTTTATCTTCCAGGAGATTGTGTTTCTAACATGATGCATTTTGACTTTCACAGATGGTGAGACATATGGATCTAAACTCAATCTTCTGCATGTGAACAGTCAATTTTCCCAGAATCACTTATTAAAGAGGCTATCTTTCCTCCACTGTATGTTTTTTGCATCTAAGTCAAAGACCAAACAGCTTGATGTGCCTGGGGTTTTTTCTGCATCCTCTAATCCAATGGTGATGAACCTATGACACACATGCCACAGCTAGCTATTTTGTTATTACTGAAAGCTCTAAAAGGTTTACCATCACTGTACTAGTCTCTTTCATTAATCTACATGTCTGGTTTTATGCCTGTTCCATGCTGTTTTAATCACTGTAGCTTTATAATATAAGTTCAAATCTGGGATTGTGAAGCCGCTTTCTTTGTTTTGTTACTCAGGATTGCTTTTGCTATTCTGGGTCTCTTCTGATTCCATATAAGGTTTTTTTTCTAGCTCTATGAGAAATAACATTGGTATACTGAATGGGATTACAGTAAATCGGTACATCAGTTTTGGAAGTATATCCATTTTGATTATGTTGGTTTTGCCTAATTAAGAACAAAAGATATTTTTCCATTTTCTGATGTCCTCTTTGGTTTCTTTTCAGTCTGAAGTAATTTTCATTGTAGAGATGTTTCACTCCCTTAGTTAGACTAATACTTAAGTATTTACATTTTTCATGCTATTGTTAATGTCATTGCTTTCCTATTTTTCAGCGAGTATGTTACTAGTGTCTAGGAATGCTATTGACTTTTATGTTTATTTTGTTTCCAGCTATCCTGGTGAATTTGGTTATCAATTCTAGCAGTCTCTTTTGGTGGAATTTTTTGGTCTACTAAGTAAAGGATCACATCATCTACAAATAATGATGTTTTGACTTCTTCCATTCCTGTACATATCTCTTTTATTTCTTTCTTTTGCCTGATTGCTCTGACTAATGGTTCAAGGACTATGTCCTCCTTGATTTCCTTTTTCAGTCTGATATAATTTTCATTGTTTGTTTCTATTACATAGGAACAGTAATAGAACCTGTATCATAGATTCTGAGAACAAAACACAGTATAACAGAATTCTTGATACGCACTAAGTACTGAAACATAGAAATAGCTGCTATTACTTTGATGACGGTGATGTTTTGAATGACATCATTTAAAATACACTATAATGTTTTTGAGAAAAACTAAATATAATTGGATTGTTTTAAAGCCCTTAACTTGTTTAACTAAAGGCAAAAATAAAGCGAAATATAGCAATATATCAATGTCTAACCTTATCTTCCAAAGTAGTTATTATACAAGATATTTGAGAACTGTATTACCTTATCAAGCATAGTATATGGGTTTTCTGCATTAAAATGAAGAGGGGTGTAGCTTCTGAATCTTTCTCTGAACTCTGCCTGCTTTTCCTGGTGGGGGAGAAAAAGAATCAAATTTCAAAAAAATAGTATCAATAATCTTTGTAAAAACTTTCTTAAAAATAAGCAAACAAAAACTTGGTAAATAGCTTACATCAAATAAAATACATTTTTTCCGTATAAGAGTGACTTCTGCATTTTGGAGAGGTGAAACTTCATGTCTAACTGTTGCTGCAATCTTTTTAGTTGTTTCCCATCTTTCAGGAAATTCCTAAAAAGCACAGAGGTGCAAATGAGAAGTTAGTTCAATTCCTAAAATAACTCAATAAAATAGGATTAAATAATTTTAATTTATTTACTCTAATCCATGACACCTTTTTATTCTTCTATAAGGATTTTATCTGAGGTACAAAAAAAGGGAGAGAGAAAGAAAGAGGAGAGGGGGAAGGGAAGGAAAGAGGAATTGAGATTCCCAGGCTTAGAGCCAGGGCTGAAATATACACTGACTTGCTGGCCTTTCTGGGTTCATATTTTCCAATCATGTGCCAGAGTCTTTTTCATCTCAGAATCAGTGGAAATCTTTTCAAAATAAAGACAATTTTCAAACTTTTTGCTATTCTGGGAACAAAGTTAAAGTGCTCTGGAAATGACTTTGTTCAACTCTGACAACTAGAAATGGAAACCAACCATATTTAGCAATTTAGTAAGAAAAGAATGCTTTGAATCTGGTGGAGCAAAGATGAAAATGTGAATCAGTCCAATCCTCACTTTCTCCTGGCTCCCTGGGCTCTGTATGTGCTCTTTCTTGATGAAGAGTTTTACCACTGAAGTTGGTTTACTTTAGAGACCGAGGAGTTGTGAACGGAGCAGAGGCAAAGGAAGGGAAGTTAATTCCTATTTGATATTTGACAAAAGAATCAATAAATACTTCCGGTGTCAACTCAGTTCTGCCCTCCCTGCTCATACTGCAAATAGGTCAAAGGCAAGTTACTTTCTCTGAAGCACCATGGTGCATAATTACCATTGAAAGGTGCTCCTTGCCTCCAGACTAACAAAACATTGTTTCTCTGGACCATTTCCTGGGACACTGAAATTGTTTTGTTGTACAAAATCACCCAGAGTGACCAGTCTCTACTTGTTTAGCTCAAGTGCAAAATTCAAAGGTTCTCCAAACTATTTTGTAACCTTCAATAAATATTTGATGAGTGATTCAGTAACTGCCAATTATGAAGAGAACACTGTGGTCAGTACAAATATGTGTACGGTGGAGGGGATGCTTCAGAGTAAAATATATTCTTTGATTCAAATCATTAAATCTTAGCAAGAGGCACAAACAATAGCTATTCCCCATGACAAAAACTGTTAATTTTTACCAGGAGGTCTGTGTGTCAAGGAACCAAAACAGGAGACAAACCTGGGGCCCTGACAGGAATACCTAACCAATCAGGAACCAAGAGACCTGGACTCTGAAGCCCCATCCTCCATCTTGTGTTTCCTCTCTTCAAGTCCCTGTGTCCTAATCTGTACAGAGCCTCATTCTACGTTTCCAAGTCCATTTCTCTGAGCCTCAGTATTACACAGAATCCTTTCAGAGGCCCTGGCTGGGAAGCCAGGGAGAAGTCATGTCTTCAAACATAGCAGACCTGCTTTATGTGTAGAAATTCCAAGCAGGCTTTCACTTGACAAAAATAAATTTCCTTCAAAATCAAAAGATCAGATGATCTCCACAGTCTATCTAACCGGTATGATCCTCTCAAGGAGGTAATACTGAATCTGAGGCTCAAGGGAATAGATCAGTGTCCTTTCAGGGGCGGCTACCTCACTGCACAGAGTGGGATGACTGTGTGAGTGCCTAGGGACCGTGAACTAGTCACAAAGCCAGTGGCAGTCAATGAAGGCTTCTGAGCAGGGAAGGCCTTAACACCTGTAAGTTAGAACTTCAATCTCACCAAAGTTGACTGTTGACAGGGCTGAGGAGGAATGCAGTAAATTAAGACACCACTATTGTGCCTGAGGTAAGAAGTAACAAGAACTGAATTTAAAACTACACAGGTGAAACAGAAATGGAAAGAGGAGTCAGGCTGAAAAGAATGCTGTGCCCAGAAGTGACCTAGTTATTGGGAATTTCAGAAACTAATCCTTGGATTCTTAGGAGCACAGCCACTTCTAAGGGTCTTTTTAGGTACAGAACACAGAGAAGAATTTGGAAAATGCTATAACAAGATAATAAAGGAGAAATAGAGTAATTATCGCAAGTTACTTTAAAATGAAATTGGCATCCTGTTACCCTTTACATGCAGCTTGAATCGTATTTTTTTTCTCCCAACCAGCCCAAATAGCCTATACAGTAATATACCTAGTCACAAGTATCCTGCTTTCAAAATACTAAAAAGTCTAGTAATTTCATACCACCAGAACCAGGAGTGAACCAGACTTTCAGAATATGAATTCTGGAGGCCATGGCCAAAATCCTGCTCATTAATTATCAATGATTTGACTGTCTTCTCTAGATTTCAGGTCTGTTATGGTTTAGCTCTAAAATGCAGCCCCCCCAACAATAGTCTAATGTTTTCCGAGGTGAGATTTTGGAAGGTGATTGGATCGTGGGATGCTACAGCCGAATGTGCTGAGGTGCAGTCTGGTCAGAAGAGGCGGGTTGGTGGGGACGTGGCCTTGGACTGGTCAGTCTCACTCTGGGGCTCCTCCTCTGTCTGCCTACACCCAACCCTTCCTGCCGTGGAGCCAGCAGACTGAATCCTCTAAAAACTGTGAATCGAAACAAACCTCTTCCCCTTTTAAGTTGTGGGCATCGGGTATCGTGTGCCAGCAAGAGGAAAGTGACTAAGACAAAGTCCAAACTCTAACTCGAAGAATATCCAAATCTTTCTTTAGAAAAGGACTATTTATGGCTGGTGCTCCTGTGACTATCAGAGTGTCATCTGTTGGTCTTATGTTTCTGTCCAGGCTAGTCATCTCACTCTATGTCTCAATGTTAGTGTCAGCTCTATGACCATTCCTATACAGTACTTAACTAGAATTTAGTAATTTATACATAGTAACTTTTTATAGAGTCAACAGAGGACTTGTAAACACACTGTTGCATTTACACCTCACAAAACAAAATGAGGGATTTAAGGTGGGCAATCACTGGGAAGACCACATTGGCAGTTCCTCAAAAAGTACAGAATTACTGTATGACCCAGTAATTCCACTCCTAATGTAGACTCAAAAAAAAAAAAAAAAAACACCCTGTGGTAAACAGGATTCAAACAAATACTTATACATCAATGCTCACAGCAATACTATTCACAATAGAAGAAAAGATGGATTGCTTCTCAGCCTTTTGGCTAAGATCAAGTGTAGAAGAAAAGATGGAAATCACCCAAATGTCCATCAATAGATGAATGGGTAAGCCAATTTCAGTACAGGTACACAATAGCCTATTATTAAGCCATAAAAAGGCATGAAGTATTGATATAAGTGAATGGACTCTGAAAGCATTATGTTAGTCAAATGAGACAAGCCAAGCATACAATATGTTGCATATTGTATAATTCCATTTATAAAAAATATCAAGAATAGGAGATCAGACACAAACAAAGGTGGGCAGTTACCAAGGGTTAGCCAGTAGGGGATGACTGGGGAGGGATGAAGAAAGTGGGGACTGAAAACTGACAACTAATAGTACTGGGTTTCTTTTGGGGATGAGGAAATGTTTTGTGACTAAATAGAAGTAGTGACTGCAAAACACTGTAAATACAGTATACTAAATGCCACTGAAGTGTACACTTCAAAATGTTACTTTTGTAAATTTCATCTGAATAAGAGAAAGAACAGAAAGGGAGAACTCGGAGAGAACTAGTATAGACAATTTTTTTTTTTTTAAAGAATCTCAAGGAATATTTTATTGAAAAGAAGCATGCTCTAAAACATTAACTGTCCACGCTCAGCAGTTGAGATAGACTCATATAGTACTTGAAAACAAATCTGGGCTCTGACCACTAAACTAGAATCCCATGAAAGTTTTTGGTTAATGTGTTGACTGATCTCAGATTTGCAAAGTAAATGTAAGTCCAGCCTGGAAGTCCACACATACACAAATACCATCTTCAGAACTTTAAAACAGCAAGAGAGCAAAGCCTCAATTGTGAGATCATTCAAGATTTCAGGCATAATTAAAAAGACTTTGTCTATCACTGGTATATAGCAGCTACCAAACAGCATAGAGAACAAGAAATCTCTTCGGGAGATAGTGATTTCTCCATCCAAATAAGGCTTCATCTATTTTTTTTTTATTCTTTAATAACATGCCCAAGATATATTTCCAAGACCAGGACACTTTCCAACTGGCAGGCAATTCTAATGAAAAAGAGCATGGGTGTACTCCATGTGAGAAAGTTATGGTAAAACAGACTCAGAAGAGTAACCAAGAGACTTTCTACAACCTCAATATCTGCCAGGAAGGCAGATATTAGAACACAGCTGGTAGGAGTGGTTATTTTGTCATGGAACACCTAGACATGAGAGTTCATTGGCTTTGCTACCTGTGTTACCCTGAAAAAGTGTAACTTTTAAAGTTTCATATTCCCAACCTACAAAATGAAAACATGAATGTCTATAGTATGGATGGTTACAAGGCTGTCCTAACAGCATTCATGTAAAAGTCCTTGATTAAGGTGATGTTCAATCTGTGTACTTCACTAGTTCAAAACCTCTACATACCTCCAGCTGAGCATAGACTTGCTCAGGCATCTTCTGGCCATAGCTTTCCAGGAGTGCAATGGTTTCCTTCAGAGGTTCAAAGAGTTCATCAGTAGCTCTCTGTCGGCTCCTTACAGCCAGCAGATGTCCCATGATGTCCACTAAACCATCGTGGTCACCTTCACTCAGTTTTCTCTGAAGTCCTGCATCTGTGTCCTTCATAAATTCCTGCAGCTCATTCAGACTATTAAAATATATATGCACAGACATACGAAGTTCATTAAGAGATACAGCAACATAAGAGGTGAATTTTATTTTCACTAGGTACCCAATTAAACATTACTCACTGGCTCTATTATGAAATCGGCGTATTAGTGGTCTTTAATTCCTCAATTAGAAACCAACTGGCTTTTAACAAAAGTCAGTATAATTTCCGATACCAAAGTACAAAGGCTACCTGTCAATGACAAGTCTCAAAAGATGCTCCTGAAACATCCAGCTCCATTTCTTAATCACATTTAGCAAGGTCACTTTGAAGTGTCTCATGTCCACCTTGAACCAACTATTAAAGACTCTGAAGTCATCAAACTTGCTCATCTGAACATACAGAGCTTCATAAATGTCGATCTACAGGTTAGAAAAAAAGTAACTATAACAGTGCCGTGAAAAGCCAAACACATCAAAGGATAAGGGTTTTTCCTTGCCTGTTCTTTAAACTGCTCAAGAGTTGGTGGCTGTTCTGGAATGTCTTCATTTGCATGAGCATCCATTTCCGCAGATGATGCAGAGTGACCGTACAGGAGAAAATGCTTCATGAACTCTGCCCGGTCATCCACCCAGAGGTAAGCATAGGTCTCCAAGGAATTTCTGAAGTCCAAGACTTTGGTGATGACATCACCCACTCTGTTCATTATCTCCTGCCTGGCCTCTGCCAGGCCTAACATGGTATCCATATCATTCTAAAGGAGAACAAGACCAAGCATTTATTCAAACTAAACTCGTTCTAGTAATTTTGGCAACATAATATTATTTAAGGCCACTCTTCAAAGGGAGAGTGATTGGCAAAATTTAAAAATCATGTTGCTTTTAGCAACTTATTTCCTTGTGTTTCCCATTGCCACAGATTAAGAAACATTAATATAAAAGCAAGTATCTTTCAGAAAAACGTACCTGGTAATTTGCTATCTCCAGATGTGCTGCTACTCGCTTCACCTGGGCAGACATTCTGAAACTACTGCACAGCATCTCTTCCACCAGATCATAGATGCCATCTCCAGCCTCTCTTTCTAAGGGAGGTTTAAACACAATCTCAGGGGGCATTAAAATCATTTGTGCTTGAAAAAATGGTGCAGGTTTCAATTGCTTCTCTGTATTCACCAGAAAGAAGTCTAAATCATGCATGATAGCCTGAAAAAAGCCTTCCACCACAATATCATCAATGAATTCTACATAAATTTTCCAGGCATCCAGAGAAGGATCGGCTTTGAAGAGCTTCCTGTTCTCCTGGAAACAGACAGGTGTTAATAGATGAATAGCAATGATGATTATAATAATGAAAGCTTTCCATTTAAACGACTTGTTAAAGAAAAGACTGCATTTTGTGCAAAGCACAGGAACATTCAAATGCTGCAATTCGGAATTTTAAGCTAAATGACAAAGACCTAAGCAGGATTTTATAAGATGAAGTTCACATGTACTATGCATTCAAATGTCCTTTAAAAGCAAAATCCGTGTAACGATTGTTGTCTTCAAATACTTATGGAAATACACTAGATCTCAATGAAATATTAGACCTGCATTCTAGTTCTTATCCTGTCTCTAACTCTACATGGCTCTGGACTTTGTCTTCCAGGGATCTGCCTATAACTGAAGAGATTTCTCCAGTTGGTCCTTCTAGAAACACTGTTCTGGATATCTGAAGATCCAGTCAAGGGAGCACTTTGCTCATTCTTGAGGACTCACATGCACCTACTGTAGTAAACCCACTGAATTTGGATTGGTTCAACTGTTCCCAAAACTTATTCAAACACAAAGAATATATTTTTGGCCAACCAGCCATCTAAAGCTTCAGCAAACTTTGTGCTCCCACAATCTGACTCGTGAGAGCTTCTTCCCCATCCAGTCTACTCTGTCACAAATCAAAAACCCCAAAGTCAGAGTCATCCTTGACTTCTCTCTTCTCTCACCCCTCAGGGACAATTTCACTGGCTCTGCCTTTAAAATACATCCAGACTCACAAATGGCCTTAGTCACTTCCACCAGACCCAAGGTGTCACCGTTTCTCATCTGGACTCTCAGAGCATGCCCCAAAGAGTGGGTCTACCACTTCCTTGCTCTGCTCTGGGTTACCTGCAACAGGGAAAACCTGTGAGTAGAAAGTCTACAGCTGCTGTTTGCCTTAGAAGAAGAGCCAGAGTTCTCATATCGGCTACCAAAACCCTGGGATGTTGTGCCTACCACCTTCCCTACCTTGAGAGCCACGCAAGATTATGGGTGTGTCATGGAGACGTGGCCTTGGGTACTATATCTGGTCCCCAGCCTCCTTTTCTCTGGCACTGTTTTCCTGCTCTGTTTTCTGGCAACCATGACCCAAGCAGCTTTCTTCCCCTATGCCCTTCCACAATAATGGTTCTGCCTTGAGGCCTGCAAGCTGTGCTGTGTATTCCCTCAAAATTGTGAGCCAAATCAAACTTTTGCTCCTTTAAACTGTGGGCACTGTATCCCAGCAACGGGAAAGCTGACTAATACAGATGTGGCCCTAGCCCCTCCCAAATGCCATGCCCTCCCGTTATTCCCCTCACCGACCCCGTTTCAGGCATGCTGGATCTCAAAGAGGTCCTTGGACAGGACGCTCCACCTTGAAGCTTTTGTACTTGTGCTAAGACAGCCTTCTACCAACATCCACATATTTTGGTCCCTTTAAGTTATCTGCAGAAATGTGCCTTGGTAAAGAGGCCTTCCCAACCTCTCCCCTACCGAAATATACTTCTCCCTCCCAATTCTGCTAGCCCTACCCATCATTTCTGCTTTATTTTTCATCACTGTTCCTGCAACTGACATATATATATATACATATGTATACATGCATATATATAAATACACCTACACACTCATACACATCCATACACATACATACACATACATATATAAGTAAATATATATGTACATACATATATACATGCATGTATAATACTTTTTTCCCTTTCTTGTCTTCCCTTACTAGAGTATAAGCTCCAAGAGATAAGGGAATGTTACATTTTGGTTGTTCTGTTTTTGTTGTGTTGTGTGTGTATAGTGCTGGAGGTTGAACTCAGAGTCTTTTGTGTGCTGAGCAAGGGTTCTGCCTTTGAGGTATACCCCAGTCCTCTTCAGATCTTACTTTGAGATGGGGGTCTTGCTAAGTTGCCCCAGGTGCCTTCACACTCATGATCCTCCTGCGTCAGCTTCCTAAGCAGCTGAGACGCTAAGCAGCTGGTATGTGCCACCATAACCAGCCCTCCTGTTTTTATGTGTGCTTTTTTTGTTTTCTCTTAAACTGATCACCTTAGAATAGTGCTTCTTTTGATTTGAAGAACTCAGGTATTTCTTAAAAGCAGAGTTACTTATGCTGCCCTCCCTAGGAGGCAGCTAAGAGGTTTGCTAAGATGATATAGATAAGGTACCTGACATTCAACGAAGAGTGCATAGCACTCAAAGTGGGACCAGCTCTGACAAAGACAGGGTCCACCTCTATCCTTTCTGTTTGATCAAAACATCTCTCACTGGGATCTCTTTCCCTCAGGAATGAGAGTAGTGAGGGCTACAGAAAATGTAGGCAAGGAAATTCTTCCACATTAAATGCTTGAGATAACCATTCATAAAGCATTTTCAGCCTCCATAAAAGAATACTGTGTACAATAATATTTTTGGTTTTCTAGAAACTGAATGAAAATATCTATGATTTGGAAATCTTAATGACATTTACCTCTACCAGGTCGTGTATCTTCTGGCCATCTTCCTGGACTAACTTGTATTTCTTAGCAAATAGATTGCCCTTGTCCTCCAAAGTTAAGGCTGCCTCTCTGCGTAGCTCGCGCCTGGACAGGAGCGGACACTCGGCCCAGGCGCGCATCATCTGCTGGATCCGGTGCACATTGCTCCGTGTACATTCAACCCTGCGCTCCAGCTCCACCGTGGCCACCTTCACCTCCTCCACATAGCCCCAGCAGTCATCCTGCCAAGTCAGCCACGTCATCGCTGCTCTCAGCTGCTCATCCAGAGCGCCCAGCTCATCCTCGACCAGAGGGTATTCAACTTCTAAAAGGGTTTGTTTCAGCTTATTGTATGCTTGCACAAGGAGTTCCAGGTTCCCAACGTACTAAGCAAAGAAAACCCCCCAACACAAAGGGCCGAACGTGTTAATAATTAAAATTCAAAATATTTCTACTCGAAAGATGTCCTAGTACCCATATCTAAAAACACAAACCTTTAAAATTGTGTTCCTTTTTTTGAAGATGGCTAAGGCTGATTTTGGTATGTCTGGTTTCTTGAGCATCAAAAGGTATTTCACTTCTCTCAATACTGCCATCAGCTAGTCAAACAAAATTAAGGATTACTGCATATTTTAAAATATCATTGTATTTTAGGGAGTCGCAGATACAGCTCACTAGTAGAGCACTGGCCCACCATGCATGAGGCCTTGGGTTCTATCTCCAACACCAAAAACCAAAAATCAAACAGAATATCATTCTATCTTAGCACAAGTTTTATGCAGTAAAAGTATATGAGCCCCACTATACTTATGGCATATATTAGGTTTTCAAGCTAATTAGCATTTCATGATGGACGGTCATATATTTCTGCCGTAATTTCTTTCAGAGGGAAATAAGCTTACAGTGCTTGTAATTTATCCATAAAATGTCTCAAGAAATTAGTTTCTAGAAACTGGTTTTAAGCAATCAGAAGGTGGAAGGAAGCTCAGTTTCCTAGGTCAAATGTTCATGTAACTATTTTATGAGTACAATAAAATAACACTATTTGTATACACCTTAGGGAAACAGGTCAGTGTTAATGCAAACCCAGAGAGGCTAAGTCTCCCACTTCCTAGGCCTCCATCTGTACTGCCAGGAAAGACTCCAGGTAATTACTTACTCCTGAACGTTCTCCACTACTTAAAAAGTCAGCCACAAGCATAAG
This sequence comes from Chinchilla lanigera, assembly GCF_000276665.1. NCBI lineage: Eukaryota > Metazoa > Chordata > Mammalia > Rodentia > Chinchillidae > Chinchilla > Chinchilla lanigera. Next base: position 24,099,699 of record NW_004955410.1, on the reverse strand, counting down.
CTACTTTTTACTTTTTGGTCATAGAAACTTATAAATAAGCTTGCTCTTTAATGTAAAACACATCTGTGGTAGATAAATTAAAGACAAAGCTTATTTTGGACCTCGTATGTGGCAAGCTAAACAAACTTGGAAATAAATTCTTTAAAATATATGTACTTATAAAGTATATATATACACATCTGACACATTACATGTGCATACTTTATATTATGTAATTATGTATATACATGCACATATATGGTTGCTAATAGGTTTTCTAAATCCTCATCACTACATAGCATGCAATGAAATGAAAAATTATTGAGAAAACATAAAATTTCTCTTTATTTTATGATGTATCAATGGAACAACAAAGCTGTTCAAAAAGGCAATAGTTAGATATTATTTGACTGATAATATTTTTTATACTAATGTTTTGTGTTTTTAATAAAAATCTATTTTTAAATTATAACCAATTTAACCACCATATCCCAGCTTATTTTCTCTTTGAAGGAAATGATGATAAATAGAAATTTACCCCCACATACCAAAAGAATGACAGGTCTTTGTACCAGTTGGCCTGTGGATTCCCTACATCTTAACTTACATGATAAAATTTTAATTTAATACAAAATTAGTATAAATTATGAAAATATTCAAACCAGAAAGCATCTGGTAAGAACTAATGATTCAGGTCAGTGGAGCTATCATTTTCTAAATGTTTGCAAGTGCCAGACACTCTGCTAAAAATGCAGAACACAAGGAAGAAATGAAAAGGATCCTGTCCTGAGTGGCTCACTACCTAATGTTTACATACAGGGGAAGAATAATTACAGGACACAATACAAAACTTAGGAAACAAATCTGTAAAACAAAAACTTACTATAGTCTGTTTATATTCCTCATACCACTAACATTTTCCCTCCAAAATGTGTCACTGTTTAGAAATATAAGTATTTCACAAAGTATCTGAGCAATATATTTATGATAATAGCATCTATAAAACAACTTAGAAAATCAAATCCCTACCTTTGGGTCAAAGTTGACACTAAGAAGACCTTTTATGGCACTGAATTTAACTAAGGGTTGATTCAAATTGAATTCACAGATTTCATCCACGTTACTTTTCCATTCATTATAGATATGATTTTCAAATTTTTCTAGCAAAGTGGTCATTTCAACATACTTCTGATAAACTGTAGCTTCATCAGGATTGTCTGAAAATCTAGAGGAATGAGAGTTTTCCACTTCTCTGTATGACAGATTTCAGCTTATTTTACAATACATAACATATTTAAGATATAACTCATTATAAACTATGGATATAAAACAGTACATACCATACAATGCTTTTGAATTATTTTTGCTTTAAAATATATAGAGTCACAAAAGGATGGAACTCAAAAGATTTTACAAAATCACTGATAGCAACAAGTTGCCAATTTGTACACAAATATGAAAAAGGCACAGAGGACTGAATAATCAAACGTGTTTGTTTTTGGAGAAAGAAAAAATAAGAACAAAACTAAACATGAGTAAAAAGGAACAGTGAAATGAAAAATAGACCTGAAAATACACAAACATATGATGCAATCAGTCCCACCAAAAATATTCCAAAACCATGGTAATAAAGCCTTCCCAATATACTCAGTAAGTAATCACAATGAAATAAGGCAACAATTTCCTAAGTGCTAAGATGAACAGCTTCTTGCTCCATGAAAACCACCCATAACACTAGGATAACTGACCACATAATAAGCTTGACTACTTACAGATAATGGAAAGATACAAAATGTGACCAAAACATTTGAAGGCGTTCAAGGATCTCCTTAGCCCATTTGATATTCCCAGAGATATATGGCATATTCTTGTTAAGAACTACCTGTCCATGTTCAATCTGTAAGTTGATATTTTGGGGAAGAGGAAGAAACAGAACAATTAGTGAGGGTCCCTTTCAGTCTTAGAAGCAGTTGTTCATCTTTATACATTTTTTCTTTGGCACTGGCAATTGAACTCTGGACCTTGCGCTTGCCAGGCAAGCACTTGTTCCACTGAGTTATATTCCCAGCTCATCTTTATACTTCTATAATAGTATATAAAACAAAAATCCAACTTGATTAGAAGAGATATGGTTCTAAAGTAAGATCTCCATAAGGAAACCAATTAAATAAAAGCATAACTTTACTGTCTCCATCCAATATTTAAGTACAGTTGATGGCCATTACCCATCAAAAATTATATTGTGAATGTGCTCACCCTTACCACCACTTACTTGTTTGATGTGCTCATTGTACAATTGCTTACACATATCCAACTCTGCATTAAACATGTTCACTAGTGTGCTGTAATGTGGGCTGAAAATTTCCATGACAACTGGTTTCTCTAGAAAATTCCCAAATATGGTCAAAAGCTATAAAAACCAAAGTTAAAGAAAGGTTAAAAGCAATGAGTTTTAACACAAATATTCACCTCACAAATTCCCCTACCATGACATCTCCTTCTTGCATGACTATAGGAAAAAAAATCTAGAACTCTAAAAGTATCCTGCAGTACCTTAAAATGTAAAACATACTTTTGCATCTGCCTAAAGTTTCTATGCATGCAATAAGCCAAATTCTAGATGTAGCTTCTCTTCCTCAGTGAAAAGTGAGGAGGGTCAGAAATGAGCTATCATCTGTCAGCTGACCCTACTCACACCTACTACTACTTCCTATTAAGGGTTTGCAAACAATTTTGAAGATTTTTTTGTATGTCAATATAAAAGCAAGGTTTATGTAAATATTATTTGTTTTTCCTTCCTCTGAATATATTCTTTAGGTACAAGAATTTCTGTATCTATATTTCTGTATTTAGATATAAGAATTTCTGTATCTATATAAAAGACCTGTTGGTCACACCATATTTATTCCAAATGTAACAGCTACAACACAACAACTGTTCTGCCCCTGGTTCCCATTGTGCCCATGGGAGACCTAGCAGCTACCCAGACAGTGACCTGAGGCAGGAGTGGTCACTGCTCCAAAAAGAGCTACTGCACAGGTAGACATTTCCTTTGATGCGAGTGTTCTGGGTCATACAACACCTTGAGCTAATCAGACTCTGTTTCTCAGAAAGAATCAGCAAAGTTATGAATGAAAAAAAGACTAATAAGCAGAGGCAGTCAACCAAAGGTGAAACAGAAAATAGCAAACAGGTGAATAGAATATGACTAGCAAAGCAGAAGACTAAAGGGCTACCCTCCTTTGATTCAATGAAGGCCCTTAGGTTTCAAACTAGGACTAGGTTACATGAAGCTGAGTTATGTGAGCCTAACCTTGGGTTCTCATTATTCTCCTATTTTGTTTACTACCCAATGAGGACTCTTGTCTGGTAATATGAGGTGGGTTTTGGTGCCAGCAAAATAATATAACTAAAATCATGTATGCAACCAGTGTGTATTATAATGCTATGTTAAGGACCTTTAAAATATTGCTATTACATGCTTCAGATGAGGAAACTGAGTTGAGGTGAGGAGATAACTGCCCAAAGTCATACAGCTATCAGCAAGCTGGGATATAAAACCAGGCCATCTCGTACCTGGGTCTTTGCTCCACTGTGGAGCCTTTTATCGGCCATTAAAAGTTAAGTCACAGTAGTTTTTATCCAGAGTTTTGCTTCTACAGTGTCAGTTGCCAGTGGTCAAATGCAATACAAAAAGAGCAAATGGAAAACAAGAAATAGACAATTTATATGTTTTAAATAACTTATTATATTACATCCTTATAATTATTGTTATTAGCAACTGTTGTTACTTGTTTTATGTGCTTAATTTATAAACTAATCTTTACCATGGGTGTGTATGTCTAGAAAAAAATGCATACATTGGGTTCAGTATTATCCATGGTTTCATGCAGCCAATGGGGGTTATAGAACATATTCTTTGTTGATGGGAGAACTGCCATATTTTGTCACTGTCACTCTAGTGAGCTTCAAAATATGTCCACTATATGTCATCCTACTTATTTTCTTTAAAAGATAGTCCAAAAGAACTAAATGTATTTAAGGAGGCAGAAAAACTATATAAAAATCTTACCCTCATTAGCAAGATGAAAAGGAACACAGATTTACTTTTTCATTATTTTGTTCTTGCTCTCCCACAAAGCTCATTTTATTTAAAAACCAACTTAATTATAAAACAGTTATAAAAGCTTTACAAACACCAATGAAAAATAGTACAAACTAAAATGCAAATCTCATTATACCTCGAGGCCAATTTAGACAAACACATTCTGGCTTTTTCTGGTGACATCAAGTATAATAGAAACTGCTAAGTATTTTTAAATCCACTTGGTTATCTGCTACCTAGCAAAATGTAAATTATTAACTTTCTTCTCACAGCCACTGTTTCACTGAATTTGAGCTTAATGTAAATTTAAAACCAATACTGCCTCATAGCTTTAACAAACAAATGTTCTCCAGCAACAACTGGGAAACACACTTAATGCCACCATTCCACCATTTTTTAAATACTTTTTATCATATTCACAACTGAAACAAGATCAGAAATTTCCTAGCTACACCTTACCTTGCCTATGTGCTTAGTAGTTTGTAATTCCAAATGCAACAGAGAAATGATATACAGAAACTATTTGCAGGGGGATGTGTAAAGCCAAAAAATGGTAAGATGATTGCAACCTGTCAATCAGCGTATTTAACATAATTATTCACCATGACAAATATGTAAAAATTACCCCCCCCCACCGAAAGAAAAGAAAGGTCACTGGAGCCCTTGCTTCCTTGTAGGGTAGAGATATGAGCTATTTCATGATGGATATAGATGTTTTCTTTCACATCCACCTAAAAGGTTAAGGATTGATTCCCATGTTTCTTTTCCTAAATATCCCATTTGAGATCTATAAGGTTTAACTTTATTTTTCCTGTACTTCTCAGTTTCACAATGAAATACAGATTTTTTTTAACTCTGATGTCACTGATCAAAATGGTATATATTTGTTTTTTTCCCAGCTTTGCTTAACTTAAGTAATTTTAAATCTGTGACCACCTGAACAATACATACCCTACAATTCTGTAGTTTTTAAATACAGGTAGAGTGTCCTTTATATGAAAGAGTTAGAAGTGTTTTAGAATTCAGACTTTTTGGATTTTGAAATATTTCCTAATACATAATGAATTATCTTGGGGGTGAGGCCTATGTCTAAAAATGAAATTTATTTATATTTCGTATATATCTTATACACATAACCTGAAGGTAATTTAACATATATTAACATATATTAACATATATTTCATATATATCTTATACACATAACCTGAAGGTTAATAGGCTGTGCCTGAAACAAGATTTCATGGTGTGTAACATTCCTTCTGTGGAATCATTTTGGAGCTCAAAAAGTGTTGTATTCTGAGGGTTTTTGAATTTCAGATTATTGGATTAAGAATATTCAACCTGCATATGTGTAAAATCTTTTTTAGACACTGTCTTACACACTTCCGTTTTCTTTTATGTAAACTTCAGACATTTATTAGTTTTGTTTATCTGTCTACTTCAGTGAGTTCCTGTACTTCAGATTTTGAAGTATTTTTTGTATTTCCTTCCTGGCCATGGCTCTGTCAAGAATAGACACGAAATTGTCATCTTCAGACAATAGCCCACAAATATTTCTTCCCTGGCACCAACACTAAATTTTCAGAGTATATCTATATTTACGTGTGGGTAGGATAATTTGTCCCTTACAGTACACAAACCTGTACTGATTCTTCTGCCATGACTCTTCTAGCAGTTTACTGTCAGCAGTGTGTCATTTCAATGTTCAAATGAGCAGTTAGTCCAATAGACCTCAAGCAATTACTGAGTGCCTGCTGTGTACAAGGCACTGTTGAAGGCAACTCAAGAATAACAGAAGCTCTGAAATCATGCCCCACCACTGAAAAGTTCATAAGGGCAAGACTGCATCTTAAGTATTTTTTAGTACACAAGATACAAATATGTGGAAAGGTTTTCAACATCCCATGACAATGAGGTAAGAGATAGAATTGTTTAGAAAAAATTAGCTACCATGTACTTTAATAGAACCCATATAAATGGTCATGAGAGGGACGAGAACAAATATTTGAATTATAGTTCTAATTAGGCTGAATTAGAAAGCTCTGTAATTGATCTCTCACTCATTCTTCCACTTATTTACAAAAGCATGAAGAAAATGAGTTCCGGTAACAGGAAAATAGACTACTATATAGATATTTTAAAATATTAATTCTGATATAAAGTCAAGAAAAACAGTATGTCTCTTTTCTAAGAGGGAAAGGTTACAAAAGAGGATCAGAATATGCTGTTTTTTTTGTCCAAGAGAAATACATATGTATATGCAATCAAAGAAAACACAGTGGTAATATTAAATGTAACTGTACCTCAGGATGAGATTACAGGTTGGTTTATTTTATTAACAACAAGCTACAAGTTTGAAGAAATAGCATCTCAGTTTTACCAAAGAGTTTTTCAAAAAGTGTGACTGGATCCTAATGAACTCTCCATGTTGAAAATGTTCAGTTGAGGCCAGAGGACACTGATAGCTTCATCAGTGTTGGGATAACTTGTTTGAAAATTTTTTTTGCTCATATTTTTTAATGTATCATAATGAGCAGGAAACATACTTGATGAAATATTTCAAAGGAGTATATTCAATTTCCATTTACAATCAACTTAACTATGGCAACAAAGTTTTTGTGACAAATTTCTTTTCTCAGTTTGAAAGTTCCATGTGGTTCTGTTTGTAGTCTCCATGTATTTGGTACAGTTCGAGATCAGTATTGTTACAGTAACAAAAAAGCTAAAAAAAAAAGACTACATTATAGAAAAACACCAAGAACATCATTTTTGGTTTCACTTGCTCTATTTTTCCTTGTTTTTTTTTGTGTTTTTTTTGTTTTTTTATACATTGCAGAGGCTGTTCATATACCTCTTCACCCCATGGTCATATTCATTTATGCTTTCTTTCCCACCCAAACTTGTCCCTCTGCCTCCATGAAGAAAGTAAACAAACGAAAAACTAGTCAAAGCTTTGTTTCACAGTGGGCAGTATCTCAGCACCAACAACCAACTCAATTTATGCTTCTATTTAAAATGTTTTAATTTAATTTATTATTTAAAAAAATATTTGTCCATGAACATCAAGTGCACTGGTTTGGGTCATTGCCTTACTCTCCTGCAACTTCCTGCCATGCCTGATAAACTCAGGTTTAAACACATGCTATCTGTTTTACTTTATTTTCAATTGTGTGAAACTTTGACCACATTCATCTCTTTAAATACTCATTTGAAATTTAAAATCAAAATCCAACATCTTAAAAATATCTGTCTGCTGTACTGTTTACATGGTCATTCTAGAGGAACTGGGACCTTTATTCCTGACTATATTTCTCTGGACATCAAACATTCAATTTTTCTTTTGGGATGTCACCTCACACTTGACTTATGCTTGACTTGGGAATAATTTATGCCTGATTTATATTTTTCTTCTTTGTCAAGCATATTTTATATGATATCCCTATTATCCATATGTACTAGGTAGCTTTCTCCTCACTAAGACACAATGCCTGACAATTTACAAGAGGGGAGATTTTATTTGGCTTACAGTTTGGGGGGATTCAGTCCATGATCAGCTGGTTCCAAGGCAGGAACATCATGGCAGCATGGCAAAGGAAAGTTGCATAGTTCATGGCGTCCAGAAAGCACAGCAAGTAATCAGCACCAGACAGGAAGGAGCAGGTGGCCGATAGAGCACCCAAGGTTATGCTTCCATGACCCACTGACAAGTGTGCTCTATGAATCCCTTGGGTGGCTCCCAAGCCAGTCAAATTGACATAATCAAGCTCAACCATTACATCCTATCACTGTCAATCTGACATCCAAAAACACCTCCTTAAACCATATTTAATTCCTCAGTAAATACAAGGTCATAATTTTGCCTAACATGTTACAACTACCTTGCATAAAACCCAAAACACAATAATCCATTTCCCAATGTCTCAACAGTTCCAGCATTTTTCAAAAGTCTAAGTCTTTCTTGAAACTCAAGGCAAACACTTAGCTGTGAACCTCTATAAAAAATCAAAAGCAAGATAAATAATCCTAAACTACAATGGCACAGGGTAAACATTCCCATTCCAGAAGAGAATAACTGGGGGATAGAAAAAAGAATTTGACTAAATCAAGACCAAAACCAGCAGGCAAGCATTAAGTTCTATAGGTCTACATCCAGCATCTGCAGCACATGGTGATAAATGTCAGTTCCAGAGGGCTTCGGTGGCCCCACATCTGTGGCCTTGCTGGTTGCAGCCCACATGGCCTCTCTTTTGGGCTGGGTCCCATTTGGGGCTGTGGCTTTCCTCAGCAGACATTCCCTGTTCCTGGCTTCTCTGACATCCTGGGACCTCCACTGTACCTTTGGCTTCATTCTTAGAGCTCCACACACTGCTCTCTCAGGAGTTGCTTGCCTGGCCTCCCAGGCCCTTCTTTGAAATGTAGGTGGAAATCGCCTTGACCCAATAGCTCCTGTATTCCACATGCTGGTAAAACTAGTCTCACTTGGACAATACCAAGTCAGCTGCCAGATCAAGCAGTAAGCAGTGTCCCCCCTGGACCATGGCTGCTGTATTCTCTGAGTGCCTGAATGGCTTGGCACAGTGAAATGTATCCTAGGGAACCAATTCCCTAGGACTGACTCCCTTCTCAAACAAGCATCCTAAGGACTCTGTTTTCAGATGAATTGTTTCCATTTTTGTACCCTTGAGCTTGTGATGGATGGAGTCTTGCTAAATATGGATATGCTTCCAAAGCATTTTTCTTATTGCCCTTTTATCAAGTACTTTTTGTTTGATTTAATGGCCCTAATCTCTTCAGCAACCACACTTCCTTTGGTCCCAATTTTACACTTAATTCCTTGTAGATCAAATGTTAAGTTTTTTTAATGTTTCTGATTTGCTCTTTAACCCCTATTGTCACTGTAAATTTGTCTAAAAGCAGCCTACAGTGCCCATGCCACAGCCTGAATTCTGGGCTCCTTCATCAGCCAGATCAGTCCACCACCCTTAATTCCAGTCTGCAAAGTCTCAGAACAAAATTTTTTTGCCAGAGTCTAACATGCATGGCCTCCAGTGAAACTACCAATGGAGCTCTTATTCCCTGCTGAAAACCTCTAAGCCTGGCCTTTGCGGTCAACATTCTTATCAGCATTCCGGTCTTCTGAGCTTTGACCAGAATCACTCCTCAGGCTGGGCTTTACAGCATTCTACAGCTTCCTCTTGCCTGCATCTCCGTTTCCAAACTCATCCTTCAAACTAGTTCCAAAGGTTTCTAAGTCACATGGTTGGGTACCATCACAGTACCAATCTCAATTTTCTGGTACCAATTTTCTGTATTAATCAGCTTTCTTATCACTGAGACACGATATCTGACACCCACAGTTTAAAGGAGGAGAGGTTTAATTTGGCTCACAGTTTCAGGGGATTCAGCCCATCTTTGCTTGTCTCCAAGGCAGGGACATCATGGCAGAGTGCACTTTGGAGGAAAGCTATTTATTCACAGTGGTGGAAATGCAAAGCATGGATGCAGTGTGAGAGGGGAAGAAGAGGCCACATGCAATTCCCAAGTTTATGCCTCCTGACCTACCCAGACACTCCCAGAAGGGTGCTCCACCAAACCCCTGGGTGGCTCCCAAACCAGTCAAGTTGACAAATTAAACTTAACTGTCACACCATATTACAAATTCACGGTGTCCCTCTTCTCTGTATAATAAGCTTCTCGTGTCACTGAACTATAAAGGGCTTTTCTTTTATACAATTCTTAACATATATACACACACTCTGAATTTGATTAGCTCTACAACAAAAGTTTTTCAACTTCTGTGAAACTGGGATGCATTATGCAATCAATGACAACATAATTATTTGGTGGCATTTTTTCTTTATTGATGCGTAAATAATGATATGCCTAAAAATCAATGATGTTTATACCTAATAAAACCAGTATATAAATTACTATTTCAGTCAGTAATAAAGCAAGTAGGTAAACACAACATATGTAAACAGTGGTAAAGAAAAGAAATTGTTGAGTTACCAGGTATTTTTCATTTTTCACTGTGGCTTAATCTCAAGTCAACATTTCATGGGCTAGGCCAAACTTGCTCTAAAGGTAATGAGACCTAATACACTGTGAATATCAGAAATGATCAATAGCTAAATGTCCTAAAAATGACCTCACCGAACTCAACTTCATTATTCTTTAGCATATTAAAGTGTGTTATTCAGTGAGCTGAATTTGAGAGGAATGCAACTAATCTAGTTAATACTTTACATGAATCAGAAAAGAATGTATTCACTTCTTTCATTTAACAGTCTATATTATTCGGTAGTAAAACAATTTCATGGTAGCTTCCTCAGAACTAACCTTAAATGCAGCTTCCAAACCATGGCAGTTATAGAAAGCTTCATAAAGAATTGTCCCGAGCCTTCTATCAAAATCCAAAATTTTGGACTTAAATGCAACGTAGTCATTTTCAAATTCCTGTAAAATTTCAAAGTAAAATATTAGTTTATAGGAAAGAATTCAACAATGCAAACAACAACCACATAAGATGATATAGCTCTGCTCTTCCCACCCATGAATGAAAAAAATCGATCTTTCTATCAGGATTGCAAGGAAGATCAAGAAGCTGCTACATCTCACTGTACATGTGGTCACTTTCTGGGGACACTGACTACTTACTGCTGTTCCCCTATGTTTTCACAATCCTATTTTCTGGCTCAGAGCTTTGGTCCATATAAGCATCTTTCTGTCTTCCTTTTTCAACCCATTTGACTACAAATGAAAGGTAAAGTTGTCTTATTATAACTCTGTAAGTTTAAATAGAACATTTTTTTTTCATGGAGTAGAAAACTTACACGGAAATACTTTCTTCAGGACAGAACTATATACACAGTCTATGAGTAACATCATTAGCAATTCAGAAACACTGGTATTTTCCTAGCTTCTTACTAACATGCAGCAAACTATTCCCAGCTTTCCTTTTAATGCATAACCACCCACTCCCATAATTAGGAGGAAGGCAATGGTGAGAGAATGGCTATCATCTTCATAGTGCTGTGATTCTGTCTTCAGCAAAGCTGTCTTAGGAACTCAAGAACACTCTCGATTTTATGGTTGGGATGCCTTGAAGTGCTCACTACAGACTTAACAAAATAAAGGCATTCACCACCTCATAAGTTGTTCTTCCTTTCATTAACCATAATGAAAATAACAGTAGTAATAATGACAGCTAACATTTATTTAGTTCTGTTGTAAATGCTTTAACTGTATTAACTCAGTTCTCACAATATATGACATAGGTAATACTTTTTCTATTTTCTAAGTGACAAAAACTTAGAAAAGTTAAACAATATGCTTAAGTACCTACCATCATGAAATGGCAGGGGAAAAATGTTAAGCCAGCTAGTCTGGCTCCTGAGACTACACTCTCAACAGTGACACTATTTCTATGAAGGAACGTCCCTGTGTTATGCTAAATGAAGGGCTTAGAAAACAGCCAAGATTTGACTTAGTTTGTAAAAGGCACTCATTCCTCTCTGTGGACCTTCTTCCTTTTGGCCCATTTCCATTCTTTTATTAATAAAATAATGGCCTTAAGTGTTTTCTGTACATACATTTGAAACATAGACTAAAAGTTTTGTTTCTGCTATCAAACATAACTTAGAAAACTCAAGAGGAGGAAAAATATCTATTATGTATAAATTTACCGAACTATTCCTGGTGTATCAAAGTTCCTTATCATTTCCCTGCTGTCCTCCCATCCCTGTATGTTGAAATTTGACCATACTAAGAAATGGTACTTTGTAAAATGATTAAGGGGCAAAAGCTGAGCCCTCATGATTAAAGGAGATTACAGCCCTTATAAAGAAGCCTGAGAAAGACCTCTTGGCCCACCCCTCCATAAGACACAGCAAGAAGGTACTGTCTGTGAACTAGAAAGTAGCTTTCAGTAGACACTCAGTCTGGCAGTGCCTTGATCCCAGCCTTCAGAACTTTGATAAATTCCTCATATTTATAAACCACCCAATTTATAGTATTGTGTTATAGTGTCCTGAGCAAACCAAGACAGCACCTTAAGCTGAATGTAACACAATGGAATTAGAGTACGAAGTTCTAAAACACTGTATTATACCATGCAGTATTCTTTTTAGCATCAAGAAGAAGTCTCTGCTTCTCCTGAATTACAGCTAAGTAGTCTCTTTCATGGATTGGTGACTTTTAAAAGTAAACCAACATCCTCAACAAGTTTAAACAAGTCTAAGAAACCCATCTTCTCAGTATAGCACCAAAGAGCATACAATTTGTAATCCTCAAATATTATTTAACACTTAGAGATAAGTATCAATCCAAGGAGAGAAAAAAATCCATCTGTTATAGTTCCCTCACCTCCACCACGTCATCAGGCCTTCCCCAAACCTCTCCTTCCAAAAGTCTCACAAGTAACTTTTCTGTATTTTGTACAATTCTGAACTCATCATCTTCTCTATAAGGCTTCTCCTCCTCCTTATACACCAAACAGAGAACTGCGCCAACCCTCAGACTTGTCTCTCTCTGACAAGTGCTCTCCAACCCACTGAACACTACTCTCTGATAACTACTGTTCATCTGGACTATTAGTCATTCTCTAGCTTCTCTCTTTGCCACTGGTGGATAGAGAACACTATGAAGCAGCTCTAAGCAGGACTTAAAATTAGCCAACTGGCTTGACATGTTTATTTGTGAATCACTGGTCCTTACTGGGGCCTGTAATGGCGGGTGAAGCCAGGATGCCTCAAAGGACAAGACAAGACCACAGCTAAGGATACCTGGCTCCAACCTCAATTAACTAGATAAAGACCATAGCTACAGGCATCTCATTCCTGACTGGAGACCTTCCTGGAGATAGCATAGTTCTCCTAAATTAACATAATGTCTTACTTGGAGAAACCGTAAGTGGAGTTCCAAGCCCTGCAGCAGACTTCCTTGAACAGCCCTGCCATTCAAGGCAGAGTCTCATCTTTGTTCAGTATTCCCCACCTTGTTTTGATAACTAAATACAGGCTGCCCAGAGAAGTCTTTATCTAGCATCCCAAAATCTTGAATTCTGTGAGAGGGTTTGTATCCTCCCTGAGCCCTAAAATCATTTCATTTGTTTCATTTATTTAAGCCTTTGCCATCCACTCATTTGGGAGATTGCAGGCCTGATCAATCTGCTACAACTAGGGGGTAATATTAACGTGATAACTGGTCTTGTCTCTGATTCATCCTCCCAACTGCAGCCTAAATAGCTTTTCTAAAACAGAAACCTACCAGCTTAGTCATAAGCCTTGAGTTCATAAACTCAATTCAGAATCCTGAGTTTCTTAAAAAACAGTTGAAATTCTTAGCATAATCTGCAAGGTTCTATGTGGTGTGACCCTTACTTACTGCTATTCCGTCACTTCTTCAAATTTTATACTCAAGGATCCAGCCACACTTGTCTTATGTCTCTCTCACCCTCCATTATCAACTCCTCACTCACTTCACTTCTATTTATGTTACTGGTCTCAGTTAATTTTCACCTCTGGAAATGGACCTTCGCAAGTGCTCTCACAGCCCTCTGTACTTCTGATACCTCAGACTTGAACAAACTGTATAATAACTGCCTCCTTCTCCCTCCCTTAGATTCTAAGTCTGTAAAGCTAATGGCCAGCTTTATTTTTTTCATAGCTATAGTTACCAATATTTTATAAAGTTCCTAGCTCATAGCTTTTTCTTAATCTTCATCAAAGAATAAATGATGAGCTAGTACTACTTGGGAATCATTATAAAAATGTTTCCCCATTCTGAAAGCAACAAAATTGCTTTCATTAGCACCACAGGAAACTATTGAAGTGTTTAGAAAACAGCCATGATTTGACTTAGCTTGTAAAAGGCACTCATTCCTCTCTGTGGACCTTCTTCCTTTTGGCCCATTTCCATTCTTTTATTAATAAAATAATGGCCTTAAGTATTTTCTGTACATACATTTGAAACATAGACTAAAAGCCTTGTTTCTGCTATCAAACATAACTTAGAAACTCAAGAGGAGGAAAAATATCTATTACGTATAAATTTACCAAACTATTCCTGGTGTATCAAAGTTCCTTATCATTTCCTTGCTGTACTGAACTTTTCATTTAGCGACTCTTCTAATTCTGCAGGCAATAAATTCCCTTAGTTATTGTTCATTTGATTATTTATTGATTTTCCCTTTATTCCTGAAAGGTATTTTCAAGAGCGGAGAATTTTGGACTTCTAGTTCCTTTTCAGAACTTGAAAAATATTTTCCATTTCATTCTGGCCTCTATAGTTTCTGCTAACAAATCTGCTGTCAAATTGCTTTCCCCTGGTAGGTAAGAAGTCAATTCTCTCTCACACCTTTCAAGACTTTGTCTTTATTTTCAGTTTTCAAAAGTTTAATAATGATAATATCTTGGCATGAATTCCTTTGAGTTTATACATGAATTTATCTTTCTTTTCATTTAGTTCTAATGTATTATTTCATGTTTCTGTCCAAATTTATAAGTTTTGGGCCATTATTTCTTCAGGACACTTTCAGCTCCTCCATCCTTCTCTTCTATTTCTGCAACTTTGATAAAAATACCAAATTTCTGTCAAAGTCTCAAAATCCCTCAGGAAGTGTGTTTTGTGGTTTGGTTTCCTTTCTTTCTTTTGTTCAGACAAGAGACTTGTTTTATTCTCTCTCCCAGTTTACTCTTTCTTCCATCCTTCCATTAAGTTGCTGAGCCCAATTACCATGCTTTGTTTTTTTATTACTATATTTCTTCAGCCTAAAGTTCTCATTTAGTTCTTTCATTTATTCTATTTTTGCTGAGTATTTCTATTTCTTTGTCAAAGCTATTTTTTCATTTGTTTCAAACAGGTTCATAATTGCTTGTAAAAACACTCTTACTGAGTACAAATGCTTTAAAATCTTTGCCAGGTAATTTCAATATCTCTATCTCAGTGCTAGAATCTACAGGTTGTCTTTTTTTCATTCAGTTGAGATCTTCCTAGTTCACTGTATAACAAGTACATTCAATTAACATCTGGCATTTTCAAATTGCTATGAGACTGTGGATCTCATTTAAATGTTTGGGTTTTGCTTTCTCTGATACTGCTCCAGCCTTACTGTCAAGTGGGGACTGAAGTTCCAGGTCTCTATTCAGTATCTATTAAAGTCTAAGAGTAGAAGGTTGACTCATGGTAATGTCTACTAACATCACAGTGTGAGTGGCTGTTATCACTTGATCACAAAGGAAGTCCTGAATCTCTTCTAGTCCTTGTCTGACACTAGCCCTGTGGGATGAGGATGTTAGTGGATGAGGAAGAAAATCCAGGATTCTGATGTGGTCTCCATGGACACCATAGAGTGTGGGGCTCATTCATGGCCAGCAGGGATGAAAGTCATGGCTTCTCCTTGGTTGTCTGACACCACACAATAAGGGTGAGGGGTAGGACATCCTGATACAACCAGGGGTTAAGCCTAGGCTCCCTACTCAGCCTTACCAGGCAGGGATAATTGATGTGGCTGTTTTCTTTTGTGATATTTGGCTGGGGTGGAGTAGACTCTTAAATTTTTTGTCCTGCTAGACTGATCCTTTCCTCATTTAACTAGAGAGGTATCAGGCTTTTCTAGGCCCTTCTTGCTCTGCACACACTACCATCTTCAGGTTGCCAGAGTATTTGGCTATAAGTCTGGGTTATTTTAAGCAACACAAAACCCAATTACTCATCATCATGTTGTTTCTTGTGTTCCAAGATCCTTAGAAAGTCTGCTTTCTTCTTTCCATTTTTTTAGTCTTCTCATGTTTGTTTACATAATGGCCAGTATTTTAACTGTATTTAGTGGGAGGAATAGGAAAAAATATATCTCTACATTTTCAGAAGCAAATATTTTAACTGAATTTTTAAACAATTTATGCACTACTCTAGATAACATTTAAAAATAACTATAATCCATAAATTCAACTGAACGATGTGTTTTTTAAGAAGAGCAATGCTATGGTACTGATAGAGAATGACTACCCAAATATGTTAGTGTTAAAACAATGTATAAGTGACGTATGGAGGAGTTACTTTGTACAAAACGAGAAAAAAAAGAATGTGTGTGCACATGTGTGTGTGTTAGTAAATGCACTGAATCTCTGTAATATTTTACAAAAAAACCATAATGGAGGTAACTTTGGAGAGGAATAATGGAAAACCTAAGGGGAAAGATTGTGGGATGATAAGGGGGATAAACTTTTTGAATGTTACCTTTACAAAAGAAGAAACACTGTCTTTACATAACAAATTTCATGTTGAAAAATAAGCAGGCAAGACATATGAAAATCTTATAGATGACTAATAAAAAAGAAATCTACATAAAGTAGAAAAAATTACAAATAATAACAGCATAAAGAATAGTTCAGTGGATGAGAATAGAACCAGGATTAGTTCTAAGAATTAATTATAACCTAGTATAGACAAGCTAACTACTGTTACAATATATTTTAGATTCTGGCATAATGGCAGACTAGGTACTTGGATCAACCTTGCTATGAAAACTAGTAGGAAAATGGACAAAGTAATAAGGATTATTCCACCTAGACAAAAGTCTTAGGGCTTCACGTAAATTCCCCAGATACATTTATTCCCTTCACTTCAATAAGGATGTGAAGCAGTAAATACTGAGAAAATAATGCAGGCTTAGGGATGAGAGCTCTAGATTTGAATCTCTCTTCCACCATTTGGGCACTGTGTAATCCCAGGTAGTTTACTTAATTTGTCATTTTTCTGGGAGGCCAATCTCAGGTCACACTGAAAATCCAGCAGAAATATGTGCAGTTTCTGGTACACTGCTTGGCATTCTCTACATAAGAAATTGTTCTCATTTAGAGAGATAAAATGGAGCCAGTGGGTTATCTTGAAGAATAATAGCTACCATTCTTGCTTAATCATCTGATACATTAGTCATTTTTTCTGGGACAAAATACCATACACCTGCAATTTAAAGGAGTTTGTTTTGACTCACAGCATCAAAGGGTGCAGTCCATACTTGGCTGACTCCAAGGCAGAAATGGCATGGTAGAAGGGCATGGTGGAGAAAGGCTGTTCAATTTGTGGCAGCCAAAAAGTACACAGAGAGGGGGGAGGTGTCAAGGACAAGAATACATCTGTCCAGTTTATGGCCCTAGTGACACACCACCAAGGCACTACTTCCTAACAGCATATTTTGCTATGAACTCCACAATGGATTAATCCACCAAGGAACACAGTGTGCTCAGGATACAATCGCCTTCCAAAAGTTCCACCACTGAATACATAAGACTTTTGGGGTACATCTTAGATACACACCACAACATTGTACTCCCAAAATTTTCATGTCCATTTCATTATGTAAAGTGCATTTAGTCAATCTCTAAGAGTTGTCAAAAGTCTTAACAGTTTCAGTACTGCTGAAAAGTCCAAGTCCACAGTCTCCCCTGAGGCTTTGAGCAAAGTATTAGCTCTGAGCTCCTACAAAAATAAAAATACAAAGTTAAAGACCTCCAATGAGATGATATAATAAACATTCCCATTGTACACCTCCAATACAGTGACAGAACAAAGATTCCCATTCCAAAAGGAAGGAATAGGAGAATAGAAGAAACAGTACCAAAGCAAGAGCAAAAACACAGTAGGACAAACACTAAATCCTATGGCTCTATGCCCTGCAGCAAGGTGTGTGGATGTGAGCTTCAGAGGTCTTAGGCAGTCCCACCCTTATGACCTTACTGATTGCAGTCCACAGTACTTCTCTCTTCAGCTGGCTCTGCTCTTTGTCTCTAGCTTTCCTTGACAGGCTTTCAACATTCCTGGCATTTCCAACATCTTAGAGTCTCTACTACACCTTTGGTTTTACTCTCTCAGTTTCATGTATCATCTTCCTGGCAACATCTGTGACCCTGTTACACATTTTTGCCTGGACTCCCAGACCACCTTCTGAAATTTTTGTGGAAACTTCTGTGAACCCATACCTCTTGCATTTTACATATTTGTAAAACCTGCACCATGTGGCTGATGCTAAGGTCTCCCACCAGCTTAAGCAATAGCTGGGCCCCTACTGGCCATGGCTATAATCACCTCTGAGTACATGGATGGCTGAACTCGGGGAAACACTTCCATAGATGTTCCTTAGTGAGCAAGGCACCCTGGAGCTCTCTTCTTAACAGTCTTTCAAAGGAGTTTACTCTTTTACCCTCTTGAGCATGTAATGAGTGGGACCTGGCCAATTCCTGAGATGCCTTTATGCCGTCTTTCTAATCATCCTAATACAAAGTACTTGGCTTCTTTTTAATGGCACTAATGTTTTTTAGCAACCACACTTTCTTTGGTCCCAACTTTATACAGGTTTCCACTGTGGTTAAATTGTAAAATTTTCTAATCATTGAGTTCTGTTTTTCGCTCCTGACTGTCATGTACATCTAGCTAAAAGCAGCTACAGCACCCATGCCCCAGCATGGATATGGGTTATCTTGAAATTTCCTCCATCAGATTAGTCTGCCACCTTTAAATTCAGCTGCAAAGTCTGAGGATATGTACAAATATAAACAAATCCTTTGCCAAAATGAAACCTTCAGAGTCTCTTAGTCTCGTCTCCAATAAGTCCTCATTCTACAACTGAAACCTCCTGAGCAGGATATTTAGTGTTCACAGTTCTATCAGTATTCTAGGATTCTGAGCTGCAACAGGAGACCTGTGACTCTCCGCTTAAAGCATTCTAGGGCTTTTATAGCTCATATCTACAAACATTTCTAAACTCCTCCTGAAAACCAGTTCTAAACACTTCTAAACCACATGGTACAGTCACAGCAATGGCCCTACTTCTTTGGTACCAATTTTCTGTATTAGTCACATTCCCAATTCTGGGACCAAAAACCCAACACTTGCAACACAAAGAAGTTTATTTTGGCTTACAGTTTCAGAGTGTTCAATTCATGTATGATCCACTGGCTCCAGAGAAGAAACAGCATGGTAGAAGGACATGACAGAGGAAAACTGTTAAACCCATGGCAGGCAGAGGGAAGAGCCAGGGACAAAAGGACACCCTTCCAGATCACAAGACCGTTGACCTACTTCTTTCAACTAATGGCACATGCAGGTATTAACTCAGCAAGAGATTAATCCACTGGTAAGTATCACACCCCCATGATTCAACTGCCTTCCAAAAGCTCCACCTTTGAACATATGATACTTCTGAAGAACATCTTACATCTACACCGTAACATCTACAAAACTGTATTAAATCAAATGACAGTACAGAATACCAGCAAACCAGAGCTCCACCAGACTCTTCCTATGATTGTCTAGCTCTCAAACAGTTACTCAGGAAGAAGGCAAAGGAAAACCTAAGTTTTTCATCAATATTAATAATTGACATGCCCCAAAACATTTTTATGGATACAACTGAGAAAAACCTCACATTCTATACAAGGATCAGCAGAATGGCAGACTTTTTACCATACCAACAAAGACAAAGGCCTGATTAACAGGTTTAAGATTAATGAAAGAAGAAAGTGGTGTTTCAAAATGCAAATTACTAGTGATCATTAATTTACTGGAAAATTTTTAAATAATTTCTACACCAAAGTGCAGAATGATCAATCACAATACACTTATCTGTGACAAGCTCAGTATAAAGCCAGAGGGTACATGCAACTGGTAGGGAGGTCATGGACATGGGTGTGCTTTCATATACACATACATATGCACACATATAACAACTACAGCTGATTCTGTGAAACCGATCAGTGTGCAGTGAACTCAGCTAAGCAGCACCAGAAAGAATATTTTAAGGCAATAATGATACCGAGGACATGAAGAAAAAAACGAAGGTCTTCAACATAAGAATACTGTATAAGTAAAAGTTTAGTCAATTCATTTGTTAATTTTAAGGACTGACCAAAGTTAAGAAGCTTCTTGGTTCTGCTCTAAGGCAAGGTAATCAGATATAGGATAAAGGGGAACTCTCAGGGTGACTTACTGATAGCTCCAATCCAGAACACAGATCACAGGCCTTTGCTTACCTTATTTAAAAAGTAAAATAAGCCTCCAAAATACAAATACCAAGCTGATAAATATGTGTAGAACAAATGAACATTTTTCTTTTTTTGGGGGGGGGTTTGTTTTGTTACACAGGGTCTTTTGTTACATAGGGTCTCCCTGTGTAGTCCAGGATGGCCTTGAACTCACTATGTAGCCCATGCTAGCCTCAAACTCATGGTGATCCTCCTGCCTCAGCCTCTCATACGCTGAGATTATAAGAATGCACCGCCACACCAAGCTTCAGAACAAATGAATATTCTACCCCCTCATGTTTATAAGTGTTCAAGAAGAAAGGAAAGAATATCAGGACCTTTGGCACTGCTTAGACTGGAGGTGGTGGATCTATGCCAGATGTGCCACACGGGGCTGTTTGTTATTATCACTGAAAGCTCTAGAAGGTTAACCACCACTGGCCTATACAGTGACATCAGTGACACTCCAAAAACTTGCCAGGCTTTGTAACTGTGAGGAAACCTAGGCTCCCCTGTACCTCAAATGTTCCTGAGGGTTTTGTGCATGCCTGGTCTCACAATCCTTCACTACTAGTTCATGCAGATAGGCTGGGCCGCTGGCCCCTCCAAGAGTCCCACGGCTGAAAGCCTCTCAAGTCGTAGACATTACAAGGCTTTCAAGATGAGCTCAGAATATTTGTTACTGGATTCCTCCTATTTTTACACCAATTATAGGGTACCAGCTTAGCAGGGAGTCACGCCCCATGGCAATGTCCACTTACTATTAACTGGACTTCACAAAACTTACTGTAACTCAGAGACATTAAGTTTGCTAACGGCATCCTTATAAAGGTAACACACTACGCTTGTTCCCTTCAAAGACTTAATTACACGGCCAAATATAAACCTGGTAGAGAAGAAATTCACATTCTATAATCAAACAAAAAAAGGTGAATTAAATCTTCATCTTTCCATACTCAGGCTTCACTGCTTTTGGCAAACCACTAAGATGAAGCTATTTTTATCACATAGGTGCAGGCATCCTCATAGGTGACTCCCTAGTTACTGACATGTTGGAAGTGACAGAAAACAGAACAGCTGCAATCTGAATGCTTCCTCCTACTTCCTGAGGTTAAAAATCTGGAAGTATAAATAGCACTAAATAATAAAAATGATGACAGACAACAAACATGTTAGTAACAGATTAATAAATGGGATGATCCTAGTTGTTTAAACAGACCACAAACAAATCTAGTGATCAGGAAAAAGGCTAAAATAAAATCTGTAAGTCATAAGAGCATCAGGTAATCAGCTCCAAATGAGTTACTATGGAAGGTTCTTTTTTTAATTTGAACATGAAACATATCCAGACTGAGGTCCAGTTTTCTTAGAGACAGATCTGAGCTAAAATGCAAAGGCCTAATTCCTGGTCCCCGATCTACCAACAAGCAATGAACAGATTTCAGGAAAATCTTTTGGGCTTAGGGGCTGGACAGGATGGTACCTATTAATATTACCTATTAATTATTTAAAGTTATAGGCGCCTATGAAATGAAAATGCAAAGATACAATATTACCATGTTGTCATAATCAGATGGGTCATAAGTGCTCTGTTTAAAAATTTTACAGAGATCCATAAATTCTTCACTCATCTCATGGATTTGTTCATTTAAAATTGCTCCCTTGGTACCACCAAATTCTAGTTTTTCCAATTTTTCAAATTCCAGCATGGTGACAAACATATCCTGTGTAAACATACAGTAAAGAAGTTTCTACCATCTTGAGAAGAAAAAGATTTCAAGTTTCAAATAACAAACACTTCCCAACATTTGTGATCAGTAAGTCAGTGGCTACTCACTTGACAGAAAATAAATATTACCAATTTTACTGACCAAAGCAATTGCTAATTTTAAAAATCACATTCTCATTCTCATACTTATGGCAAGTGTCTCACAATACCAGCACTCTCTAAATTACATAGACACATTATTTCTCTAATTCAAATCCTTAAACCCTAAGTCAGATCCCCAGGTAGTACCCAGAACTTGTATTTTCAGCTACCCACACTCTACACTGAGTCAGCTCCTTTATTGGAAGGGTATTTGAGAGATAGCTAGGAAAGGGAGGTGCAAATAGCCCTCAGTCCCAGTATTTAAGAGACAGTGGGGCTGATTAAGTAACAAGAGTTTTCAAAACATACATCTTTAATTTTGAATGAAATTCAACAAATGTTATGTCAATGATAAAGAATAAAATTGTTAGCTTTAAAAACAAAATAAATCAGTTGAAACTATTTTTTAAGAAGTAGTCAGTTGGCTCCATATATGTATTCAATTTTTAAATTTTTAGGCATCTCAAAAATTATACACAACATATATTTCCGTGTTCTTCCTATCTTTATGAATGGTTTTAATATTTTATAGTAGACAGTTATATACTATACATATCGTACTTTGTACTTATTTACATAAAGTACTATGTATTTATTTACTTATTAATTTATATGCTAAAAGATGATGTGGTATTTTGCAGGGAACAAACATCTTAATTTCAAGTATGTTTTATATGCCTTCCCTTAAACATATAAAGGGAAAAGGATTCCTTTACAGTTTCCTGATTCACAACATTCTTCCAGGAGCTTAGTAAATTGTAAGGCTTGGCACAAGCAGATAAAGAAAGTGACTTATAGTTAGTGTAATAAATAAAAAACAAATGCTAAAAGAAGCACATTAAAGCTTTAAAAGTCATTCTTTTATCCTTACAGCATTGACTTCAAGAGCTTATCACTAAGAAAAGAAATCTCCTCCCATCACATAAAATAAACTATTCTGAGATTTGCTTGGAAAGCTACAGGCTTTTGACTCTACCCACAATGTAAAAAAATAAATTTAATAAATGAGTACCTCTATCTTCATTAAACGGTCAAGAAATTTGTCAAATCTGAAAAACACCAGATGAGAATGAAAATCCCAGGGTCTCAGCTCCTTATTTCTTGTGAAATAGTTTGCCAATCCTTTTTTATAATTGAAAAAAGAATTTTTGAAAGTCTTTAAGATGTTGGTGGCCACCTGCACCTTTTCCAGTGAGTCTTCAATTTCTCCTTTTAAAAGGTCCTCAGGTGAAAGGTAAGCTATTGCCTTGGATTCAATGAAAATGAAACCATGATCAAAAGTATGCTTAATAGATTTTTAAATGTAATCCTCTGCTAAAATTAGTTTTAAATGACAGTGTCTAGAATTGGCCCAGCAATATCTTGAGACAGAATGCACAAATTCTAGAAATTCAGAATTCTGAGTTTCAATGACATACTTTTGTTAGGATAAACACCAGAGACCCCCCCCCCCGCCCCATTCTTTCTGGATGCTTACATTGCAGCAATAACTAAATTTTTGCTAAGCCTCATATTAACAACTGTGCAATTTGAACCCACATAGTTATTACTACCAGCAAATATTCCAGATAATCATGTTTTCATATAAACAAGTATACAAGCCAAGGATGGGAAATATATGGATTTTTAAATTATGGTAATATTAAAGATGAGAAAGAGTTGATTACCTAGGTATACCACTGGATACTCTTTTGGGTAAGCAAACCTCTCTTCCGGGAACTTAAGCAGTATTATAGGCCTGACAATCTACCTGAGACATGCCACATACATGCAGTACTGCTCAAATACTCATTGGGCTGCTGTCTAGGTCTCTCCCAATTTTCCATTCATCTTTTTTTTTTTTTTTAAAGATAAAAGGAGGGAAACATTAACAGACATACAACATTTTACAACATATCACAAGCACAATACAGACAACACAGAGTTACAAACAAAGTGGTAGGGAATTAACAATGGTGGTTGTATTACATATTGATATCTTCAAAGTGGC
>NW_004955410.1:24062188-24069766 GCF_000276665.1 Chinchilla lanigera | reverse complement strand
CCCGCAGCCAGAGAAGTTCCTGGGGCTTGGGCCCCATTCATCTTATTTGTTATGAATATTCACAATTTGTCAAGAACTTCAAGTCTAAGCATTCCAAAGGTTCTTTTGCATACTTTCTAATGCATCTTAACTTGATATAATTATAGGTTTAAATTCTGAGCCTTTGATTTTTGTGATTGCCTAAAACGTTGTTCAAGGTCTCAGTGAAGAGTGTAAAGCCACTCAGTTCCACACAGCAGATGGAGAGCCTCTTTCTTCTCATGTAGACATATGATTCCCCTATCTCTCACCAATACAACAGTTTTACCTGCAACAGACTTCATGCCGTGAATTTGTAAAGGAATGAGCAAATAATTTATTTAGTGTCTAAAATCCTTACTTATCAGAATATTTCAAATTCTAGCTATCAATGAACTCTGCCATTTCCCACCCCGGCTGTATGAAAAGTGAACCTCTACATGAAGTCTGTTAACTTCACACAAAACAGGAGAAAGAACTACCAGTAACCCCATCACAGTAAAGGTGCAGTCTACACTTTGATATGGTGGGTGGTATATTCCCTATACCTTCATGTGTATGTGTTCTTTGACTTTTCAGGAAACTGAAAATCTATGGAGGTAACTCATTTGCTTTCCTGCATCAGCAGTTTCTTGTTACAAAATTACCTACATTTATGGTAACATCACTGGAACAATCCATCTCTATACCATTTCTGCGCTCCTTCACTAGCTCACACATAGATGAAACAATTTCAGCTTGCTAACAGTCTGTTCATATGGCCCGTTTTTAAGTAAGGTCTCCTAAAACTAAGTTATTGCACTTACTAACCTAGATGACAAAACCTAATCTATACCCTTGTAGTGAGCAGCAGAGAATGTGAAAGGAAAATGAGTCAAATAACCTGGCTGTGATAAAGCCAGGAGGGGATAGATAACTTTTGAGATATTAGCCAAGTTATCTCACAGGATCTATTTCTTTACTGCAAGAGGAGAGAGCTGAATCAGGAGACCCTCAAGATCCCTTGTGGAATATGAACTTTAAATTCCTAACTTCTACACATGTCCAACTCAGCTCTATTATCTTACATTTAATGGTATCAGCACAAGAAGTCACTATATTTAGGTTGAAATGGTCCCAAACCAGAAGTCTTAGAAGTGAAAATACAGTCAGTCTTCTGTATCTGTGGCTTCTATATTGATGAATTCAACCAACCATGGAAACTCAGGTATGAAAGTTGGCTCACTGCTGATTTTTGCTTACTAATATATTAGGGCATGTGTATGTACTACTGAGATCAGGATTGCTGCTTGTACTCATGGAAATCAGGTCAGTAGAACCTTTGGAGAGAAGCCAGAACTAAGGAACAAGAAAAGCTACGGTATTTCCTCAGAAGTTTGGCTGACTGGCTATTGACACCGACTATGCACCAGGATAACAGGTTTACAGGCTTAGAGGTAACCAAGACTTCTTGCAAACTATCTATAACAGTGAAAAATGAAGGCCTTGTGCACCCAGGCAGAGCAAGGCCTCACACACCCTGGCAGAGCAGGCCACTAGTGGTGGGACACTGTTTCCTGAAAAGGCCCCATAGAACCAGTGGTTGGAGACTAAGACCTGACCTGGACCAGAAAAGTCTTGTGAAGTCAGAGGCAGCAATGAGAACACAAGACATTTTCCCAAGTAGGCCACCCCACAGTCATCTGCTGGTGACTGAACCAGAGTGGCAGTACCCTGTACCCAGTGGCATGGAGTAGCAGCTCTGAGGCTTGAACTTCAATGGCGGAACAACCCTGGGGTCACTTCTGTGCCAGGGTCCCAGAATGGAATGAGGAAAGCGCTGTCCAGTCACAATAGACAGCGAGCAGCTGGACAACAGACTGGGGGGAACCTGGCTGAGAAGGAGGAGCTAGAGCCCAGACTCCAATCTGGTGAATGCCAAAAGCCAGCCTTAGCTCTAGCTGCAACTCCAGAACTCTACCAACAGTGAAAATCTATCTCTGGAGTTTACATATTAATGGAACATTGCAGTGGAAGAATTTTGGTAACTCTCAGAATGAGAAGAGGGTTCCTTAAAAAGAACTTGGGGAAAGTTGATTGCTATGACTTGTGTCTAGATGGCGCCCACAGCCACATGTAATTACAGGTGTGACTTTTCAGAAGTGGCTAGATCTAGGGCATGTGATGCTGGGATTTAGTGTATGATGCTGGGATGAGGGATGTGTGGTTACTAAATTAGGCCACTAATTGGTTTGGCACAGTTGTAGGTGTGGATAATGGGAAAGCCCACCCTGGGTGTAGAAGACACCACCCAAAAGGCAGGTAGCCTGGAAGAGATAAAAGGGTGAGGCAGGCTGCTGCTGTTGCTGCTTCTTGCTACTTTGCTGCCTTCTGTCTACCATGAATTGTTTCTTCTCTGCCATGCCCCTCTGCCATGCCACCCTGCCTTGGAGCCAGCCAACTCTGAACTGAAACCTCTACAAACTGTAGAGTTAAATAAACCTTTCCTGCTTTTATATGTGGGTATCAGGTATTTTGTCTCAGCAATAAGAAAAGTAACTAAGACAGTCGTGGTTGTATTTGTTGACCCTGTAACAAAGACTGAGTTTCTCAGCCATTAGGGCCCAGGGCACTTGCTTAATAACACAGCAAAACTAATTTTGACAGTGGAACAGCGGCAGAAGTTAGAGGAGATGGTGATAAAATTTATTGAGGAATTAACCTGTCATCAACTCCTGTCAGTAGCTACACTTAGCCTGTAAATATAGCAAGAGAACAAAATGAAATTTTTACTGAGATTCTGTTACAATACCAAACAGCATGCTGAGCATTTCACTGTTTCCTCTTCTGGTCTTCATTATACCCATGGACTAGACATTGTTCCCACTGCCAAGGGAAATTGAGGCTCAGAGAAGCGATTTAACTTCTCTTAAGTGGTTCGATTAGATTGAAGTCCAGGTTTGTGAATCCAAAACCTTTCCCACACACCACTTCGCCACTTCAGAAGCAGAAAAGTAGAACACACACACACACACACACACACACACACACACACACACACATACACACCAAACAATTAAGACTCAATGTAATGAGAGTCCAGGAAGTCTCAACTGCAAGCCTGCAGCTCTCCTACTTTAACTTTTCCCTAACTTCTCAGAGAATTTGAGCAAATGACATATTTCCTGTCTGTTAACTCACCTAAAAAATCTATAAATTATGTCTTTTCCAAATTCATGTTAAAGGCCTAACTCCCATAAGACTCTGCTTGAATATAGGATCTTTAAAGGATAATTAAGGCTAAGTGAAGCTTTCAGGGTAGGGCCTTTGTCCAATAGGACTGTGGCTCTTTAAGAAAGGGAAGATGGCCAAGGGAAGGTGGCTGGCTGCCTGCAAACCAGGAAGAGGGCTCTCAACAGAATATGACCCTACTCTCACTGTGATCATAGACTTCCAGTCCCCAGAGCTGTGAGAAAATAAATTTATTCTTTTTAAAGCACTGAGAGTATAGTATTTAATTACAGTAGCCTGAGCAAATTTGAACACATTCCCAGCTATAAATCACTGGGTCATGTGGCATCCAAGTATCTTTCAGCTTTCAAGTTATATAATGTTCTCTGACACTGTGGGTATAAGAAAGAAAGAAAGTTCACAAGAAGGAGTAAGAAAGCAATGGGAAATGGTCCAACTGGTAAAAACAAACAAACAAACAACAAAAAAAAAATTTGTAAGTAATTGTAGAGAAACAATTATAAAACATTTTTAAAGATCAACAACAAATCAGAATTCTTTCAATACAATCCCACTACTGTTTTTTGAAGCCATTCTGGGGCAGAGGGACAGATTCTCTTAACTTACTTTCAAGCGTATTCCATAAGCCAGTGTTTATGTGGAAAGCAAAGGGAAGGCCACAAAGAAGTTACTATGCTAACAACCTTCTATTAGAAGCTGCTTTACATCTTTTTGAAGAAAGGTGGTTGTTAAATAAAACCCAGCAACAATTTGTTCTTTGACTATAGCTGACTTATTTCCCTTGCCATTTAGGATAAAAAAATCACCTGGCCTTTGTTACTACAAAAGTCCTTTCTAAAAACTGAAAGGGAAAAAGAGTTTCTTACTGTAATCTCGATTTATCCTTCCTGTTCTAACAAAACCTACCTCATGGCAATGGTTCTTACTGTTCCTATTTTTTAATGCCTCATACCTGGTCAATGAAGAGATTGCAAAATTCTTGTAACAAGACTATCACCCGAGCAGGGATGTTGTAAAACTTGGAATGACTCCAAATAAGGCAGATGGTATGAAACAATGGGGTGATTAATGCGCAGGTCTGTGGGAATTCTGTCTCCTGGAGACATTGAATGCGTCTCCTTAGAGGCCTCAGGTAAAGTTCCACATCTTGGGCTTCAAGGAGAGCTGAAAGGAAAGAGAACAATTGTTTATATGATATACTCTCTTTTTGCTAAATCCACTTTACAAGTTCAAGAGAACCATGTCAAATAACACAGCTGTCTTTCAATATTGTCATCTTTCCATTTCTGTTATCCATCCTACAATTTATACATGAGCAGTCCGAAATATTTTATACATGTCCATTTGTAACTCAGCTACGCAGGACAGCACTGGTCTAGTTATTCACATAGCATAAGTAATTGTAGCTAAAGACCCGGGGGAAACAACCTCAGAGTCTAAAGAGATTTACTCAACTCCATGGAAATGCTATGGGAATAAATCATCTCTGTATCATTGCCATTTTACGGTTTGGATTACAGACTTCACCACTAGAATGTTTTCCTTCTCAGTACTGGGTACAAGCACAACTGAATCATTTATTGCGTTGTTCTAGTTTCCTATGAGAGTCACTGAATCAATGGATAGGAAAATTATCTATTATTAACCAAAATAACTCTTAGTAAGTGCAGGGATAAAAATATTCTGGAACTAGACAGAGTGATAGTTATACAACTCTGAAAGATGTAAATGTCACTGAACTTATACTGTAAGATGATTTTGTTTTGTGAATTTTACCTCAATATAAAACCTTTCAAAATGTCATAGATATGAAGAGAAATTAAATATTTTACCACTACTAATGACTGCTTAGCCAAATTCAAATTTTCTCATGATTAAAACTAGTCTTTTCAGTGTACCCTAAGTGGATCACTATTAGACTTCACTATTAGACTTCACTTTGTTCCTGAGGCTACAAATGCCTTTAATTCAAAATGGGTTGTATTTATGAAGGTAGAAAATGAAGTTAAATCTTATTTTCTCAGGTTATCCAAAAAATCCTACTACCTGTATCACTCACCCATATTACTCTGTTTAACGTGTAACCAATTAATCTGTCTGCCTAACACAATGATAAAGCTTTGATGAGAAAGAAGGGGTTACAGAATTGTTTTCTTTTGAAGGCATACTCATGTTCAAAATTTAATTTTGAAGTTCAGTAATTATATCTAATAGGTAAGTGCACTTAAAATGTGCTAAGCATGTCTGGTGATCTCACTAAGTCTCAAGTATGTCTTTGAGAGGGATCTCCTACCTCTAACTGACCACAGGTTTGAGCCACATGTAACCCCTAAAATCTGTTATTTCTGACTTTTCTGCCAATGGTCACAAAGCTCTGAGCCCTGAGATTTGTTTCTGCAGCAGCTATGTCTACAGAAATTGTTTAACTTATAACACTGGGAGAAAAAATGCTAATAGCCCCTACTTATTGAGGGTAAAACTATGTACTATACCTTATATAATGTATATAGCATCTCTATCTAATGGCTCTCAACCAGGGGAGATTTTGCTCTCAGGGGACACTGGACACTGAAGACACTGTTGACTGTCACAAGTGGGATGGGGCTAATAGACAGAAGTACATATTTGAAAGCGGTGGGGATTATCACTGTGTTGCTGAATATCCTACAGTGCACAGGATGGCCTGTCATCACAAAGAATTATATGGCCTAAAATGTGCATAGTAAAAAGAATTTCCAGTATCACAAGCAAAAACAGCTACTCACCCATATCACCCCTCTCATCCCATACTGGGGATTGAATCCAGGTACTTTTCATGGAATTATATCACTGGCCCTTCTTAAGGTTTTTGATTACTTAAAAGTTCAGTCAAATAATGCAATGACAGAATTCAGCAAACACCTTACAATGATAACTCTTAATGTCAATAGTCTTAACTCTCCAATCAAAAGACAGAGTAGTAGATTGGATTGAAAAGTAAAATGCAGCATATATTCCTTATAGAAGACAACTCATGCAAAAGGAATCTCAAAGACTAACAGTAAAAGAGTGGAAAATGTTTCATGCAACTGTAGCCCAGAGGCAAGCAGGAATAGCTACCCTATTTTCTGACACAGATTTCATACCAAAACTAGCCAGAAGGAATAGAGATGGCCACTACATACTCATATAGGGACCAATTCAACAGGAAGTAATAACAATTATAAATATCCATGCACTGAATGTTGTTGCACTCAAAATCACAAAACAAAAATTACTGGACACAAAAGAACAGGTAGACAGCAATACAATCATATTAGGGAACATTTAACCTTCACTCTTACAATTAGGTCAAAGAGACAAAAAATTAAAGAAATATCAGAGTTAAACCACACTACTGAACAGACTTAAGAGATATCTACAGACTGCTTCATTCAATAGCAGAATGTAGGCATTAATGATCAGGTTCTGTTCCTGTGACTAATTCGTTGAGTGAATTGGTTGCTAAATGAGGAAATGTATATAGTATGTAAATTACAATATTCAAAACAAAGAAATGGTCAAAGGAAACTCCAACTTGATGACTTTGATTTTATTTGCATAACTCATATGTAGTACTGTAATGTGTAACAAAATGCAAAACTACAGTAAAAATTACTGTACTATATAAACAAGGTGAACTGTACAAAAAAAAGACATTGAGACTCTATAAACAAGATGTACAGAAACATCCAAAACCAAAATGGGTGGGTCATAAGTCCTTGTAGCAATTTCTGTCTAAACAGTCTTTTAACAGTAATATCTGCATACATTTTTTCTCAGCAGCATACAAAACTTTTTCTGAAACAGATCATATATTAAGCTATAAAGCATGCCTAAATAAGTAGAAAAGAATTAAAATAACCCCTTGCATACTACTAGATCACAGGATGATACTTGAAATCAACAGCAAAAGAAACCACATAAATTATACAAACACATGAAGATTAAACAATACATTACTAAATAATTGATAGATCATTGGAGAAGTTAAGGAAGAAATTTAAAAACTTCCTAGAATCAAGTAACAGTGAAAGCACAACAGGTCGAAACCTGTGAACACATTAAAAGAACAGAGCAATCCTAGATAAATAACTTAATGATGTATCACAAGATCCTAGAAAAACAAGAGCATTTCACATCTGAAAATAATAAAGGGAAAAAATTTATAAAGATCAAAGTGGAAATTAATAAAATTGAGACTGAAAAAATTACAAGAGATCAATGAATCAAAGAGCTGGTTCTTTTCATTTTAAAAATAAAAGAAGGAAAACATTAACAAACAGACAACCATTTACAAAATAGCAAAAG
>NW_004955410.1:24054436-24055103 GCF_000276665.1 Chinchilla lanigera | reverse complement strand
TGTAACCCCCAGAAAACGAAGGCTCTGACTGGTCCGACTTCAATTTATGGGTAAGGCGCTGAGCCACAAAGTTAAAATAACTAGAAAATGGTGGAACTCCTATTTCAAGTTGAGGGCTTTTATTCCGTTTGCTCAAGTTGCTCAAGTATCACCAGGAAAGGGCCAACCCTCCGTTCAGCTTTTTGAGTTGTGCAAATCCAAGATCGATGTATCCAAGCTGGAATTCCCAACCTGGACCCAAAGCTGGAATGTTAATCCACCCGCTGCCCCAAAGAATGCAATGCACTCATTGGAAACTCCAGAGTGTCCTGAAAATTTTTAGAATTATTCAAGAATAAAAGTTCAAGGAGAAAAACTTTAAAGTCTTTATGATACTGAAATGAGAGACCGTTGGCATTTATTGAGACTGTCGATGACATTTCCATTATTAAAGTACCCAGAATTGGGGGAGGGGGCTCAACTAAATCTTTTGTAGTCCTCCTTTGTTAATTGTTCAAGTTAAGGACTTCAACCCCAGCCCCTCCCATAGGAGCTACTGAAGGAGTGTTGACCTCAATCCGTACAATAAACCGTTGCTGATATATATGTTTGTAACAAGTTTTGGGACTTCAGAAATTTTCTTTCAGGATATTAGTGGTCTCTCATAGATGTCTAAGTTTTCTAGTTA
>NW_004955410.1:24043685-24054336 GCF_000276665.1 Chinchilla lanigera | reverse complement strand
CTTGAGCATTTTCCTTTCATTTCACAATGTCTATCATACCTCCTAGTTTTTATTCACTTTTTCAGGTTTTACACTAGTGAGACAATGCAGTGCTTGCACATGCAGGTCTGATTTGTTTCACTTATGAGTATGCTCTCTAGTAAGAGCTAGTTCTTTGATGGAATAAACAAGACTGATAAACACTTAGCCAAAATTATCAAAAGGAGGAAATAAAAGAGAATAAATCAGTGCAATCAGAAATGAAAATCATGAGCACATTGTGGCACTGATACCAGGTTGAGGGACCATCCTCTTACCGTCTTCCACAGCCAGGAAAATGTTCTTTAAAGTAGGAAAATAGCTGCTCTGTTTGCTTTTCAGGATCCTAACCATCTTGAGGACAACCGGAGCTCGAAGCTAAATTAAAGAGTGAAAACCTTTAATAAGTATAAACTAGATTATTAAATACTAAATGAATTCTGTAGGAAAACATGGGTCATATGCCCTCATACACTATATAAAAAGGATTTAAAACCCAAATGCATATCTGGTTTCAAGCTGAAAGCAATTATTTTGTTAGCTTGTATTTTATTTTGTGTTTAGAGTTTACAAGTTAGCTATATAAACTACTAGTCATTCCACATAAAATTCTTGATCTGTTTCAGAAGAGCTCCAGGATATGTGAATGAATGCCTCAGCTTTTGGAACATTAAAGTAAGTAACTCAATGGCAAACACCTGGCAGAGGACCCAAGTTAGTTCTTCCAAAGCTGTATCTCCACTAAGCAAGACCCTATTCCTTCTCAATTAAATACACTAGATTTAACTAATCTTAACATGCTTCAACATTCCCCCAGGGAACCACTTTTCCTACTGCCAAAAATATTTCCTATTGTCTCAAGTGCTGTCAAAATGTTCCCATAAAGGCAAAATTACTTTTCATTTCCCATTAATTTAAAAAATGCACACCATATATACAGCCTTCAGATTAGAACAGAATATTAAGTCATACAAAGACCATATAAAACCTTTAAAACCACTGTTCAGGAGACCTTAGTCTACCGTTAACCTTGCTTATTGAAATTACAAACAATCACCAGGGCTCTCACTTACCTGATCATAAGTGCATGACAGATTCTCTCTCCTCATCACCCAGAAATCCAGCTCAGTTTGAGGAGTCAGGTGAAGACCATTCAGCAAAGGCTGTGCTGAATCTCTTTCTATAATTTCTTGGATTTGGTGTGACCATTTGATAACCACAGATTCAATCTCATGGAGTAGTCTTCTCTCATCTGCAGGTAGTCTTTAAATATTGACATGATTAATAAAACAATTTGAAGGTGATGTTTTTATCCAAATAGAGATGAGACATGGATTTTAATATTTTATGTATATATAAACTCATTTTCTAAATATAACTTCAACATCCAGTATTTTGACTTGTAGTATCATTTTATTCTGTATTTAGCATGCCTTCACTGTTATAAAACATTGTTTAGCAAAGAATTATCACATTCTCAAAAACCATTTTACTAAAGGAATATTGTTGTTGAGATCACGGTGACTGTTAAAATTTCCCTTTACAGAGTATGCTCTGAGCTGGGTGTGGTAGTACCTGCCTTTAATCCCAGCACTCAGGGAGCTGAGACAGGAGGATCACCATGAGTTTAAGGCCAGCCTGGGCTACATAGAGAGTTCAAGGCCAGCCTGAACTACATAGTGATATCCTGCCTCAAAAATAAATAAATAAAAAGTATGTTTTGAAAGGAAATACACATTTTTAACATTCAATGTGGCTATAATTCTTTACTTTATTGATAGTTTGCTAAGACTGTGATACTAAATAGATAAGTGGGCCCTCCAATTTTATGTATTGTCTGTACCACATCATTACCTACTTGGTCTGTGAGTAATTCTGATCCAGGTCAATATTTTTTGCAATAGTAGGAATTGGAAGAAGTGTTCTTCTAGATATTTTGCCCCTAAAAATATGCATCTTATTTTTCATGACTTCTGTGTGACGTTCAATATCTTGTGAAGTAAAATATGACCAAGACTTATGGTTGTTCTTGTTAGAAAGAATGGGCATTAGGATCTAAAGAAAGAAAAATGTTTTTAAAATTAGTTAATTTACAATGTGCCCCTTCAAAGATTGTCTTGCTGTACATAATTGGCAACAAAACCACTCAATTTCATAAATATCCTACGATACCAAGTCTACAAAGGCACAGTCAGTGACCCATTTAGACCTAATCAATTAAACATAAGTTCTTTCAAAGTGGAAGTCCAACACTGCTTGTTCATTCATTTATCCTTTTACCAAGTGCTGTGGAGGCTCTCAGTAACTCAAACACTGCATGAAACAAGTAAGGTAATATTTAGTATACAAACTGCTTTCTTAACTGCAAACTGAGCATGTAAGGAAGCATATTTAAAAAATCTTTAGGAATCACATGGAGGGTAGGAGTAAATCTCATAATGCCCTGGGTGGCACCCTAGTGGATTAAAGTTTCGATAGTCAGCAAGAAGTTTATTCTGTTCAACTATGTGGGCTTGTTCAGAGCTCCTTTTTCCTAATTAAAGGAACATCAATGAAACCAGGTACCTACGTGAAAACTCTTAAAAAGGATATGTTGCATTCCCAGAGCCTAGCGCATATTACGTAACAGCATGCTGAGTTACTCAGATTGGTCACTTTTTGCTTTCCTACTCCTTTCCAATACCCATTTTAAGCATTTTTCATTTTTCAGATATAATCTGTCCAGGCTATCAGCACTGAACTATAAAATTTCAATTAGCTAAAAAGTTCAGAAAATAGTTATTCTACCTTTCAAATGTTTATATTGACAATAGTTTCAGAGTCCCTTATCTAAAATCCTAAGGACAGAAGTGTTTGTGATTTTTAGATTTTAAGAAATTTTTTTAAGATTTGCATATGCATGAGATATTTTGGGATTGGCATGCCCGTGTAAACACGAAATTCATTTATGTTTCATATAGGCTTTGGACACATGGCTGGAAGTTAATTTCATACAATATTTTTTAAGTACACATGAAACAACATTTCTGAGTGCAGAATTTTCCCCTTGGTATTCATGCATTTGGCTTAGGCCTGGGTTGCATTGCCAGCACTGAAAGCCGTGTGGAGGATGGGGTGGGAGGGTGGAGGAAGGAGCGAGGGAGCTTGCAGGAGCACGCTACAGTTTGTAGTTCAGTGGTACAGCATTTGTCTAGCACTTGTGGAACACTGCCCAGCACCACAAAAACAAACCAATCTGCATCAATACTGGCACACTGAATGCATCCTCCTCATCCACTTGTTGCACTTAATTTACTGTTTTCAAAATGTATATCCATTCAGGTTAATTCATCTTGACTGTGTGCATTTAAACTGCCCAGTACCAACCATTGTATGAATTTGTTTCTACTTATTGGCCAATTCCCCATTTGATACTTAGGATTATTTTCTGTTTTTGTTATTATACAGAATGTTTCAATAAATGATCTATACATATTTCCTTGCCTTCCTTGTCCTATGTATGAGGTTCTAGTGTTTGTTTATTTAGGGGAGGAGAGCTGAAAGGTTAAATACCCAAATTTACATTTGAGTTCTAACAGTATGAAAATGGTGCATATCATGTTCTTTTTAAATTGTACAATCACTTTTCTGTTGCTGGTAAAAATATCCAGCACTTGACTTAAAGGAGGAGAGGTTTATCTGGCTCACAGTTTGGGGAAGTCTGTCCATAGTGTGAGAAATAGGCTCAGTCTTTTCTGTACTATTTGCTCACTATCCTCCACTCCCCCCTCCCCTGGTATTTTCCTGAGCTCCAAGAAATACGTATCTTTTCCCAGCACACAGCCTGTTTCCAAGATGAAGAACTTGCATTCCAAACCCTGAAGTCCTCCCCCTTTAACTTATTTAACAACATGCCCTCTACCCTCCTACTACTTGAGTTAGTCACTGTAAGCCTTTGAATTTAGTCAATTAATTTAGAGACTGGCTGCTTCTCCTGTGTTAGGGATAAAAAGAGCAACCCCTCTTTGTTCTGTGCTCCTGCTACTTCATGATTGTGCCCTTCTGCAGAAGTAAAATGTCTTGTTGAGACTTTTTCTTATTTTAAAGAGAAAAAAGATAAACGAACAATGAAACTGAGTTTTAAAATAGGTTAGTAGGACAGTTACAATGCTTCCAACATTGCACATTGTTGTCTGTGTATTACTCAATCACAGTACAGAATATAAGCATGATATCTTGACTAAACAATGTTAACACAAAACATTCTTTTCAAGGAACTGAGAGAAGCTAGCTGTAAAACTATTTTAACTATCTTGTGTATACATATATTTTTTACTTTTTCCCTGTCTTTCTTTCTCCCATCACAGTTTGTCTTTTCTTTTGCAGTTTTTTCCCCAGTTCACAATAACTATTGTACGTTTTGGATCCTATGTTCTTGCTCAATTTTTCACACTAGTGAGATAATACGTTGTTCATATATTTAGGTCTGATTTATTTCACTTATGAGTGTGGTCTTGAGTTGCATCCATTCACCTATAAAAGTCTCCAGTTTATCCTTCTTTATGGCTGGGTAGTACTCCATTATATAAAAAAAAATCTTTTTTATCCATTCCTCTATTGATGGGTATCTTCAAAATCAGTGTGGAGATTCCTTATGAAACTGGGATTAGAGGTCCTATTTGAACAAGTTATTGCCCTTCTGGGTATCTTCCCAGAAGAATTAAAAACATCATACCACAGTGATATATGTGCACCCATGTTTATAGCAGCACAACTTGCAATAGCTAAGTCTTGTCGAGACCTCTTGCATCAGGTCTGAGTGCATTCTTTCCAGCATCAACAATTTGAATATGAGGGCTTATTTCCAACAATGGGCACCTGGCTCCAAGGCAGAAAAAATATGGTGGAAGGGCATGGGGAAGGAAAGCTGCTCACCTCATGAGAACCAGGAAGCAGAGAGTGAGGGGAGGAGTCTGGTGAGAGAGTACTACATTCCAGGTCACATCCCTAGTGCCCCACCTCCTGCACACAGGTCCCACCCAGTACCATCACACTCAGCTATGAACTCACCAGCGGCTCCATCTACTGGTGAGCGCAGTACCCCCAGAGCACCGCCAACTTCCCACTGCCCCACCTCTGAACACATGAAACTTTGGAAGGATATTTTAGGTCTAAACCATAAAAATAATTTTAAAAGCCTTGATAGCAGCTTGGGGAATTCTGTTGCTAAAGTAATGCCAAAGATGAGAAAACTAATTCAGCATTTTCAATGATCAACCCTCTGCCCCCAAGATGATAAAAGTGAGCCACTGTGGAAGCAATTCCATATTTGTAAATATACATGCTTGCGCATTGCAGTGACGCAAAACTCGCAAAAAGTACACCCAAACAGAATACTTAGCACCATGTGTATTTTTCGAATGTGTTGTCAGTTACGCTATAACTTCAATGCTCTTCTTTCTGCTAATCTTGCTGATCTCTCTTCTGGATTTACTAGCTCAAAAGTATAAATACACATCTGCCTTTTCATTTGGTAATCAGCCTAACAGGTGACCAGACCCATCTCTTTTGCAAAATAAATTAAATATGTGCTGCTGTAAAAAATTACTTTTCTTGGCTACTGAGTTGGTGTGAGCCATTTTTCTACTACATGAATTTTGTAAGGGTCTCACTTGCGTCATCCTGGTCCCAATCCTGTAAAAACCCCAACTCTCCTGGAGAAAGCCTTCACTGAAAGAGCTGTTTGAGCCAGAATTCAAGGGCATTAAAGGAGCTAACTGAAGGGATTCCAAGGAACAGGAGAAAATACTGGGGCATGTACAGTATATGCTTGAGACTCTTAAGAAAAAAGGCCATCAGTTCATGAGAAGAGAGAAACCAGATCACAGAGAGTTTGGACTAATGTCCTCATCCCAGCTAGCTTCAAGCGCTGAGGTTGGGCCTGAGGTCCTGTACTTCTAACCTATTTACAGGTAATGCTGACATACTAATTGCCAGTGGATAACAAAGCCAAGCCTTGAACAATGTAAGGACTTAGACCCTCCTCTGAAGTGAAACAGAAGTCGAGGGAGGGTCTGAGGAGGGATGCAGTCTGGGTTAGGTTCAGCAAGAATCACCCCATTGCTGGGCTGCATATAGGCTGTGGATAGCAGCCACAAGAGAAGCAGGGCCAACACAGCAACACAGAGAAAAGGGGGAGGAAGGAGTGGAGGGAAGAAGGGAAGTGATTCTGGAAATGTTCTGAAGGTGGAACACACATAATTTCCTCACTGAATAGATATAACCTGTGAGGCCCAGGAAAGAGTTAAGGATGACTCTGAGGTATTCTGCCTTGAGCATCTGAAAGGATGGAATCCACATCTACCAACCTAGTGACACCCACAAACAACACCAGAAAGGGAAGGTTAGCAAAGGCCAGAAGTTCAAATTAGATTTGTAGTGTCAATTACTCAGCAAGAGGAAATAGCAGGAAGGCATGTGACTCTGAAAGCTCAGAGTTCAGAGGAGAGATCTTGGCTGGAGTCCCCAGCACATCATCTGACACCGCTGCTACTATGGCTTGTGTCTAGATGTCCCTCCAAAGCCTCATGCTTTGGGTGTGGGGGCTTTTGGAGGTGGCTGGATCTGGGGTGTGTGATGCTGGGGTTAAGGCTGTGTGATTCCTAAATAAGTCCACTGATTAGTTTGGCACAGTTCCGGTGTGGATAAAGGGAAGGTCCACCCTGGCTGGGTAGGCTGGAGGGACAAAAGGGAGAGGACAGGCTGCTTCCCTGCTTATCTGCTGCCTCCTGCCTGCTCTGTGATGCCCTCTGCCATGCCACCCTGCCTTGGAGCCAACGGATTATGCACAGAAACCTCTACAAACAGTGAACCAAAATAAACCTTTCCTCCTTTAACTTTGGGTGCTGGGTGTTTTGTCTCAGAAAAGAGAAAAGTAAGACAACTGCCAGTTAGCCACTTGTGTGAGCTATAGTTGGTATGAAGCCATGATGACACTTGGAAACTTTTAACCTAAACCTGCAGTCATGCTTTATAGCTTCATATGAAGTGCAGGCTTCATCCATAAATTAACCCAAGTAACGTCACATAGGCAAGGTCCTGTTTTTCCTGCCCAATGCTCACATCAGATTCTCCCAAACAACTTAAATTCTGGACATTTTAGGCCATTTATAGATATACTCACTAAGGGTTTACTCTCATTCAAACCTTTCTTTAAGTGCTGTGTAGAGCATTATATCTAGATTAATTCAGAGAAAGATCAAAAAAATTTAAACTTTTTATCTTCTTTTAGCCAAAACAGATGTTAGAGTAAGAATCCCAATGACGGGTGTAGCCATGTCCTGCCAAGACTTGGCTGATGACGGTCTGGATTCAACTGATTACCAGAAGTCAACAGATTCAGTTCAATAAAAACATCTCGACTGCTTGCTACACACACACACAAAAATGTTCCAGGTACTAAATATACAAATTTCTCTTTGTACCGTCTCTCTGAAATCAGCTAAAACCCGGTAAGGGGAGGAAAACCCAAGCAAAGTCCTGGAGCTAAGAGTAAGAGACTTGGTTAGGGTGAAGACAACAAGAAAATATTTCCTTTTAAAAAGATAACCAAGGAGACTCAGGAAAAAGAGACTTGCAAATCATAAACATGGCCTTGGGAAGACTGCACGGATTACGGAGGTCTGACTGAGCAATCAGAATTTAGGAACTGACCTTGTACACAGTTCTCCAACCCAGCAGCTCCGAATACCTGCTATGCATCAGGATCACCAGGGAAGCTTGAACAACTACTGACACCTAGGCTGCTGCCAGAGATTCTGAGGTAATTGATATGAGGCTTGGCCTGGACTTGGTAATTAGAAACTTCCCCCAGGGCTTCAAACTTTTAGGAAAGCTTGAAAACTACTCTCCCAGTTCTAGGGAATTGGATCATCTGGTACATTATTCCTCAGTGATGGTCTGTGCACAAAGAGCACCTGGTTAGAAATAGAATTCTCAGGTGGCCCTTACGCACATTAACGTGCCCATGGCTTTGGTTTGGTGGTTCTCTGATTTAAAGGAGTGTGTCAGCTTTGTGTTACTCTGAAAAAATACCCTGAAAGGAGGACAGGTTGCTTTGGGCTCACAGTTTCAGAGGTTTCGATCCAAGGTTACGTGGCAACTGTCACTTCTGAGCCTGTCATGAGCAGGTACATCATCGCGGTCCCAGGAGGCCAAGGAAGCTCAGCTCATGCAGGCCAGGAAGCAGATACAAAGGGGCTGGGCCCTGCTGTTCCCTAAAAGGGCTCCCCCTCAAGGACCTGGCTTCCTCCCACTCGGCTCCACCGACTCTCCACAGCACCAAGCTGAGGACACCAAGCCTTTAGTGCATGAGCCTTTGCGGGGACATTCCAGGTCCTAACAGTAGCAAAAGGGAAAGGAACTTTAAGACAAATACTCCTAACAATTTCCATCACATTTTCCCATTATCTGACATAAGTGAAATGAAGGTCTTAACTGTTAATTTCTAAAGGAATCCGAAAAATGAAAAATATCCACTTCCAAAGTACAAACTTGTCCCATTCTGAATGTGAAGTTTAAAACCTACAACCTCATCAGCTCAAGCCGGTTTCTCTTTCCTCTCTATTTTGGAAGGAAGGCAAGGGAGGGGAGCGGGGGAAGGGCTGACCAGTTTCCACCTGCTGAATATCAGGTGTCAGGATCAGCTCATCTGAGAAAGTCTAAATGTGGTCACTCTCCACACACACGGCTAAGGACAATGCTGGCTTCCTCACACTCCTTAAGCAGCCAGCGATATATCCCACATAATTCCAAGAGCCACGGAAATCTATAAAAGATTCAAATGCTAAAGAAAGACCAGTACCTCATCTAGGAAAGCAGTCACATGTCCAAGAGATGACGCAGGTAACTCTTCAAATAACACCTTTTGAGAGAAATTATTTACTCCACTGCTTTCAGTAATCCTCTTGGCAACATAAACAAGTTTATGTTTTGCATCCCTTGGAATCTGAAACAAGAGCAAGATAATTAGTTCAAGTTCACTACGGGGTTTCCTTAACAAGCAAGCTTTGCTCCGTACACCTTGTAGCCAGATTGCTAACAGAAGCAACAGAACAGAAGCAACAAAGGTGGCATCCTGTCCACCTTTACAAACAAGGTGGTCCTCCTGCTGTCCCTACCCTGCAGTGCACACAACTGCCTTTGTCCTTTTATAATGCTAATTTCGCAGCATTATCAGTGCTGAAACCATGGCCATGCTATATCATGGGACACTCAGTTAAAAGCAGATGACCATGTAGAACGTTTCAATCTTAGAAAAATGTTTAGGGAACGTTCTCTTGTTGGGAAACAAGCCAAACTGACACAGAACAGGGTGCTAGAGGTTAATTTGTATTTTCGTTTTCAATAGAAGGGTTTAGTGAAGATATTCTAATACTTCCACAATGACAGAATCACTTCTGTATGTATTATCTTGACAATACTAAAGTGTTCTATTATATGGCAATTTTTTAAAAAAAATAAGTTACAGTTAGTATTACCAAAACAAAGATTTTCAAAACTGACAACCCGGGTAACCTTCCTGTTACACTCTGCTCTGATATCCCACTTTCCAGCTATTGTAAAGGCCACATCCTGGAGGATATTTTACATCAACCTGAGGGACAGCACACCTGAACACCCAAAATCTTGCTCCAAATTCTTCACAGCATGAAAAATGCAAAATACAAATGCTGTCGTTATTTGTTTTCCTGAGAAACTATCTTGAAGATACCAATAGGTAAAGTAACAACCATTGATAACTTCCTACCACTTTGTCTGTAATTCGGTAAGTCCCCTCTATTACCATGTTATCCTTCTTTTACTCTTTAAAATTAAAAAAATTTTTTAAAAAATTACAAATGCTGTCCTTGCAGGTGGCATGATAAACTTTTAGACAAGCAATCTAAATTCACAAAGAAAAAGGGAAGACAGAAAAGAGAGGGATGACAGAAAAAGATGAAGGTGCCCCCCACACACAATACCCACAATAAGTGGCACACACCAAGTGTGTTACCTGGCTACTCCTGTTCAAGGACCCAATATTTCTCCTCAGGATGAAGTGGGGTTGACGAGGGGGCACACCGAATACGTAAGTCATACGGGCTCTGTCAAACACTGATTTTTTTTAAAGGATAGGCCTCTTAAACCCGATGTGATGGTGCATGCCTCTAATTCCAGCACTCTGGGAGGCTGAAGCAGGAGAATCCCAAGTTCAAGCCCAGCCTAGGGAACTTTGCGAGACATTGTCTCAAATTTTTAAAAAGAGGCTGGGGATGTTGCTCAGTGCGAAGGCCCCGGGTTCATCCTCCGGTACTAAGGGGACAAGGGAAAATATGACTCCCGAGTGGCCCGTGAGCGACCAGAACCAAGTAATCTGGCGCAGAAAACCCACCCTGCCCCCGAGCCCAGGCAGCTGAGGAAGCGCGGTTCTCCCCTCACCGCCCTGCTCCCACAAGCGCACGGGGATTCTCGGGCATCAAAGAGGCAAACTTTGCAGAAAACTAGCCCACAGCCGGGCGACTGCAAAGTAGGTGCACATCAGAGGATGCGTTCCGGAACCCCGGCTACCGCTTCCAGGGAGTACTCGGCGCCCAGCGGTCCGCGCCCGCTCCTC
>NW_004955410.1:23980817-24041172 GCF_000276665.1 Chinchilla lanigera | reverse complement strand
TCCAGACAGGCTGAGGGAAATCTGGCAGAAGACAAGAAGAGAGGAGTTAGTGTCTATATGTGAGCTGTCTATTTACCGGAAGAAAGCTTGATGAACCTGTCAGGAGCCTGACAAGCAAAGAGGGATAGTAGGTAGGCTGCCAGTGCCCATTTATAGTGACTCTACTTATCTGTACTCAGAACTGCAGTCTTGCTTTTTGAAGAGGATTCTCAGGTCTCCCAGAGTTCATAGAAGTAGAGCCTTAGTCCTGTGAAAATTCGAGTGACCGTTTCCCATGTAGGGTGTTTATAGCATGTCACTGCGTCCCTTGAGGAAGGACCAGAATGGTTCCTCAAGAATTGGAAATAGGGGGCTGGGGATTTAGCTCAGTGGCAAAAGCGCCTGCCTGGCAAGCGCAAGGTCGTGAGTTCGGTTCCCGGTACTGGAGAAAAACCAAAAAAAAAAAAAGAATTGGAAATAAGGTTAGGGCTTTGAGAGGCTGCAGAGCCACCCTTCTTGCCTCCCTATCAAACTTTTGCTTTCCTAAAGAGACTGTAGACATGCTTCTTGGGTGTCTCTTGCAATGAATGACAGTGACCTGCCTGGGAAGATGACTACCTATAGGAGCTGTAGTTTGTAAGTCTATTTCTTTTGCAAACTCTTATAGCACCAGAAAGGCATACTTGTAACACACAACTTTCAAACTGACATGTTAGGATAGGTGTACAGAAGCTCTAACTGGGGGTCACCTCCACCTCAATAATGGCTGTAGGTGTAGAGGAGGGTTTTCTAGAGAAGGAAGTTAAAACAGAGCAGTTGAATATGTTTACTCAAGATGTCTGGGTCACCTGCGGTTTTATATGTCTGTGGACAGGGCCATTGCAGGCTGCTCCAGGCCCCTCCAGCCCTCTTTCTCAGTGAGAAGTGAGGGTTTTGGCTCTGGGAACGGGGACAGTTAATCCTCCAGAGCCATGAGTCAGGCACATCAGCTGCCTGCCTTGTCATGCAGGGACCAGACAGTGGGTTGGTACAGTTTTGTGCCCGATGTTCAGGTTTCTTGCACTCAAAGCAGACTTTGGCCCTGATTTTCCCTTGGATGACTTAGATGTGTTTAAAGGATTGTCAGTTGTGACAGCTGTATTGTTGGCCTGCCTTTTTTCGCTCTCTTCAGGATCATGATGGTCGAACACAGAAAAGCCCTTGTCCAGCCCCTGAGTCAGGCATTTGGGGACCCATCTGAAATTTTGTGATTTGTGCTGAATATGTGGGGCTGATTGACAAATGAATGATGCCTGCCGGCGCCTGTCCTTCCCTGAAAGATGGATCTAAATTTGTATATTTACATAGTTGGCTATGAAAGACAGCTGGATTTTCCTCTTTACCCTGTACGACCCCTCTCACTTTGTCGTAATTAACAGAATTCTTAACACATCTTTTCATTTGCATGTAAGTCATGCCCATGTTTGGCATGACTTTTCATTTTATGTTAGACATCATTTTTAGTCCATTGTGAGTATTATAGTCTCAGTTAGGTTCTGCTGGATAACAACTTCTCTGGGTTGCTTTCCTCATCTTCTTATAATACATTGGTCTACATAGCTCCCAGACTCCTGTAGGATTCTCTGATTTTATTCTTACGTACAGCAAGTGGGCAAGATGAATTAAACATCTTGCTACGATAGGTCAAAAACAAGGGTCAAAGTTTGAGAGCTATCTGTGAACCTACTAGAATATTCTAAAAGTTGGCCTAACCATTCTCTGCATTGTTGGATATCTTCCACTAAAAAAGGTACTTGGACTCAAGTAGTCCCTCTACTTCTGGGACCTCTCACAGAG
This sequence comes from Chinchilla lanigera, assembly GCF_000276665.1. Classification (NCBI taxonomy): domain Eukaryota; kingdom Metazoa; phylum Chordata; class Mammalia; order Rodentia; family Chinchillidae; genus Chinchilla; species Chinchilla lanigera. Next base: position 24,039,357 of record NW_004955410.1, on the reverse strand, counting down.
GCAGGATAAGTTGAGTTAGAGGAGAAGGAAGCTCCATTCCTAGTATGTCCTGCAAGGCTTAAAACTGTCTGAGGAGCATGATGAGGGGGCTGGGAACATTGGGTCCCTCTGGGGTACTATGCTGTGGTGAAATTCTTGAGTCACTGGAAGGGGATTATCTCACCGGCCTGAGGATTATACAGAGGAGGTTGAGGAGAGGTGAGGTTTGCTGTGCAGCAAAAATTTGTGAATGGTAGATGTTATGCCACACCAAAGTGGTGTTGCAAGAAGTGATTCAGTTTAAGTATATGAAAAAACAACTATTTAGGTCAAATGCCTGGAATGTTACAAGCATTATAGTAGACTTATTATTAGTAGGTAAATGAGAATGCTATGGTTTATATATAGATGTTCCCCCAAAGCCTCATGCATTCCTGATGGGGCTTAGGGGAGGTGATTAGGTCATGGGTGAGTGATACTTATCAAAGGATTAGGCCACTAATGAGTTTGTAGATAAGTGTGATGTTGGGAGGTAAAGCCTGGTCAGAGGTGGGTCACTGGGGGCGTGGCCTGGAAGGATCGATCTCCCTCCGTCCTCCCTTGATCACTCTCTGCTTCCCACTACCATGCCATGCTGTCTGTCGCGCCCCTCTGCCATGCTACCCTGCCTTGGAGCCAGCCAACTATGGACTGAAACTTCTACAAAACAAACTTCTCCTCTTAGTGTTATAGGTGTCAGGTATTGTGTCTCAGCAATTAAAAAGGGAACTAAGACAGAGAAATATGAGAAATTAAACAAGCAAAGATATAGCATGTTTATTCTATCAGCTAGAAGTAAGTTCCAAGAAAAAGTAAATGAAAGTGAGCCAGGCAAGGTGGTATACACCTGTCATCCCAACACTTAGGGGCACTTTGGGGGCTGAGGAAGGAGGTTAGCAAGTTCAAGCTCAGACTGGGCAATTTAGCAATTTCATGAGACCTTTGAAGTAGAGTAAAGGGTGAGGGTGTATGCATCAGCCATGGATTCTGGGAGACAGATGTTCCAGGCGGAAGGAAAAGCAAGTAGACTTCCAAAGAGGGTGCTTGGTTTTTGGCGAAACAACAAGGAGGCCAGTGACAGGATGAATCTTAGCACAGTAGGATGAAAAAGCAACTTGAGGATGGGTGGAGGGAGGGGTTGTGGGCTGTGGTAATAGCTGAGATTTTCTTAAATCAAGGATGTGGCAGCAACTGCTCTTGTCCCCACGGTCCACTCACCCCTATTCTTTTTGGTCATAGAGCACTCACCCTATCCTAATTTTTAATGGGATTCATGGTCACTCAAACTAGAAATTTCATTTCCTTGTTTCCTTTGTAACTAATGTAAGCAAAATGTGTAAGGAAATGAAGTGTGTAACGTGTGTCATGTTCTTAGAAAGGATTTGTCTGAATTTGGTTTCTTCTTGTCTTTCCAACTTGCTGGCAAGAATATGAGTATGTAATGCTGAGCCACGTTCAGGAGGTAAATAAAGATGCTCAATGTCCCTGCCAAAGGGAAGATGCAAATTTAAACTAGATACACAGTACTATTTTTTTCTTTTATACTTATTAGCTTTACAATTGACAGCCTCTTTATTCTTGGCATGGCAGGGGAATAGGCATTCTCAGCTATCTCTGCTGAAGATTTGAAATGATACACTATCACAGGGCTTTTAAATTTCTAGGAAATTATCTATATACTTGCTGTGACCTAGTAGTCTTTATTCTACAAATCTCCACACAAGCTTGAACAGTACAGGAGTAAGTATAAGGGCAAATGATTGGGAACAAATCAGATCTACAGCAGTAGATAATTGATAAACTATATGACAATGGAATAATATTCAATGATAAAAAGGCAATAGAATACCTCTATGTTGAGCTTAGTGGAATGATGTGTAAGATATAAGTTAAGTGAAAAATATATTAAGGGAAAAAGGTGTATATCATGTACTATTTATGAAAACAGAGGGAGTATACCACGCAAACACAAAGTTTTGCTTACATTTTAAAAATGCAAAGGAGGAATAACCCAGAAACTTTAAAAAAAACACTGTTACACATGGGAGAGGGTGAAAAAGACAGAGATCAAAGCTAGCCATTTCAAAATACACGCTATTTTCTTTACATGTCTTAAACAATAAATTTAAACGTTAAAGGAAAATCTCTAAAAATTAAACTTGAAATCAGATAAATGAACTCACCTGCATATTGAGTCAGTGGCCTAACCACCTAAGAAGGAATGATTTCAAGTGGCTTTAAAATAGCAATTAAACAGTATAACCCCAATGCCATATAAGGACAGGGGGAGAAGGAGGAGAAAAAAGACAACATGGACAAAATGAATAACAGAATTTAAAACTGTCTTCAGTGATCATGTTTTTATGAATAGTGTTGGTAGTATTATGAAAACTGTTTGTATCTAGTTGTAAGAAAGCTGTCCTACGTTGAGTTCTCTGGTATATAGACTCAGACGACATTTGCATGCAAGTCACTTTTTAGGGAATGTTCTCAGAAAAAAATAATGCGAGGAACCAAGCGCAGTGGCACATTCCTGAAACAGCTGCTTGAGAGGTTGAGGCTGGAGGAATACAAGTTCAAGGCCAGCCTGGACCAATTAGTGAGATCCTGCCTCAAAATAAAATTTTTAATAAGGACTAGGGATGTAGCTCAGTGTGAAGGCCTGGGTTCAATCTCCAGTATAAGGGACTGAAGGAAGTAGGACCAGGCAAAGGTAGAAGTTAGATTACCAGGCTGCTGTGAGAGAAGCGTTGGTTGATCCCATGGGAAGCTCTTAAACCGAGGAAAGGGAATATCCTCTTGGTAGTCCCAGGTAAGCTAGGTTTTTGATGTGAATTTCACCTAAGGAGTAGGCACAGTTGGCCAAGGCAGCCAAGGAGGTTAAGTAGAAACTTTTTAACTAATTTTGAAATTAAATTTTCAATATAAGCTCAATCTATTTTCTTTTTAAAATATATTCATTGCTTAGCTGTGCTCCCTGAAACAAGCATGGTGCATCTATGATAAATACCTAATTTATGGGAATGGAAAGAAACTATAAAGATTTTTAGGAAAATACTGAGGAAATCCTCCCAAGGCATGTACAAACTATTGCGGAAACTTTCGAGGAGGCTGTGGAGGAGGACTTAGGGCTACGAAGTCTTAATTGGAAACTGAAGGAAGAGAGACTTTTGTTACATAGCAACACATTATTCAGCAGCACTGTCACTGTAGTCCTGTGAGAACAACAGAATACACCTACTGTGGGGGTGGTCTAGCTTGGCAGATTTCCACAGAGAATACTGAAGGTACTGCTTGGTTTCTTCTTTCTTACAGTGAAATGTCAGAGTGAGCCAGGCTAAAGGAAAGACTGTAAAAAAGAAATGCAGTATCCCCTGGTTTTGAAAATTTCTGACTCTTCCATATGGCAAGCAATGCAGAAATTAAAAATTGGCTTCTGGGCAAAGATGAAATCTAACACATGACTAAAAGAAATGGTTTAAGAAGAGGCTGAGCACATGCTTCTAAAATCCTTTGTCAAGTCCTCAGATCAAAGATGGTGCCTCCATCAAACCAAAGGCCCCCTCAAAACGTTGCTTACAGATGCTCTCAGTCAAACTATATCCTTCTAGGAGATCTTTGTAAAAAGTCTCTTACCATAAGCCTAGGGTAGACAACGGCCCGCTCCATCAGGGTTTTACAGGTGTCACTTTTAGTGAACAGAATGGATCCTGCTGAAGTATGCAAGATTCTCCTATGCAACAAAAGCCTTATGCTAACAGTGAAAAGGCAACACAAATTACTGCCCTATGCCACTAGTGAAAATCAACTGCAGCTGGGAGAAGGGGACAGAACCAACTCCTCTCTCCCTCCAGAATATCAGGAATTCATACTGGGTCCAGGACTGTAGCTGAGGGTTTGGGGAATAGAATTACTGTAATGACCAAGTGCAATCCAGCAACACTGTGCCTACTGAGGCCCAAGGCTCAATTTGACAGAGACGCCCCTTGCCACCAGGGCAGCAACAAGCATCATCAACACAGGTAACAATGGCTTCCTTTCCGGAATGGACAGCCACATGGAGGGATGCTCTCCCTGAGGCCTCACACGATGGAAAACCTAAAGCTGAGAATCAAGCAGACATCAGAAGAACTCTGGGGCAAAGCAGTGCCATCCTAAACATGAGCTAGAATGAATGTGTAGCCTGTCATGCTCTGGGGGTAACCATAGTAGTAAGAAATCCCAAATTTCAATCATCTTCTGATTAGATGTTTAATTACCTTGTCCCCACACTTGAGTTAAAAACTTAGCAGAGACTAAAAACTTGAGAGGCTGAGGCAGTAGGATCAAAAATTGGAGCCCACCCTGGGTAACTTAGTGATTGAGCAAGACCCCATCTCAAAATAAAAGGGGATGTAGCTCAGTACAAAGGTCACAAGGTCACACCCACAATACTCTGAAGGACGGAAGGAAGGAGGAGGAGGAGGAGCAGGAGGAAGAAGAAGAGGAAGAAGAGGAGGAGGAAGAGGAGGAGAAGGAGAAGAAAGAGAGTAAGAGAAAGAGAAAGGAAAGAAAAAAAGAAAGAAAGAAAGAAAGAAAGAAAGAAAGAAAGAAAGAAAAAGAAAGAAGGAGAAAAACAGACAAAGGCTTAGAAAAAAAGTGTTCCCATTTCCAGGTGTAAACACTATGTACCTCAGTCTCTACTGTCCTGCACAAGATGTTTTTTGTTTTCAAAAATACACACACACACACACACACACACACACACACACACACAATACAAAAACAAATTACTGCCATAAGGCAAATCAACAAAAAGAGCCAGACCCTGGTATGGTATATATATTGGAATTCTCAAATGGGAAATTTAAATAACCAAGTAATTGTTCAAGTGTCTACTGGAAAGTATCAGAGAAGTAATTTCCTCAAAATGATAGAACTGTAGAAAAGAAGTTTATGGAAATGCTAAAGCAAAACAAAACAAACCAATATACAACACAGTAACAGACATGGCAAGTGAAGAGGGATCATCATGGCCAGCAAGGCAAAGGTTTGGACTCTGAATCATGCACTAGAGAAAAGCAGGTAGCAGCAGGAAGAGGCTATAGGGAAATCCAGATGGGGGAAGGTAAATGGAAAGAGAAACTAATTGGAGAAAAACCCAGTGTCAGTTGGCTTGGAAGAGAAAGCCACAATGCTCCTGGATCACAGCACCCCTTACATCCTAGGTCTGGTGTACATTCCATCTTGGAGAGGATTGGGCTACCTGAGGAAGGGAACCAGCACTTCAACAGTGGCCTGGCTGATGGAATAGCTCAAAATTAATCCACCCTCCCCACTGGGAAAAAGATCACTACTTACAAGCCAGGGATCCGCAGAAACTGGAAGACAAAGTAGCACTGTATCTGAGACAACACCCTCAGGCACTTAGGAACTTGAAAACAAATGCACCACTCCAGTTAGAGACCTGAAACTTGAGTGCTGAGAAGAGTGCAAGTGCAATGAGCAGCACCTGGGACAGCAGGACCCTGGGGAAAGGAGAGGCTAGACCAACTCAGAAACAATTAGTCATTCATTTCTTCTCCATACATGGGAATGTGGTGCTTACCGGACAGCTTGCGAGCTGCCCATGCTCACTGGCAGGTGGGTGCCCACAGGGGAGACCCCAACACTCCATGCTGGATAGTGCTGAAGGCTGAAAGCCCTGGGAGGACACCAACTTCATGGAAGAATGACTGAAAAAGACTTTGGGCAGAGGGCATCCTGCAGTGCACTAGAAGAAAGGCTTCAGGAAAGAAAACAGAGTCAACTGTAGGATCTGTTCTGCAGTGAAAGGAGTGGGAGTACAAGGTTCCTGGTGGAAGTCGCCAAAGAACCTGGCACTGGGCCAATTAAACTACATTCTCCTCTCCCTAAATTAATTAAGATAGCTGGATTTTTGGACAGTAACAAAGACCTGCACTTAGCCATATCCAGAGCACTACTTGGAGCCAGGAGGCTGGCCCAGGGTCAGCTGGGTCAGCAGCATTCCAGAGGTAGGCAAGTAAGCAAACCATAGAGACCTGAAATTAAACACAGACTTCAGTGTGAATACCAGTGTGAGGAAATCTTGGTTTTCTGTTCTTGCAACTATGTTGTAAGACATGTTGTCAGTGTTGGTTGCTTCTTTTTAATTCTTTTCTATTATATTTTAAATGATCACTCCTCCTCCTTCTCTTCCTCCTTTTCCTCCTTCTCCTCTTCCTTCTCCTCCTCTCTGTTTTCTTTTTTCCATACATACTCCCCTCACTTCTCTTTTCTTTTCCTCTCTTATCTCCTCATCTTGTTTCTCCTTTATACCTTTCATCTTGCATATATATAAGAGATGCCTGCAAAAAAAAATAAAAAATAACCAGTGCTTTAACTTAAATAGTGCCTTTTAAGGGCATGTCAGGGCAACCCTCACCAAATTTATGCACAGAATATCCAAACATAAACTACCAACATATTAACAGGTTTTAACAATCTGTTTCCTTCAATCTCTAATTACAATTCCATCCCTCTGCATCCCTCCTTATGCTCCCATAAGTCTCTCAAAGGCCTTCAACACCAGCTCTTTACTCCAGCTATCATTCTAGTGGAGTCTGAGTTCCTGTTTGTTTGTTTGTTTGACCTATTGATATTTCTCTTCTTTCCCTCTCTTCTTACTGACTTACCCCTCCCACACACACACACATCCAAGTATACATGTTGATAGCAGTGTAGTTCAGTCTGTAAGGGGCGTTCATAAAAGGGTAATTTTATTAAACCAAGTTTTAAGGTACATGATTGGTGTATTGTAGGATCTGTTACTAATGTTCTAATGTGTAGAAATTTTCCCCTTGCAACACAAAGACTGGGTTCAATCCTATTAAACTAAGTAGGGTGTGGAGGCATATAATAGCAAGAAGCAAAGAAAGCCAAGATCACATTGCTGGAAAGAGGACACTAGCTAATGGGATATCTACACTAGCTATAGAGTCAGTCCATTCCAGTTGATCCTTAACCTTCAAAGCACTCTTCTCTCTCTCTCTCTTTCTCTCTCTCTCTCTCTCTCTCTCTGAAGACTTCAAATTCCCCAAAAGTAGATCCAAGGGACACTGATGAAGAAGAAATCAAACACCAAACAGTTGAACCCTATGAAATGATCAAAGAAGAAAGAAACAAACAAACCCTCAAAGATGATATAACTAAACACATAAGGCACTTAATAAACAAAGTGACTGGTGAGCTTAAAGAAATACAAATAAACAATTAACAGAGTTAACCAAAAAAGATTCAAAACATGAATGACCAATTTAGTGGAGAATTAGAGTCCATGAAAAGGTGCCAAACAGAAATCAAAAGATAGAAGAGTTCTACTGAAAGCTTGGGCACCAGGAGAGACCAGTGTGAGGAGAGACTATCAGAATGAGAAAATCAGTCTGGTGCATGTCTACTCACAGACACCTTAAAAACAAGAAGAAAGAAAGAAAAAAAAACCAGGGAAAACTGATAAAACACAAGCTTAAAGAAGCTACAAAGAAGACTTAGCTAAGACTAACTGGTGTTATGAAAAAAAATAAAAGACAGCACACAAAGAATAAAACAATCAGTTTATAGAAACCATAGCAGAAAAATTTCCAAGTATGGGAAAATAATACAACATATAGGTAAGTGAGAAATATAGAACCTCAAATAACCATGACCAAAGAAGAAATTCTCCACAACACACCTTAGTCAAAATCCCAGAAACCAATCACAAGGACAGAATCTTAAAAGCTGTCAGGGAAAAGCAAAGATGAAAAAAAAGATCACTTATAAAGTTAAACCTATTAGGATTATACGAGACTTCTCAACACAAACTTAAAGGCCAGAAGAGCTCAGACTAAAATGTTTTAAGGTTTAAATTAAACAACTTTTAACTCAGGATACTACACCCTAGAAAACAATCTTTCAAAATTGATAAAGAAATAAAGATATTCCATGACAAAAAAAAAAACCCTTAAAATATTTATGACCACCAAACTAGCATGCCAAAAGATTCTCAATGGTATCCTAGACAGAGACAATGATGCCAAGAATGTCAAAAAGCTTATGGAATGAATGCTCCATGACACTTAAACAAAAGGGAAAAATAAAAGAACAACTTCAAAACAATGTAATGATAGGAATAAGTGAATAACTTTTAGTAATAACTCAATGTAAATGGCCTCAACTCTCTAAGCAAAGATACAGATTGGCAGATTGGATCACAAAACCCAAACCAAGCAATATGCTGCATATGATAAACACATCTAATCCAAAAGGAAATGCACAGGTTAAAAATCAAGGGATGGAAAATAGTACTCCATACAATGGGAGCTCCAATACAAGAAAGAGTAGCTATCCTATTTTCAGACAAAGTGGACTTCAAACAAAAGTGATCAGAAGTGGCAAACAAGGTCACTAAATACTAGTAAAAGGAACAACTCAATAAGAAGAGATAGTAATTGTAAACATGTACACATAAAATACTGGCACATCTAATTTCACAAAACAATATTGTATATGGAAGGTCAGATAAACATCAACACAATCATAGTGGGAGCCCTCAGTGCCCCAATATCACAAATAGACAGATGAATTAGACAAAAAAATCAACAAAGAAATACCAGAATTGAGCGAAATCTTTAAACAAATGAATCTAAAATATATCTACAGATTGTTCCATCCAACAACAGAATACACATTTTTCTTAGTAGTACATGAAAATTTCTCCAAAACAGACCACACACTAGCCAGTAAGCCATGCTAAGTAAATGCAAGAGCATCAAAATTATATCATGCTCATTGCACACTGAAACTAGAACTCAATGGCAAAAGAAACCACAGAAATTGTGCAAACACATAGAGATTAAACAATACACTCTCGAACAATCAGTGGGCTACAGAAAAAAATCAAGGAAGAAATGAAATAGTTCCCAGAGTCAAATGATAACGCTAGTACAACATAACAGAATCTGTGGGGCACAATGAAAGTAGTGCTAAGAAGGAAGTTTATAGCCGTGAAAGTCCACATCAGAATGACAGAACAAGCCCAAATAAATTATCTAATGAGGCACTCAAGGTCCTAGAAAAACAAGAACAATCCAAATTCAGTGTTAGTACAAGGAAAGAAATTATAAAGATAGGAGCAGAATAAATGAAATTGCACTATCGTTCTAAGAGCTGGTTCTTCAAATTAAAAAAAAAATACAGACAAATGTTTAGAAATCTTACCAGGGAATAGAAAAGACTTTTATCAAATTAATTAAAATATATGAAGAACTAAAAAAAAAAATAGACCCCCTCAAAGCAAAAGACCCAATCAAAAAATGGGCAACTGAAATGCATAAACACTTTTCAGATGTACAAATGGCCAATAAATACATGAAATAATATTCAACATCTCTGGCCATCAAAGAAATGCAAATTAAAACACTGAGAGTCCATCTTATTCCAGAAAGAATGGTTATCATCCAGAAATCAAACAATAACAAATGCTGACAAGGAAAAAGGAAAGTTTTTACATTGTTGGTGGGAATGAAAATTAATTCAACTACTATGAAAAATGGTGTAGAGAGAATTCAAAAAACTAAAAATAGAAATTCTATTCCACTCAGCTATTTCCTTTGTAGGTAATTTCTTAATGATTTAAAGATGTATCATGGTGATACATGCATATCCATTTTTATAGCAGCACAACTGGTAATAGCTACTTTAAAAGAGATCTGTATGTCTTAATCTGCATGTGTTAAATCTTAAAAGAGATCTGTATGTCCATCAACAGATGATTAGATAAAGAAAATGTGGTATTTATACACAGTGGAGTACTTAATAGAGTATTAGTCTATTATGAAGAAGGACAACTTTGAGTCATTTGTAGGAAAATTAATGCACCTTGAGACCATAGTGTTAAGTGAAATAAATCAGACACCTGAGTTTAAATATCACAGTTTTTCTTATATGAGTATTCCAAAGTATAAATAATCTAAAGAGCAAAATAAAGGATCAATAATAGGAATCACAGAGATCATGTGCAAATGAGAAAAAGATTTAGAGATGAAGGAAGTGGAGGAAGGATAGTAAAAAGAATTAAGATGTTTTGTAGTGGGTACCAACTCTCCACAATGAATAGAATCACGATGTACTGTAAAAGTGTACTAATAAGATTTATAAAATAAAATGAACACCAATTAGCAAAAAAAAAAAATACATTTTTAAAAGTTACTGTGTATCAGCAAAAGAAAAAAGAGAGAGCAAAGATGAAGACAAGATCGTAAGTAGTCTCAAAATACCTGAACAAAGGATCAGTGAATCTGAAGATAGTTCAATAGAAACTACCCAGATTGAAACACAAAGAGAAAAAAAGAAGATAAAAAGACCAGAATATCCACAAATAATGTGGCAGCAGTCTTGGACTCAGATTTGAAAAAGAAAAGAGAACCTGAGGCAGAAGAAATATTTTAAAAATAATGGCTGAGACGTTTGTTTGAAATTAATGAATATCACCAAACCACAGATATAAGAAATTTAGAGGATGCCAAGCAAGAACAGATAGCAAATAAAGCAAAGCAAAGCAAACAAAAAGACACATATACACCTACAGATATCATAGTCCAGCTTCCTAAAATAAAAGACAAAGAGAACATCTTGGAACCATGAGAAAAAAAATGGATAAAGGACAAGTAATATAAAGGTAAGAATTACAGTAGACTTTTTTATGCCAGAAGATAATAAACAAGACATAAGAACTTTTCAATAAAATAAAATTAAAATTCACTGTCAGTGGACCTGCTACAGGTAGGTAAAATCAGACAGAGGAAGCTTTGTTCACAAGAGACTCATGGCACAGAACTATGATCCCTTTACTTTCTCCAGATATCTTTGAATTGTGAAATAAAAAAGAAATCACTGTCTTCTTTTTTAAACTATATTTTGGACCTTAAATTAAAAAGGGCTTAGTCTAACTAATACAGATGAAGAACAATTTTTTAATCAAAAGAGTGGTATGATCTCACTTAGATTTTATGAAAGAATGATATTTGGTGTGACTAGACAAGGAAGAGTTAAGGACTAGCCTAATCACCAGCGACAAAGTTCACTTAGACCAAGTTTAGTAGTGGAAATGGTAAGAACTGGTTTGACTGAATGTGTTTGAAAAGTAAAACCTACAGCATATAGAAGGTTGGAATATAAGATATATAGAAAGTAATAGTTATGCCTTAATATAAATTTTTCTTACAATGTATGGGATGGATTTAAAATATACTGCATTAAGGGACCCTGTAGACAGATTTAAAGAAGGAAACCAGGACGTGGTTTTGGACATGTCAAATGAGGAGTGGCATTAAATGTTCAAGTGAAGATATTAAAATGCCAGTTTGTATAGGTTCATAGGAGAGGTCCAACATAGATAAATTGGAGTCATCAATATAGAGAAGTATTTGAAGTCATAAGACCGGAAGAGGTCATATGAAGACCTAACCATAGGACTGAGGATAAACCTATAAGGGAGACTGAGAAGATAGACCCTATGATGTAGGAAGAAAACCAGGGAAAATCAAAGTTCTAATCTGGAAGTAAGGAGATTTAATCTAAGAGCTTCTAGGGAGTTCTGGAAAAAGGGAATAGACACTGTACAAAATGTTTCTGCATCAAGTGATGAAGCCTAGGAAGCAATTTAGTCATATGGACAAGTGAAGGAACAAAAATTTTCCTTTTTTCAATGACCTCTTTTTTTTTTTTTTAAATATCATTTTGCATTTTCTTTTTCTGCTGAGAATAAGAGAGAAAAGTTCCACAATCAAAGTTCCACAGAGAGAAAAGTTGCTGCTGCTGGAGAGAAAGGGAAGAAACTGCTGTCTGAACAGGTAAAAAGAGGATAGAATCTGGATTTTAGAAATGCTATTTCATCCATAGAAGCAGGAGGAAAGGCAGAGGAAGAAGATTCAGGTAGCTTGGTAAGTGTGGGTTTGGGAGTTTGTGCAAGTTCTCTTCTGAGTATTCATTTTCTCATGAAACAGAACAAAGTTTTCTACTGGTAATGCAAAATAGGAAGACAGTGTTAAATGTTTGGTATCAGAGGAGAAGGGCATGCAAGAGAGGCTCAGGAAACTGGAAAGGTGGATAAGCTATGGAATACAGCAGTGTGCAGGGCAGCATTAAGGTCCCATAGAGTATGGTTATCATGAATGTGGATGTTTTTGTCCAGTCAAGTGCATTGTTCTTTGACTGGAGTTAGCTGGACTTCACTATGTTTGGTTTGCTTTTGGCAAATAGTTTGATGGGAAGGTTGGGGTAGGACAGTTGAGGGCATATGGGAATGAGTCATGAATGTTTTACTATTCCATTCAAATTAGAGAGAGAAGGAAGTGAAGATGTGGATTGTAAGGGCAATGAATAGGTGATAGAATCAATGGATTGCTCAACAATGTGGAGCATAAGACAGTGACATCTGAGCAGTTCAGAAATGTGAGTTAAAAGTAGTAGGGAGAGAATGCAATGGTTGGAAGTGAAATAAGGGCATAGATATTTGTAGTGATTGGAAATGAAGAGGTCTTGGGTAAGAACGAGGGTATCAGTGGCTGAGGTCACAGAACTAAAGCTCCAGAAAGATCAGCTCTGTGCTATTAAAAGCACTGAAAGTTATTACAGAAATAGTGCTAGAAAGAGTGACAAAGATCCAGGAGCTTGGCGATGAATAGCCCAGGAAGATGACTGTACCGAGTCACTTCACATCACTTTTACAGTGACTCTAGAGACGTTACAATGATTATTTCTGCACACATAGGAGAAAGCCGACACAGAGTAGTCAAATAACTTGCCTAAAATAAGACAGAGACACAATTTTTTCCTTAGGTAATTAGGATTCCTGATGAACATGCCAAAGATTAATTCACACTTACCCTTCAGGACCAGCTTCAGAATTAGTAGTATGGAGAGTGATTAAAAAAATATGTTGACTATTTAAATTTAAAAAATTGTATCGTATTGGACACATTGCTATTAGTCCCCTTAAAATATTCCCTTTTACTTTAAACATTTATTCTGTCATTCTTGCTGCTTTCTAAAACAGTTCTGGAAGTCCTCTTTCATGAGTATGGTCTAATTGCATTGCTGTGGCTGTCTTGACATTGTTAATCAATTAAAAAAATTTATCTTTCCTGATCATTCTGACTTTGGGGAAAAGGCAGATTTGGTGAATAAAGTGGCTGAAGACACACTGTAATATTTTTACAAGCCTAAATTTCCACTGACTCACACTTGGCAGTAGTAATAATGGTACAGTATTTTTGATGACACTTGTAAGACAAGAGAGACAAATTCTCAAACTGCTTCAGAAAATGGCAAGAGCAATGGGATGAGTGTATCCAAAGCAAGTATTGTGAAGGGGATTCATGGCAAGGTGTTGCCCTTTACTGTAATGTTTTTAAAAATTTTATATATTCACTATATATTTTGATCACTCTTTGTGCAAGACTATTCATAGACTCATAGAAAAAATGTCTCATATTGTTTGCTAATGTCTTAACCTATTTGCTGCAATCACACAATTATCCTGTGAGGGTAAATGACCCAGTTTCACAATTCCTTTCTAGTTTGATGGGCAGAGTATGTAAAAAGAGCAGAAGGGTTCACTGCAGCTGAAGGAGAAAGGAAAAGGGTAACAAAGATAGAAATGGAAAGTGACTTAACATTCGCTTTACCTTCTCTCAGATAACAGAACCCAACCAAAGTGACACACAGGACATTTATAATCTCACAGAAGAACGTTGGACATACTGAATTGATTGCACCTTAATTCAGTGACTCAGACGACACTGTTGTTTACCTTTGTTTTCAGTAGTCCCCAGTGAGTCAGAGATTCTCCATCATGGTTGCTACGTGGCAACCAGGATTTTAGCATGTCATGCAGGTGACAAATGTCCTGCAGGTAAGGGGAATGTCCTAGTTCGTTTGCTGCTGCTATAACAAAATCCTACAAACTGGTTAATTTGTAAAGAATAGAAGTTTGTTTGGTTCAAGGTTCTAGAGAACGAAAAGCCCAAGAGCAGGATGCTAGCATCTGGTGAAGGCGCCTGCTGCATCCTAACGCAAAGGAAGGGAGCATCTGCACATGCGCACCAAGAAGACCTGTGGTGGGAGGCAAACTCATCCATTTGCCAAGAGCTCGTTCCCTCAAACCTTTGTAACACATCACTCCATTCGCAAGGGTGGGCCTTGTGAACAACAGAGTCAAGGTCCCACCTCTTAAAACTATTACAATGGCAATGAAATTTTAATATGCATGTTGAAGAGCAACACTCAAACCATAGCAAGAAGCACCATCCGTTTTAGTAAAAACCAAAACCCAAAACCCCAAACAAAAGCTTCCCAAAGACTTCCTCTTATATTTGATTGGCCAGAATTTACACTTCGTGCCCATGTCTAAATCTTTCATTTGTTGAAAGGAATGAAATCTCTGTTCGTTTAGCTGAGATTCATCTCCAGCCTCCTCCCAAGGATATGTGAAAGAAAGTGCCTGCACCGTCCTAGGCTGACTTATTCAGCCCTCCGGTTCATAGCTACTGTTACTCACTGTGCTTTCTCAAGGCTCATCTTTGGGACCCTCTGTACTTACTAAAGCCTTGTCCTTGGCAGGTAGCCACAACTCCCCTTCACAACCCTGCGAAAACTCTCGGCCTATAAGAGAGTTACTGGCCTGGTCTAAGTGCCAGAGGTCCCTCTCAGGGTTGTTCTGAAATAAACCTGTCCTGTTGAGCTACTACCTTCCTTTTCCCCTAACAATATGGCCACTAGGAGGAGCCTCAACAAAATCTGGGCTCTTCTAGTGAGGAAAAAGGGGAAAAGGGCCTATGGTAGTGAACACAGAGGAGTATGAAGGTGTTTTTGTCTCAGGTACCCCTAACACAACATCAATGGAAATAGTGTTTCACATGAACGTGGTTTCCCATGGGTGATAGAGATTTTATTTCATTTTTTAAAAAGTGTGTGTGGCTAAACATTAAATAAGTTTATTTTTAGGACAGCCCTTTATGGTGTTCAAATTGAGAATTTTGTACAAAAAAGAAAGAGAAGCTGAAACTAGAAAAAAACACATGAGTTGGGAATTTTGGTATCTGGTTCAGGGTAAAGTTACAGCCTCTGAAGGGATATAAGTCTATACAAAGAGATTAATAATAAGTCTATACAAAGAGATTAATTAAATTACAGGGGATCAGAGCAGAAAAGAAGCTTTATTTTAAGGACATCCATGCCAGGGAAGGAAGAATATTGAGAGATTAAATAAATTCATCTAAACAATTAAAAAAAGAGTCAAATTATAAAGGGTTTAAGTACAATGATTTCAGAATTATCTCCTAAACCATATTAAGCATCGTTTCTATTTCTGTTTGTGACATCTTTCCTTGAGATCAGAAATGAAGAGGAAGGGCTTAAAGTCAGGCACAGGTAGGAGGTAAATGATGATTTGCCCAGCATGGAGGTAGCACATGGGTGTAACGAAGCCTTATGTTTGCTAGTGCTCAACCATTTACAAAATCCTTTCCCATGTGATCTCTTTGTGGATGGAGAGGGCTACAAATCAGTGTGGTTAAACCAGGTGAATAGCTTTTCTTCTTTTATACTCACTTGGCTATGTACCCACCATGACACTGCTAAGGTTTCTTCATAAAGCAGTGAGCACTGTTTGCATTCTTAGTTTTCTCCTAAAATATATACGTATATTCCTAATATGTTGGGAATCAATTATTCCAGGGTACAGAATATCACATGGTTTGGGAAAATTTTAACTCTCCAAGGATTGATATGTCCTCATTAATGCCCCCAACTCCACCACCACCAAAGCCTTCTCCTAAGGACAAGCAGTGATTTCAGGCTTGGATGAAGAGGACACTCACTGCTCCCTGGACATGGCAGGACTGCCAGGCTGGGAAACACTGGAGTTGACACACCAGCAATTCCCTTCCCACTGCCAGCCAAGCCTTTCACTCCCCACGTAAAGTGCAGGACGCAAGTACAACAACCCCTGTAAACATGACTTTTGTAATGAGAGAGACAAGATCAAGGTCTTGCAGAAGAAAGAGAGTTGATGGAAGCAGAAAAGAAGTAATAAATGTTAAAATATATTGCATCGATTCTATGACACACATTTCCTTCTTCCCCCTTCCCTAATTTGGTATCTTTTCAAACTGGGGGTTCCTGCGGTCTGCTGGGAGGACAGCAGTTGTAGTTGTTATTGTTATCTCATCTCCAGCACAATCTGTGAGTGAATATTGACAGAGGGAGAAAAAGTCCAAGAGACAAAAGAGGATCATCCTTTTAAGAAATGCTGCACCATGAATGCTTTTAATGGCACAGAAGATGCTGTTGGTTCAAATTGATGACTCACGGTATATGGTATTGTCTTTTTGCATAACAAATTATCTTTAAAATGTAGCAGCTTGACACAACATTACCTCAGTTTCTGTTGGTCAAGATCTATGAAGTGTTTACAGTCATACCTTGGCACTCCACTGCTTTGACACTCATCGAATTTGCCCCCATGCTTGCTTCTGGTTGTCACTGCACCTCCTGAAACCAATTAACGGAGTCTCCAGGTACTACTACAGTTGGGTTTTCTAGATCGCGGTCACTCATGAAGCTGCAGTCATCCAACGACTGGCTTGGGCCGCAAGGTACACCCCAAGCTCACTTAGGTGTCTGCTGTTTAGAGGTACCAGTTCCTCACCACGGGGGCCTCCTGACATGTTATGACAGTGGCTGGCATCCCCTGAAGTGACAGATCCAAGAGAACACTGAACTTGGAAGCCACAGTGACACTGTATGCCTGCGCCTACAGAATCCCACACTGTCACATCCACTTTATTCATTAGAAGCAAGTCATTAAGTGCAGTCAATACTCAACAGGAAGAAAATTAGTCTCCACCTATTGGAGGGAAATGTATCAAAAGAACTGATGTGGTAGTTTTAAAACTCCCACTCTGGAGCAAAAACATGATTGAACAATCCTAGTCATTGACAGAAACTTTTTTATTTTTATTTTTTATTTTTTTTGGTTTTTCTCCGGTACCCGGAACTGAACTCACGACCTTGTGCTTGCCAGGCAGGAGCTTTGCCGCTGAGCTAAATCCCCAGCCCCTCATTTTTATTTTTAATGTATGTATAAGAGCAATGTATGATAAACTAAAGCCTAACAGAGCTCTTTCTTAAGTGTAAAACTCTTAAGCAATATTAAAGTGCCATGATGTGATTTATAGAGCTTTTTTCCCATGATATAGAAAATAATCTGCTGTATTTTAGGTTCAGTATATACAGGTTACCCATCTTTTAAAATCACTGAAAAGCAAGCTTTGGAATCAATCACCTTTACTGATATAACAAACCAGTTGTAACCACTAATCCATTTCCCTGATATTTGCTTTTTAAAATTAAGGTATCATAATCTGATGAAGTGGTATCTTATGGACTTTTATAAGAATTTTTTAATCAGCTCTATCTTGAAGTAAGTGCCTTTTTCACTTCCATTTTTTCCTTGATGTTCACATCTTAGCAAAATACTATATACTGCATGGGCCTTTTCATAATTATCCTAGCAATTTAATGGGTGGTTGGGGACTGGAGTTTTCTACCCACATATTGCAAGTTCGGAACATAAACAAAGCAAAATCCACCAAGCTAGGGTCCATGTTCCATGGGGCCATGCACATAATCATGCTGGTTATTAAAATATTGAGATAATTCCATACCAGAAGGTAATAATCACTTCTAATCTCCAATCCCCTTACTACCGCCCATGACTTCCCCAGGATCCAACAACTAAGAGGAGAGGGAGGAATGTATTTTGACTGTCACTCCTTGTCTTTGGATGGCTCTAACAGAAATACCATAAACTAGGTGGCTTATATCAACAGACATTTATTCCTCACTGTACTGGTCCAGGATGAAGGGTCTGGTAGATTTGGTGTCAGGTGAGGGCTCACACTGCGGTTCATAGATGGTGCCTTTTCTCTTTTGCCGTCACATGATGGAAACGAGTAGCTAGCTCTCTGGGCCTCTTTGCAGGGGTACCCTCATGACCTGATTACCGCCAATGAACGGCCCCACCTCTTAACGCTATCACCTTAAAGACTAGGGTTCAACGCATAAATTTTTGGTAATATAGTCAGACCACAGCACTTTTTTATCTATGATAATGAGAACTAATTACTGCTTTTATATTCATTTAAGGGAGTGAATTGCACTTAGAATAGGGCAACTCTTAGTTTGATATCTAAATATATCTAAATTTTGGTTGCTGTAGATTCTTACAGCAACCAAATGTCATGTTTTGTGGATTCACAAACTGAATGTATTTTAGATATAGTGGAAGCTACTAAAAAAAAAAAGAGGAAGAGAGAGGTGAGGCGGGGGAGAAAGAAAGTTATTTGACATGTAAAAAGATCACTATAATTTAAGGAGTATTCCAAATAATGCCAGAGTTAAAGGGCATTGTCTATATTTCTTAGTGAGAGAAATAAATACTTCATAAATCTGATCAGTATGTCTATTAAAATAAAATGCACAAGCTGGACAAATATTTTATATGAATATATTTTCTGGTGATTTCCATCTTTTCTCATAGCACTGATTCTTTAGAGACTTGTCAAGATTATGGATTCACACAAGATTATGGATTTAACACAAGCATAATGTTTAAATAATTTTTTTTTTGAGACAAGGTCTCCTTGTGTAGTTCAGGCTGGCCTTGAGCTCACTATGTACTCCAGGCTGGCCTCAAATTTGTAGCGAGCCTCCTGCCTTAGCCTCTCAAATGCTGGGATTACAGGAGCAGCACTGTACCTTGCTAAATAAATATTTAAGAGATTTTTGTAAACAAAGTAACATTTTTCCTAAAAATACAGAATACCTACATCTACAAAATAGTCAACTTAGAATAAATTTCCAGGTGTGCTATTTTCCTGCTGAAGTCAAAAACTACAAATTGAACACAAGAATTGAAGTATTTCTAGTAACTTATGGGATAAGTGGACACACTTATGTAAGATTTTAGGATAAACTGGCATGCGTAATATTTTGAAAAGCAAAGCCAATAAGCAAACAAAAAAACCTGAAAGCAAATGATGAATTCAAGGTCTTTCAACAGGACCCCAAACCCTATTTTAGTCATTATTTGCTCTATAAGGATAATAATTTAAGTGAGCTAATATATGATCATCACAATAGGGCTTAATTTTCTAACAATGTCATCTGTCTGCATAAAGATGAGAGGAAGCAACTACAATACCAAACCACAACAGCTTTTAAATTTAATTCTGATTTATAAACCAGAATTAGAATATATATGATGCTTTGCCAAATTTATATACAAACACTTCATATACACATATATGAATTTGACAAAGAATAAGCGAACAAAGATGCAAAGATATAAAACACCACTGACAATATTACTGAACTGGACTGTTCTTTGCAGTTAGCTTATTGTTTGCCTTTATTTTCCTCAAGTGGTTTCCAAACTTAAGGTGACCAAATACTTGGAAGTCCGGACGCCCTCCACAGACCATCCTGAGTTACCGATGCATTTAATCCCAACATAAAATTATACTAGCTATAGGGACAATTTTACCACCAAATGATACGATTTCATTATGGTTTCTACAGCTCAAAAATAGTACTACCGTAAAGATTTATTAGACCACATTTCATAGCAGGATAATAAATAACACAATCTGAATCAAGCCATCTAGCAAGGCATGATTCAGAGACAAATTGCTGAGACAACTGCTCAAGTTTAATTTCCTGCTGTTCCCTCTACTTTGCTTTTACCTGGCCTTAGCTCCTAGATCTGCTCTCTTGAATCCTGTTCATCGAACTTGGCCCCATAGCATCTGAACCTTGAGTCCTCCCTGTGAATATGGTGTTAGCGCACTCCAGTAGCTCTGCAGTCTATTTCAGTGAAGCAAGGGGATTGAGGTATTCGAGATACTGCCACCATATAATTTTGAGGTACAGTGCCCTCTCATAGGTAGTTTCAGAAATGTATATACTTGATGAGAATTCCTTTTTTTTTTTTTTAGGTGGGATTTTGAGACTTACCTTTTCCAAGTATTTTTGCTCCTTTTCAAAGCCCTGGTTCCTTAGAAACTGCTGCATGACCCCTGCGCTGTGCTCTGGATGTTTGTGTTCCCCCAACTTCACATGCTGAAGTCTAATTACCACTGTGGTACTAGGAGGTGATTACATCATGAAAGTAGACCCCTCATGAATAGAATCAGTGCCCTTACAAAAGGGACCCCAGAAAGTTGCTCTGCCTAATCCACCACGTGAGGACACAGCTAAAAGTGTCCAGCAAACACATGAACCAGGGCATGGGCACTCCCCAGACACTGACTATGCCAGCACCTTCATTGTGACTGTCCAGCTTTCAAAACTCTGAGGGATGCTTTTATTGTTTATAAGCTACCCAGTTTATGCATTCGGTTATAGTGGCACAAATGCATAAGACAAACCCCTATATTCTGGGTTATAATTATTAATAATAATAAAGTTACCTACTGAGTATTATTTGTCAGGTGTTGACACAGTTTTGAATCTTAGTAAGCCTATAAAGAGCCAATAATCCCAAAATTGTAAATAGAGATGTAGAAAAATTAGGTAATTTGCCCGCAGACGTGTGGCTATTAAGTGGCTAAATCAGGAACCCAGCCTGGACTCCTGAGTCCCATCCATGATCTCTTTGTCAGTCATCATGCTTTGCTATCACCATGGAGATCAATTTTCCGTATTATACACAGGCCTTAAGGGTTCTTTCCACCACTCTCACTTGAGATTGCTCTCACTCAGGTATCCAAAAATAAATTATTTCACTGCCACCTGCTACTAAGGGGGCGGAGCCCAAGGCTTATGCTAATCAGTAATTCTTAAAAGAATGGAAATGCATGCCTGAAAAGAATCCTGCTACACAATTACAAGTTGGCTATGGGTACAGTAACCCAGTGTTACTGCTTGGGTAGTAAATACCACAATATATTATTCAGATTTATTGAGGAATACAGTATTTCACATTTCTTGCAGACACTTCAAGTCTCTGCACTATAATTAAGCATGTGAATTTTAAAGTAAGAATGAACTATTCATAATTATTTTCCATGACCTTGAGGTCATCTTTACCAACGGTATGGTTAAGCCACACATTACAGTAGTGTTATTAACACTAATTCAACTTTCCTTGTTAAATAGTGGTTTTATATCAACAATCTAGGATAGTGTATTTATCCCATTTTCTTTGTGATTGAGTCTTGTTCAGTCTTGAGATTCTTTTAAAAACCAAATTGTTCCCATATTAAAAATAAACACAATTAAACTGCTTTAGTTTTCTAAAAGCATTATTCCCCTTCCAGATAGTATCATCCTGATGCTTCCAAATGTAAAATTTTTCAGGTAGCTGAAGTTTACATCTCTACTTATGACAGAAAATCTTTTGATGAATTTATTCTCACCTTAACTTAGCAGAGGAGCAGAAATGTATTGTTCCTTAACTCAGTTATATTAATATATATTGCGCATATATTAAGCTGTAATATAGTCACGTCTTTGGAGCTATCCTGTACAAGAAAAATATACTCATCACAATATAGTCCTTGCTTATCACAGACTTTTCCATTAGCAATAATTGCACCTTGGATAAACCTCATTGGCTACAATACTGCCACCGCACAAATGTTTTTTGGGGGGATTTCTGACTCTTTGGAGTTGACTGTGAGGCAACTTACTTCCCCTTCCACCTGATATCCTACAATTCTACCCTGCCCCCCAAATATGTTCACTGAAGTCATTACATATAATGTATGCATTATGTCAGTAAGGTTCTTCATGAGATTTGTAAGGCTCTCCAGGTAGGCTAAGACAGTTTTTCTTATATATGTTGTGGCGTCTATGTGGCCTATAGCACTTCTTAGTGTCTCTGTGGGCTTAAACAGTATTTTGATTTTTTTTTTTTTTTTTTTTTTTGGTTTTTCTCCGGTACCGGGAACCGAACTCACGACCTTGTGCTTGCCAGGCAGGTGCTTTGCCGCTGAGCTAAATCCCCAGCCCCTATTTTGATTTTTTTGTTTTCAGGTCTTCCTACCATTTCCCAACATTTATTGCTTAAAAATATTTTAGTGAAAAGTGTCTCTGAATCAAATTTTAATTTCCATAAATGTCTTGGGCAATGGCTACAAATTAACACGCAATTTCAACTGCTATTCTTTGGCAGTATGTTCAGAGAAAGGGTGACCAGATCTTCATACCAGGAATTATTAAGGGCTGCCAATGCGTTTCCTAGTGAGAAGCACTTAACTTTCCAGTGTTCATCATGATAAGAAGGTTGATAGTTCAAACAATTTATTGCTGCTTTATAGTTTACATAATTAAATGAAACGTGTTAAACTCAAGGGAATTTTAATAGGTTACTTGCAATTGTTATTGCAGGCAACAACTTGTACATGATTTTATTTCCAAATCCACAAAAAACAAATTTTATACAAATCAGCACTGTAAAAATGTCAATTACAGCCCCAGAGGCTTTGCTGGCAGAGTAATTGTCTAAATTCTAGGATATGGGAAACAGGTTTTTTTTCTGGATTCGTTTTTTTTTTTTTTTTTTTTTTTTTTTTTTTTTTTTTTTTTTTTTTTTTTTTTTTACAAAAAATTTACAAGTGAAATGTTACTACGAAAGTTTTTATAAGGAATTTTTGCAAAACATTTACATTTTACCATCAACTATTTCTGTTTTAAAATCATTATGTAGATTTAATACCCTATGCTGCACATCAATTTATGTGGGATGACAACTTGGTGACATGCATAAAAAAACACCACAAGGCATTAAAATGGAGACTTAAATACAAATATTGTTGCAATAAAACAGTTATAAAATTGAAAAATAGGACCTAAACATCATGCTTATCTAAGTTTGACAAATTAACTTTTTCTCCTAGATTACACACTTTTATTACTGCTCTCATGAGAGTGTGATAAATAATGACAACATCAAGTTCTAATGTAATCAGCAACACATACACAAACCTAACCAAAGAAAGTATACTATAAGAAAAAACTACTCTAACACTGGAGTTCTACCATGATAAATACATAGCTTTGCACTGATAATTACAAAAAAGAAAAGTTTTATAACGGTGGCAAAGGGAATGAACAGTGAAATGCCATTAAACAAGACTCTACTGCACATCTGTGCCCTATTACTTATAACAGCTATATCCCACTGAGTCAAATAAAGGACACTGAAATTTACGATTCTTGTAAGACAGAAAAGTGGACTCAGAATGGTATGCAGAACAGACTGTCAAAATATTTCTAATTTCAGTGGTGAAATGTGCACCTGCTAACACAAATTAATATATTTTATATGCTATAAAGCTATCCAGATTCAGTTTGATAAATTTATAATAGGCCTCATTGTTGATTAAAAAGTAACTTCCATTTCTGATGAACATACATGGATTTGCGTTAAAACTAGTTCAGGGAATAATGATGCAGAGTGCTCATACTTGGTATTAACAAGAACAAAAAGTGTCACTTGGAGGAAACATGATTAAAACATTAAGAAAGTTTCTTTGCATAAAAAAATTTATAGCACTGATTGTGTAGCATAATGATAAAATATATATTTGATGTTTCAGCTCCTATGTAATAAAATTAAAATTAACACTACCAAATTCCTCTGTACCAAACAAAACAACAAACTAATTCTGATGTTTTAAAGCCAGATACATCAGTTGTTAAGTGTACATTAAATAAAATATACAAAACA
This sequence comes from Chinchilla lanigera, assembly GCF_000276665.1. Taxonomy (NCBI): domain Eukaryota; kingdom Metazoa; phylum Chordata; class Mammalia; order Rodentia; family Chinchillidae; genus Chinchilla; species Chinchilla lanigera. Next base: position 24,015,524 of record NW_004955410.1, on the reverse strand, counting down.
ATTTACAAAATTCAACTAAAATTTAAAGACTTTGTTACAAGTCTACAAAAGCTTTAAGAAACTTGAAATTTATAACCACAGTGTAAAAATTTTTTTCCTTTAATCTCAAAGCTTTTTTATACAAACTGAAGGCACAAAAGACCTTCAGTTTTATATAACGCTACAAAGGGCTGGCCTAAAGTGTACATAGTGTAAACAGTGATCATTACAGTATTTCTCCTTCATCAAAAATACAAGAAACATCACAATTTTGGAAGCGAATTCGCATGAGTAGTACTTGTCCTGAAATAATAAAGAATGCATGAGGAAACATGGACCTATTTTCAAACAGTTCCCAAACCAATGATATTAATAAATCACAGGTAAAAATTTTAGTTCTCAAATGGTTGATTTCCTTTTATGGTTCTATGTAAATACTTACTAGAAATGAAGATTTTACTAATATTTAAGCTATTAGAATAATCCAATTTTTATCATATGAAACTTTTGGCCATCTTTCCTAATACAACCATTTTCTATAAGATCCTTGCATGAAAAATGAAATATATCTTTGTTTTTTCTTTAGTAACTATTTGACTGAAAAGTATTCTGACTTTCAAAAAATAATTTTTATTTCATAATATTGTATCTATTATACATTTGTTAGGCCGCCTAGATGTTTAGGGAAAATTCATTTACTGATAGAGCATAAACATATAAATTCCTAATTAACATTCTAACAGACTAGAAATAAAATGGGGTTGGCCAATTTTTAGTAAAGGAAAACAAAAATTATAAGATAGTTAAAATATAATTTTCTGCTGGCCTTGAAAAAGTGTGATAATTCTTTCTTTGGCTACCAAGTCAAAGCATAAAGAATTTTGCACATTGTCAACATAACTCATATTTACAGATATGAAACTACAAAACGATTTATAATCTATGCAAATATTTCCAATATAAACATTTAAAATGAAATGTGGTTCAACCTAGGGTTAGGAATATAATCAGTCCTAACTTTAAAACATTGCATGTTAAGTTGCTTCATTTTTCTTTCTGAAGCTATTATGTGTTTTAACTATTTTTCCCCCCACCATTTTCCTAAATTTTCAATCTAAAAATTTAACCTAAGATTTAGCTCTAAGTTCCTCTTTTGTCTCCAAAATGGAGAAAGTAATTGGATTTCACTGATTGTCTGAATACACACTACTATAATGTAGTGGTAATAAAGATCTGAGGTGCATCTCAGATTATTGTGTTGGAACTTACCTAATTTAATGTTTGAAGAATTTCTAATATTTAGAAAAGACGGCCAAAACTATTTTGAGTTGATTATCCAAAAATCAAGCTGAGGAAATATAGTATTATCCTTATCTTCAGTTAACAGTTTTCTGTCTATAGAGTAAAGGAAATATATGTAAATTATTATTGACTGAATTTGTAACAAAGTACTTTCAAAGAAAATAAGTCCAATTAAGGTCCAGCCTGCAAACTACTGAGGTCTGTCTTTTTAAACACATTAACACATGATGTTAAGAGAGAGGAGGGTTCCGTTTAAACGTTATGTGATATATTTCCAAATAACTACAATTTATACCATGAAGGAAATACTTTTCTATCTGTTTCCAGTATAACAGTTTGCTTTTTGTATTTTTAAAAATCTCAACACTTAAGGTGTTGAACCAAAACCCTGAAATACTTGAAAGAAGCCAAGAATGAAATCATGATTTCCTACTCTGTAATCCACTTAACCAGCCCGTTTCCAGATTTTCAAAGGTGTGTAAACTTAAGTGCAGCACTAGAGGTCTCTGTTATAAATAGCTTTTCAAAATTCTTCCATGTTGGTTGAAACACTGGGAGTTGCTGGGTTCGAATCTTGAGAAATGGCTGCGACGGTGACAATTCTTGGGGAGCCAAGCACCTCTGTAACCGATGAGTCCAGTTCCCCCGAGGTAACAATGGCAAGAGCTGTCCCACCTCCTTTCTTATTCTGGTGCGTTTTGACATGTTTGGAAAGGTGATCACTCCGCATAAATCTTTTAGAACATTCTGGGCATTCGAATCTCTTTTCACCTATAAGAAAAACAGGTGAATTTGTACACATTTTACTTAAATAAAATTGTAGTATTTAATACTTTCTCTTCTGGTCATGCTATAATTTTTGCATGGTGTGAAATTTTTCTGTATTTTGATCAGATGCACAGTATTTTTTTTTTCTTTATTCAAAGTACTATCAAATAAGCTGTGCAGGACAAGAGATAAACCATGTGAATGAGAATAAAAGGAGTTAAAGACTTACTTCTCTTATGGAGTAGAAATAAAAGCTCAAGCAGGTAAAATAACCATTCTGGGCCTCAGTTTCTGTGTCCACAAAAATACAATGGCTTCCAACATTATGATTTTAAAGATCTCTATCAGGCATGACAATATATAATGCTCAACACTCATGTCTGTTCTCTAAACCTGTTACTTGGGTTACATAGTTTTAATCCCCAGAAGTATGAGATGTCTTCAAACTGTTTTAAATGAAAAATTTAATGGTGTAGTGAGTTTTCACAAGGTAAAAATAATGAGAGGCAGGAACATACCACATTTCAAATGAAATAGTTTTTAGGTCTCACAGACTAAAACCGTTATTTTCTGCTATACAAAGTGATCCTTAAATATACTCTCTACAAAATGTAAGTGCTAGTGGAATTACTTTTATGTTTTCCAATAAAAACTAACTATAGAGTCTGCCAAAAAATGGTACATACACTTCAAGAAAAGACAAATAGCATGATGTGTTTTCAACAGATGGTGTTACCCTCATATGGCGGACCCTAGAGGATGCTGTATATCGCAGAAAACCCGCTACACTGCTGGCCCTTACAGAAACTGCATGTGTAGCAATCTTAATGATCAAGGTGACCCCAAGGGGCAATCTGCTGTACTAATAAATGTCTGGAAGCTAATGGTCACTACTTTGAGCACGTCTTGTAACTAAAGAGGATAAAGTAACTTGTATTAATCTCATGATGTCTCAATAAATTTAGTATTAAAATATTTACACGAATTTTTCTTTTCCTGAAGAGTATATATAGCTTTATGGTGAACTCTGTATATGTTAACTAGAAAAGAAAAAAAGGTCACTTTATTTCTGCATACAATGGATGAGACACATGAAAATTTGGTTAATTGGCACATCCTGATGTTCAAATGGTTAAGTATTGCAGATTTACCCTTCTGAAATTTTTATTTATGGGGATGAAATGATGTTTTTCCAGTTTGACAGTGATACTTGGATAAGAAAAAAATTTAGTTTGTTTGACTTCTTAGCCTTGCCTTTGAAGTACCTAGAGAAAATCTATGAAGTACCTAGAGAAAACCATATCAGGTTTTCCCCTTTTATTTGCTAAAGAATCAGACAACTTATTAATATTAGAGCAAGATTAAAGGCACCTGATTTACAGTCTAGGCTCTTTTTTATACTATACTGGCACACTGTAATGAGACACTGCTTTATTTTATAGCAATAAAAGTTGTGATTTATCAAATCAGGTGGGGATGACCTAAAAAGAACATGGATCATTCTGTACATAGCTGGAGATCAACTGGTACACGGTGGCCTCAACAAATATTTATTAGTTGTGATGTTCATAAACTTAGTTGTTTTTCTGACCAACATCTACAGAGTATCTACAGTGTGCCACAAGTGGTGATATGAAAAACGAACACGTGAGTCTCTGACTTTAAGAAGTCCCCATTCTCTTGAGACGTTTAATGCAACTATGTACTGCAGAGTTGTAAGTCCCAATTAAGAAACGAAGAAGTAATAGTTCCTAGCTACTGAGTAGCAAACCACAAGATGAATGAGAACTAAAGGTGACATGGCTAGTATGGCTAGTGTGTGGACTTCCTAGCCTGTCTACCTATTAAGTGGTGTGGGTATTCCATTAATTTCAAGCAATTAAAGCTGACAAGAATCTCAAATATGTGCTGCTTAGCTTTTTGGCTAAGATCAAGTGAAGAATCTCAAATATGCAAATTATGTTAATACAATTATACTTTCATTAGAGGAATTATTCATTTCAGTTCTTTATCCTTTTCTACAGTGAAGTTCTGTTTTCTGTTGTGTCAGATAATTTCTAAATTTCGCACCTAGCGTAAGCATGATCAGTATACCTCAAGGATGTAAAGACTATATATAATATCTTTTAATAACTTCTAAATACATGAATACTTTTTATAATTAATGCTTTTAGTTATCAAAACTATTTGTATTTGTTACAGTGGTAGGTGGAATGTCCAGACAAAAATGCCCATGTTCCAACCCCTGGAAGTTATAACCATGTTACATAGTAACAGGGACTTTCGAGATTTAACTAAGGTCATGGAGTTTAACACAGGAAAACTATTTTGACCTGGGCGGGCTCAATCTAATCACATGAGCTGTTCAAAGCAAACAGCTTCCTTTAGCTGATGTCAAAGAGGTTAGAAGTGAGAGGGCCCTGACGTGAGTTGCTGCAGGTCACATGGCAAATCTGACAAGAACATGAGCAGCCTCTAAGAGCAAACAATGGCCCCTGGTGACAGCCAGCAAAGAATGGGGACCCAAGTTCTGCAACAGCTGAGCTTAACTGATGATGTAAATGAATCTGGAAGCAGGTTCTTCTGCACAGCCTTCAGGAAGGAAGCCTGGCTGATACCATAAGCACTACACTTCGGCTGAACCTACTGGACTTGTGACCTAATGAACTATGAGATAATGTTAAAGGTGTGTAAAATATTTTAAAGCCACTGAATTTGCAGTGTTCTTTTCAACTTTGCTGATTTATAAAAATGGCTAAGTATTTTGCCAAATATTTACTATTTAAATGATCATATATTTTTCTTTTTCCATTAGTTACATGGTGAATTACTGCTCAAGTGATTTTCAATTGTTCAAACAGCCTTTTATTTCTAGAATAAACTCTACTTAGTTCTGATGCATTAGCCTATTCATGTACTGCTAGACTTGGTTTGCTAATCCTTTGCTGCAAATGTTGACACCTAGACTTATGATATTGATCTACAACATTTTTCTATACTCCTAGTAATGTATCTGCTGCCTGCTTCGTATGATAGAGGCTGAGAAACGTTTCTTCTTTATTGATTTTTAGAAAGAGGCTGTGTATAACTGATATTATTTCTCCCTTAATTGGTATAACTTAACAAATGCAATCATTTAGGTCCAGTTTTCTTTGATGAAAGTTTTAAACTACAAACCCATTTTATCCAAAAGCTGTAGGGCTATTCATGTTACCTATTTCTTCTTAAGCTTTGGTAGTTTCTGTCTTTTAAGGAGTTGATCCACAAATCTAGGGAGTAGATTGTATACATAACATTCCTTTACTAGTCATTTAATGTCTACATGGTCTTTGCTGATAGAGATAAATTTCTGTGGCCAGTCTGGCAAGAGGACTTAGCAATTTTACCTTTTCAGCAAACCAGAGTTTGCTTTCATTTTTTTTTTTCTATTGTTTTATTTTCAATTATTTCTCAGTTTCCTGTTTTTAGATTTAACTTGCTTTTCATTTTCTAGCTTCCTAATGTGAAAGCTTACCACAATATGGACTAAAGACTTTTCTTTTTTTTAACCAGTAAAGGGAGTTAACATTAAAAATTCACCCTTGCTGGGTTTGGTGGCGCACACCTGTAATCTCACCACTCAGGAGGCTGAGGCAGGAAGATCTTAGCAAATCCAGGCCAGCCTGGGCTACATAGTGAGTTTAAGGCCAGCTTGAACTACAAAGAGCCTGTCTCAAACAACTCCCCAATTCACTCTGAGCACTGCATTACATACATATTATTTTTAAATATTATTTTCTGTTAAAAATATTTTTAATTTTCCTTTAAATTTCCTCCTGACCCAGGGGTTCAGAAATATGCTGTTTAATTTCCAAGTGTTTGGAAGTTACTAGTTATTTTTGTTAAATTTGATTTCTAGTTTAATACAACTATGATCTGAGAACATGCTTTGTATGATTTCGAAATTCTTTTTAGTTTATTCAGGTGTGTTTCAAAGCCAGAATACTGTCTTCCTTTATGAGTTTTCATGTATTCTTTAAATACATAGTCAGCTGGAATATAATTTAAAGTAAGCTTTTATGTTTATAGTATATAGCTAGCTCTTTTAAAAAGAAATGCCATCTGACATTTGCTCCCTTTTAATTAGATGGTTAGACCATTTATATTTGATATAAATATTGACTTGACTAGAGTTAAATGTATCATCTTATTATCTGTTTTTTACTCTTGTTTTCTCTCTCTCCTTTTTTGGATTTGAATATTGTTTAATACTCTAATTCACAGAATGGATTCTATAATAATTTATGGATGACTAATATATTAGAATTACATTTTACTTTAAAGTCTTTTATTGTTTGCTCTGCCTTCCTTGAAGTCTCTCTTTAGTAAGATTTACTTTTAGGATGAAGAACTTCCTTGACATTTCTTTTTCTAAATCTTTCATTTGAAAATATCTTTATTTTGCTGTTGTTACTCAGGGTATTTTCACTGGATATAAAATTTTGAGCTAAAAGTTCTTTTCTTTTTCTGGCCTCCATTGTTTCTAAGGAAAGATTTGCCATAAATCAAATTTTTATTCCCCTGTTTGTGTCATCTTCTTTGGGGTCCTTTCAAGATTTTTTTGTTTTTCTTTTGTTTTTAACAGATGATGATATATCTGGGCATTGTTTTCTTTAGTTCCTGTTTTGAGATTGAGTGAGCTTCCTGAATCTATAATTTATACCCAAGATGAGAAATACTGTATCTTTTTATAGCTATTACATATTTTTTAATCTCAGCCATTATATGTTCACATTTTTCCTACATCAATCTCTTTTTCCTTTCTTTCTGGAAGACTGATGACTCATTTTAGATATTTCACTATATTCCACAGGTACCTGAGGTCAATCAGTATTCTGGCTTTGAAACACACCTGAATAAACTAAAAAGAATTTTGAAATCATACAAAGCATGCAACCTTTTTCCCCTCTTTTTTAGACTTAATAATTTCTAGTGCTCAATCTTTAAACTCATGATACATTCCTCTGGCTACTGAGCATATGATGAAAATTTTACTTTGACTATTATATTTTTTTCCATATAGCTAGGTTTTTCATTTGTTTTTTGAGACAGGATCTCACAAGTTCAGCTTGGCCTTGAACTCACTATGTAGTCCAACTCATTAGGTTGGCCTCAAATTAGCAGTGATCCTTCTGCCTCAGCCTCCTGAGTGCTGGGATTACAGGTATGCGCCACCACGCCTGACCCATTTAGCTATTTTTTACAGTTTCAATTTCTCATTCCTGTTTTTCCATTTACTTCAACCATGTTCATCTCTGTACACGAACCCTGGTTGTAACAGATTTAATATTTTTGCTAAATCAGAAAATCTGGATTATCATATCCTAATGTTAACTAATGTTGCCTTCTCTTTTGAGAAATATGTCATTTTTACTTGTTTCATAGTATGTTAAGTAATTCTGAATTGTCCCTGGACATTCTGGATATCACACTGCAGTAAAAGCAACCAAGCCATTAAGGTTGAGAATAGATGTTTCATCTTGCTTTCACTGAATTTGACTTTCAACATTGTTTTCCAGGATTTGCTATCTTGTCTTGTCTTTCTACGTAGCATAGGATGAAAATTAGGTTTATAAAATAGTTCACTTCTTTAGACCTTCATTTTATTTTTTTTGTATCTGACATATGTATGCACAGTTCAGAGTTCAGGCCTGAACTTCATTTGCTCCACACATAGAATTAGTGATCAGCTTTTATCTCTCTCCCCAAGACTTCCTTTTGTGTTTTCTAATCCACAGTGGACCCTTTTTACGGTTCCTACTGCCTGCAAGCCCAGTTTCTCTGGGGTCTCCTGTACTATTCTGCGTACATACTGTTAATAGGACCACTTTCAGAGTAAAAGTAGCATGGGACAAAAATAGTGGTGATTCCCCTCAGACTCAGTGGTAAACAAAGACCCCATTTTCTGGATCCTTTAGTCACAGATCTGAATATTACTGAGCCTTTTTGGTACCTATGAAGCCACTACTGCAGTGCAATCTTCAAGTGGGACTGTCTTAAAAGCTCTGGGGACTTCTTCTTACTTGGGTTGGATACCAATTCTTTCTCCTCGTGTTTGCTACCTGTACCTGCCATTCAGCAATTGCAGGGTCACACCAGAAGACAACAAGGGAGCAACTAACCCATGTTGTACAATGTTACTAAACTGTGACTTCACTTCTCAATAGCCTGTGATTGTTTACCTTTCATTTAGACGCTCAAGAAAATGAATTCTCTCCAGAGATTTAGTGTAACCAATGGGACTGTCAGGTTATAGACCATTTGATCCATTTTGGCTGACAGTGAACTGTGGGGCAATAGTTCAGAGCACTTGCAATATTCACTCAAGGATTTATATGAAGAAAGGCAAAGTCAACATAACTGACTGAGTCCCTGGTATCATCTACTCGGATCCCATTTTCCTTACCTTGTGAAAAACACTACTTTTGTTCCCAATCTATTTCCTTTACATTGAAGTTTATAATTACTGATTAATTACAAACACATAATTTTTATGAAATTTTTTCTTGAACAGCACACTTTAAGACATCATATATTATGAAAAAACTCATATTCCTTTACACAGAAGTGTTCAGGAGCTCTTTTGGACTATTGTAGGCAATGGAAAAGTAGTGGTATTTTAAATACGTAGAATCCCTCTAACATTGTCGGAAATTATCCCTAGATTGCCAGTTGCTCAGTAGATGAATAGCAAGTAAAATAGGGAGTGAACAAAATACAGTAGTACCTTGGATCACAAATGCTTCTGGCTGCAAACAATTTGGTTCTCAAAAGTGTTCAACAAAATTTGCTTCCATTCACACTGGGTCACAAACACAACTGTGGCCACCTTCCCCCACAAAACAGAAACAGGGCCATATTCCCCCAAATTGTAAAACTAGTGCAGTTCATGAACAGAGGTACCACTTTATCTACAAAATATTCATAAACTGTATTAATATACAAACACACTGATATGTACACCCTTATAGACAATGTTCACTTAGTTACATAACTGTAATATTTCCCAGTTAACAGGCAAAGTAAATGTAAAACTTTAAGGTTTATGACAGCAGCATTATTGACAGTAATGTGATCATACCTGTTAATTTCTTCTCCCCACTGAGACACTCACTAAAATAACAATAAAGTGGAACAAAGATAAGCCTATAGTAACAAAAAGAGGAGGAAAGGAAGTCAACAAAATAATGACCACATTTACATTTGTGGAAACCATATTTACATTTGTGGAAACCACAAATTTGTGGAGACCACATTTACATTTGTGGAAACCAGAAAAGGGATTCTCAAAGAAGAGGATATATTCTATAAGAGAACTGATTTGTTTCTGCAGAGACCTGTAAATATTGGGACTCAAAATGATGAAAGGGACACAGAAAAAATTAAAGAAAATTAAAGTCTACACAGAATATACTTCTATTATCAAAACAAGGGGGAAAATATTTGAAGATCTGTATTTAAAGAAATGGAGTCCCACAGATATTAGGCATCTTCCCATGTAACATACTGCCCCACCCAACTGCCTTAAAATGAAAGCTACCAGCTCATAATAAATTTTTAAAATCTTTCACTTAAATATTTTCATCAATCATCAACAACTTGAACAAAAAACAAGTACCCTGGACAGCTCAGGAGAATCTGTACAAGCCAGATACAGACAGAAAACTACATCAGAGCAAACATGAATATGAAAAAAAAAATTCTAGATGAAAACCAGGTATGCTCAGCAAATGCCTCATCCATACCGTGAGAACAGCATTCAGTAAGAAAGAAACAATGAAAAGCATTCTTGGAAATAAAGAACAGAAATATCTGATGACAGAGTTAAGGAATCTCACAGAAAACAAAGAAAAGTGACAAAGGAGTTAACAGAAATGCTGTAAGACATTAAAAAAAATCTAGCTAGGGAGTCCAACATAGGTTTACCAACAGCCCAGAAAGGATATAGAAAAAAAAGGGAAAATAAGTGAAGATAGAGATTACTCACTCAGTTAAAAGTTCAATAGTTATCAAATGAACCTATACCTTGTTACACTGTTATGGAATTAATAGAGTACCCAAGGTTAGAAGAAACTTCTTGTTGAGACACAGGATGGGGCCAGGCGTGGTGGCGCACGCCTGTAATCCCAGCACTCGGGAGGCTGAGGCAGGAGGATCCTTGTGAGTATGAGACCAGCCTGGGCTACAAAGTGAGCTCAAGGTCAGCCTAAACTGCATAGCGAGAACCTATCTCAAAAATACAAAAAAATAAAGATAAAAAGAGGATGGGTGCATATTGCAAGGACAGAGGAGGCAACCTGAAAGAGCTTCCAAAGGCCAAAAGATGGAACAATCTGGGCAAGAAAATAAATGACAGTATAGGATTCCAAAGGATAAAATAAATACTACTCAAGAACGCAAACTAGTGCAAATAAATTACTAAACAAAGAAACTGAGCAAAAGAACAATTAGGGAAGAAAGCATAACTTTCTTCCAGGAGAATCCCCATTAAAAGCTATATAAGAAATGAAAGAAATAGAGACATTTAGAATCCTACAATAGTAACAGCTATAGGCAAGGTCTACTAATGGATGCTATAAAAGTGAACCTTAATATTTTTTTAAAAGAGAAATAGTATATTTGCATACAGTCACAAAATATTCCCCCAAATTTCAACATATTTGATTACTGTGATTGTTTTAACATATGTTCACAAATTCTTTTTATAATCACCGCCCCCCAGGGTGATGTTAATTCTCTTCCCCCGAGAATAGACTGAACTTGAAGAACTGCTTCCAACCAACAGAATATGGAAAGAAAAAACCAGTAGCTTTCGTCACTGGCCCACACTGTGTTAGCCAAATCATCAAGATTAGTAAGACATATTCACACCAGTCCCCTCCCCATATGATACAATGAGAAAGGCACTAACACCTTTGATATAATTTCTTAGTAATTCATACCTTCAGTGTAAGGATGAGAAAACATTAGGTGAATCCAAAATAAGGAACATTCTATAAAATACCAAATCCAGTACTTGTTAAGTGTCAAGATAATAAAAGATAAAAGAAACACATTGCAGAGGCCTAAGGAGCCATGACAAATAAATGCAATGTGCTATTCTAGATTTAACCCAGCACAGAAAAAGCAAATCTGTTGTTTAATTAATAGTACTGTAATGATGCTAATTTCACAGTTTTTGAAAGTTACTGTGGTTATATAACAATTTAGCATTAAGGGAAGCTTGGTAAAGGGCATATGAGAACTATACAGTCTTTGTAAACTTTTCTGTTAAGAGTAAATTTATTTCAAAATGAAAGCAATAAATATGCCTGTAGGGGAGAAAATAAAGTCACCTATAAACACCCAAGAGAATAAAACAGATTTGTCATTGGTAAAATAAATGCAGGAAGACAAAAAAGCAATGCAATTAAAATAATTTGCAATCTAGAATCAGCCAATCAAATTAAGTCAAAAAATTAAAGAAGTTTTGAGATGAATTTCTTTTCTTTTTTTTTTTTTTTTTCCTTAATGAAAATGGACAAGAAAAGCCTCCAGATTGTAGTTGTAAGAATCAGAGCATGGCCAAACAGAAACACGGACAGCTCTGGCATAAGGAGAACTTGCATGGAGTTTATACTAATCTTGAAACTGTGAACTACCGGAGGTGATAAAGTTAGATGATACTAGGAAAAAATAAAATAAATTAGAAACTCCCACAAAAAACTAAAAACCATGTAAGAAAGGAAATGTAATGATAGTACCTACATAGCTATATGCAATTATTTACTAATTTTCAATTTTAGTATTAACTAAGCTATAAAACAGATTAGTGCTTACTGAAGATAATAAGCATTTTAACTTCAAGAGAAAGGGAAAGGAAACGTGTCACAGAAGAGGAAAAAACGATGAAACTTTATTATTATTATTATTGTTATTATGATGATGATGTAGTGAATCAGGAAGTAATATTTGGCCTGAAGTTTTATAAAGCAATCAGTGTCTTTGAATTGCACAATAGAAGGTAAATTTTCAACTCTTGATGCAAGAAGTCATAGTGACTAATACTGACCTATCAAGGAGGAGTAATAGACTCCTAACAGTAATAGTAATATTATTTAGCTATATGGCATCATCACAGGAAAAACAAAAGTACAAAATAGTTCAATGGTTAACACTGATTTTCTCTGGGCAAAAAAACAGGGGTAACAAAGAAGGTCTCTTACACTGTAAGCTCTCCTGTAAGATCTGATTTCTAAATGCTATGTACATCACTCTGAAAACCTAAATTTTTTTCCCAAAAAGTAACCATTATTTTTAGCAGTGAATGAAGCTAACTCATTTATTCACATTAAGTCAGTGTGTTTCTACTGACAGTAATGGTTAGGACACTTAGTATAAATAGTTCTTGCCATGAATGGCCAAGACTATCAATTTAATATACCCTATGGTAATGAATACTTTTTCCAAGTTTTTTAATACCATTTTAAACAAATTTAATGAACACTAAAAAGTAACTATGCTGAATTCCTTGAAAATAGCATTTAAAAATATGCTGATATTAAGCTTAATATTTCTCAGTGCTGACATGTTTTGTTTGGGGGCAGTGCTGGGGACAGAAGTCAGAACTTGGTGCATGCTAAAAAGCAAGTGCTCTACCACTGAGCTACATCCCGAGATCCTAACATATTTAAACAATTTTGTGCAGGAAGCATTCAAGATGTTTGTACCAATGAACAAATTTAAGTATACTTTCTGAATTATCAAGCCATTACACGATAATGGTTATTAAAAAGAAGACAGTCATTAAACTATTAAAATTGGGTTCTGAAGCGTATGTACATATAAACTCAAGTAAATTTATTTTGTGTATTTATATGAGCGTGGGCATATGATACAGAGGAACTTTACAAACTAATCATTCTTAGACGAAATGATGCAACCACAATGTGAAGTTTCAAAGCAAACAGAGTGGCAATTTTTGTTGGCTTCCCTAACTTGTCCCACTGCTGATCCAGGAAGAACACACTGCACTCTCCTACAGAATATTTTTCTAGAACAGACACAGTGTTGTCCTGGAATTAATTTTTAACCAGATTATATATGACAATGTCAAAAGGTAAGGTGGAATTAGAAACTCCATGCAATACCATAGAGAAAGGTTTTAAAATTTTTTTAAAAATTAAAATTCATAGCTTTAATATCAACTCTTACAGAGACTGAATCAATATACTAATATTCATTTGCATTCATACTTTATATATATGTCAATTAGGCAATTTTATAGCATTTTTAATAGATTTGACAACTACTTTTTTCTGAGACTGTTTTCTATCAATGGAGCAAATTTCTATTACAGTATTGCTGTAAGAATAAAAAATAACCCTCAAAATATCTGACATATAGTAGCTGATCAAAAAAAGTCAGTTCTACTTTCTGGTTTGTTCTATATGTACCTTACAATGATACAAATGAAAATCTAATTCAATAGCTTAGTCAAATTACTGTGTTCAGTAGTTAAAGACTAAATATGTCCTAGGCATGTTCTAAATAGAATGTTCTGAACAAAAATATGAAAACTGCCTTACTAAATATCATGACTTAATATAAATCCAGGGTAATCAAAATAGTACAGTATTGTATTGACATAGGAACTGACAAATGGATAAAAGCTCAGAGAATATGAAGAGAAATCTTACTACAAATCAGTAGAGAAGGAATGAGATGGGCAAAAAATGGCCGTCCACATGGAAGAAAAATAAAATTATGGTCCCAATTCATTTCATCATCGAAACAAAACAACAAAAAAACCCAGGCTGTTAAGAGGCCAAACTTACAAGGAGAAATTTTAAAAATGTTTAAAAACAAAACAAGGGGCTGGGGATTTAGCTCAGCGGCAAAAGCGCCTGTCTGGCAAGTGCAAGGTCGTGAGTTTGGTTCCCGGTACTGGAGAAAAACCAAAAAAAAAAAACCAAAAAAACAAAACAAAACAAAACAAAATCTTAGAACAGAAGAATACTTCATAAGTAGGCAAAGAATAAAAGATTAATATCTGAGGAAATATATAAATCCCTGCAGCTGATAAAAGCACAAAAATAAAAGACTAATAAATAATAGGAAGAAACTGCAATATGGTCATATGAATAAGAAAAGATAATAGGAAAGAAAAATGAGAAACGGAACAATGAACAGAAAAAGATACATACTGTAAATAACCAATATACACATGAAAAGATGCTTAATTACACTGATCATCAGGGAAAATGTAAATTTAAAAAAAAACCATTTTAGACAGACAAAATCTTTTGAGGCCTTACATTAAGTAGTAAGCACACAGTAGAGTAGAAACTAATCACTGCTATTGAAATACTGTAACATTCACTTTAGAGACTGTGGCTATTATCTAGCACAACCAAATATATGTATTTTGTTTATGATCCAATAATTCCTTTTCTCACACATGTTCACTGTATATTCACAGCCCCAAAATTTGTGATAGCATCTCAACAATCTGGATTAATACAGTGTGGTAGTCATGCAACAGAATAATATATTGGTGTTAAAAGCAATATATGTATTTGGACTGTCTCACTATCTCAAAACACAGTAAAATGATTCTGCAACATATTATTTATGTGATATTTCATAACCAAAACAAAACTATTATACAGACCAATGAATAATACATGTAAGGATATTAAAAATGTACTAAAAATTCAGACACAAATTCACAGCAGCTGTTATCTTCAATATTGACTTTTTACTGTAAATAATTTGTTTTCTAAAAAGTAACAAAATACAGTATTAACAACTATCAATTCTGAGTGAGAATTAAGTAGGTATTTATTATATAAAACTAACAAAGGTTACCAATAAAATCATCACTCTGTTTTCTTTTTAGCTATTTCAATACTTATATTAAATAAATTCAACATGGTATGCATATAAGGTAAGCAAATGAAACAAATTCCAGGTCATGTAAAGAAGCTGATGAAGCTTATGAGTAAAATGTACCTCAGAAATGAGGTAGAAAATTTTAATCTTCTGTATAATTGCTAAAGTGAATTCTGCCCCTTAAATTGTATATTTCTAATTTCATAGCTAAACTATTATGAAATCTTTCATTTTAGTACTGAAAAGGTAAGTTTGAAAGTACAAGTCCTAAAATAAACCAACTAACCTGTGTGGGTCCTTCTATGTCTTTGAAGCTCATCACTCCTTGTAAATCTCTTGCCACAAAACATCCAGTTGCATATAAAAGGTCTTTCTCCAGTATGCCAGCGGAGATGTGCTCGTAGGTGAGATGTTTTGCCATAAACCTTTCCACATCCTTCAATGTGACAGATATGCTGTTTCTTTTTTCCTGGTTCATTACTGCCTCTAATAAACACCAAAACCAAAACCAAATTGTTAATTACACTCCCCAAGTTAAGCTTATATTTATGAGAAAAAAGGGAAATGAAGGTAATTACATGTGCTTTTCTGAATAATTTGCTACACTGTAGTTACAGTAAAAAAATTTCATTTGAAGAAAACATAAAACAGGTCTCTCTGTGTTAAAAAAAAATGCTATGAAAATGTATTTGTTTCATTGTTTATGTCTATAAGGCAATTCAAGTTCTTTCCCTAGTAGGCTCTTCTGTTGGCTTAAAAGAAGAGGAAAAAAAAAAACCTCTAAGCTTTTCAGGACACCTTAACCTGTTTGTGTGAAATTCTAAAGGATGGCTAACTCCAGTTAAAAGTGTAAGGTGCAGAGTTTCATTTCTACCAAGACAATATGAAGAGATGCACGGACTGAGTTTCCCACAAAGCTGGTGAAAATTATAAAACAAACACAAGTAGATACGGAAACACATTTATTAAAGAAAATCTAAGAGAACTGGGGAAGAACAGTAAGAGTCTGTGGTGTCTGTACCAAGACTCACTTCTTCCCCTCACCACTATGCCACAGGAACGTAACAGAGGGCACAGAAAACAGGGTTTCCTCTCCTCCCTCCACCCAGCTAGTGGGCTATCTCCCCAGGAGGACTGGACATCGCATTTATCATGCTAATCCCAGCTACGTGTTCCAGGTGAATGTGGCTGAAAGGCAGGGACTCCCTTCCTCCACCTAACCCTCACAGCTGGGACACATGCTCTGTTGTGGTCATGGTACGATGAAATGTTATGGTCTAGACTGCCCTTGACTCGTGCCATTCACAATTCATAAACTGGAGTTTCTAAGCTGGGAGAAATAAACTAAGAAGACCTGAGCTTATTGATGGTCCTATCATCAAGCATACAGCTCCTAAAACAGGGTCACCCAGAGAGAAATGTGCCATGGCTTCAACCTCTGGCTCGAGAGTATTACCGCCATCTAAACTAGATAAAAGCATTACAAGAAAAGAAAAGAAAAGCATAGGCTAATTTATCCCTTGAGTACAGATGCAAAAATTCTCAATGAACTACCGGCAAACTGAATCTGGCAATATATAAAATGAGTTATACATCATAACCAAAAGATTTATCCCAGGAATGCAAAAGTGAAACACATGGCAACATATTAATGTAACATATTATACTGATACAACAAAAAATAAAAATCGTAAAATCATCACAACACAATCAAACATCCTTCATGATATACACAGCAAAACAGAAAGTGAAGTGAATTTTCTCAACTTGATTAAGGGCCCCAGAACTAACACTGTACTTGATGGTGAGGAACTAGATACTTTTCCCAAGGAAAAATAAAGGATGTGTATTTTTTGTCACTTGCCATTTCTATTGAATATTGTATGGGAGGTTCTACATATGGCAATTAAGCAAGAAGAGATACCACTCCAAACCCACTACTACAGGTACAATCAAAAGGTCAGATGTTACCTACTGGCAGTAACATGAAGAAATCAGAACCTTCAGATACTAGTGGCAGGAATATAAAAGGGTGCAGCCACTTATACCTCTGCACAAATATTTACAATAGCATTATTCGTAATAATCAACTGCGGAAAAAATCAAATGTCCATTAAGTTATGAGATAACATGTTTTACGTCTGTAGAATGGAATATTATGCATCCATAAAAAGAAATTAAGTATTCATCATGCTATATGACTGAATCTTGACAGTATAATGCCAAATGAAAGAAATCAATCACTAAAGACCAAGTAGGGCATGACTCCATTTGTATGAAATGTCCAAAATAGGCAAATGTACAAAGACAGAAATCATTTTAGTGGCTGCCTATGGCTGAGAGGGTTGGGGAACTGGTAAAAACTGATGGCTAAAGGATACAAGATTTCTTCTGAGGAGGACAAAAACGTTCTAAATTTAACTGTGGTGATGACTGTACAACTCTGTGAATATATTAAGAACCATAGAATTGTATACTCTAAATGGATTAGTGATATGTAGGAGCTAGTTTTATATCAATAAGGATGTTCACATTTTTTACATAGTAAATGACAGAAGAATTCATTAAAAACATACATGAGGTCCAACAGCAGAAGATCTCTCAAATCTCACTCCTCATATAGCTGAACTTAATTCCTTTTCTATTTTAATTTCTGGGCTCCAAAGGTCCCAGTTATCAATCACCTCATTTTAACTATTTTATGCCTTCCAGAGAGCAGGAGCTGAAAACAGATCATTTACCTTCCTTCTCCTTCCCTACAATTAGGACAGGAACAGGCAACTCTTCGAAGCCTCTTGCCAGGTTGTACCTCTTGATCAGAAGTCTGCTGGCCTTGCTGCAAATGCACTTGTGTGAGTTGGTCAGGACTAACAGCACCTATTGTCGCATTAGCAATTCCTCCAACTGCCACTGTTACAGGAGCTATAGTAGCTTGCTGGACTTTCACTCCATCTTGCCCTTGCTGCTGACCTAAAATGTAAGAAAAACAGGAAGGAATGTTACATTTTCTGTTCCCCAAAAGAATAAAAAAAATTCCATGTGAACAGTTTAAAGCTATTGTGTTTGTTCTAATAATCTGTGTAACGTAAAACAGCAGAAGGATTAATTTAATGACTTGTGTTATACCAAACTTCCTAAAATAATTCTTACTTTATTAGCTCAGTTGTCTCTTTTTTTTTTAGTGGTACTAAGGGTTAAACCCAGAGTCTTATACATGCCACGCAAGCACTCTAATGCTGAGCTACTTCCCCAGTCTTTTTTGAAAAATTATACTTTGAGACAGAGTCTTGCTAAGTAGTCCAGGCTAGCCTCAAACTCACAACCCTACTGCCTAAGTCTCCAAGGTAGCTAGGATTACAATAGTGAGCCACCACAGCCAGCTGGTGGCCTTTTTGTCTAAGTGATGGGACCGTACATAAATCACTTGACCCTCCCTGTAACTTAACTTTTCTCTCCATCTGGAAAATGAACTTAAAAGTACTTGTCACCTCATACTTCACTACAGTACTGCGAGGATTCATGAGACACTGAAAAGCACTCAGAGATCCTCAGATGGAAAATGCTACATAAACACAAAGTACTATAACCATTTCCACAGTAAGCAACATAACTCATTCATGCCAAGAATATTTCAGGAGTGAAAAGTAACTAAACAAAGGATTAAGTTTTATGGATGTTTCTCATTTCTAAATTGTTTAAATTAAACAAACATCTACTTATTGGTGAGTCATTTTTTTAAAATGTGCACAATGTTGTGTTTTCTTAAAATGCAAAACCATCAATGAATGTTATATACTGTCACTATAATAAAAAGACATTCATGGTATTAATTTATTCACTCATGATTTATAGCTAAGACTTCATCTCTCAGGTTCAGCTTCACTTAGAGAAAAACGTGATAAAAGCATAATATAACCAAAAAGTATCTATTCAAATGTCTTAACTTATCTTGAACTACAACTGGTAAGGCTAACAATACTTACAATATTTTTTCCACACAATTCTATACTCTCATCAGGTGTAGGAATGTCAAGTATGTAAATGGATTAAAAAAAATTAATGTGTGAAGGAACGCTCCCACCTCAGAGAGTTGATGTAAGGATTAAATACTTATAAATCCCTAACCACAGTTCATGGCACAGAATTGTTTATTACACATTAGCTATTGTTACCACTAGTCTCCACTGAGTTGGGTGGCAATATAGGATAAAATATGCTAGCAGAAACAAACTTGTGGCTCCTGGGAGTAAAATAAAAGGGTCTATTTTAAAACTCTGGTTGTAGTACCTTAAGCATACAGAGCAACCAAGAAAAAAACAATAAAAATGACCAAGTCGGAAAATAGCACTCTTTTTTTAAAACAAAAGTAACCTGAGTCTCCTAGCCAAAGTTACTCAATTTCTTCTGTTTCCATAATACTCTCAACTCTTTGGGAGCACCCACTACTAAAATACAAACACAGTCACCCTTCAGTATCCCAAGGGACTGGGGTTCCAGGACCCCTGCCCTCCAATACCAACATCTACAGATGTTCAAGTCCCTTACACAAAATGCAGTATTTACATATAACCTAAGCAAATTCCCCCATATACTTTAAATCATCTCTGGACTTCTTACAATGCTTAACACAATGTAAATGCTATATAAGTAGTTGTATACTGTAGTGTTTAGGGAATAATGACAAGAAAAAAGGTTTTGTATTTTGTATAGTTGCATTTCTTTCCCTGAATATTTTCATTGCCATTAGTTAA
The DNA here is from genome assembly GCF_000276665.1 of Chinchilla lanigera. Classification (NCBI taxonomy): domain Eukaryota; kingdom Metazoa; phylum Chordata; class Mammalia; order Rodentia; family Chinchillidae; genus Chinchilla; species Chinchilla lanigera. The sequence continues at coordinate 23,995,812 of NW_004955410.1, read as the reverse complement.
ATCTTAGGACAGTGGTGGTAAACCTATGGCATGTGTGCCTCTGCTGGATATTTGTTATCACTGAAAACTCTAAAAGGTTCACCCATCACTGTCCTAGCATGTGGAACCTGAAGATACGGAGGGTCAATTGTAAGAAATAGTGAGAAGAGGGGAAAAACACATACATTTTTTTTTTTTTTTTACTATTTTAGTAAGAATACATATTTTAGTTCCTCTTCTGAACTTCAGAATTTAATTCACATTTCAGTCAGCATATAATGTGGAGTCAACACGAAGTCAGAAGTTGTGAATGCATGACTCTGCACTGGAGATCCTTAAGTTTCCTTGCCGCTAAAGTAACACTGACCTTCCTGAAATTCCTGTCATGTTACCTATTTTAAAGCGTTGTTTCTGAAGATCAAATTGATTTTCCATGGGTAAAGCCATAATCAACTATAAAGCAATATATAAACTATCATTATTATGCTTCTATGTGACTTTGAACACATAAAAATTTTAAATATTCTGTAAAAGATCCCTTAAAGATGATCAGGCTGAGCAACCATTACTTGTGCACCTACAAGTGCAGTTCTATGACACATACACTCCCTATTTACTGCACACAAAACAAAACACATTTTTTAAAATGGGGAAGTCCATGTGAATGAGGACTACATTCTTTATAGCATGGCATATTATACCTGTGGTGTTGCAGGTATTTAAAGTTGGTAAGTATTCTTTATATTTCCTGAAGTCATAAGATATTTTTGGACATAATTTTTCCTACTATTGTTCACACAACAGCTGGTCATTCCTTTTAGGTTGTAGTGATGTTTAAGATAATCTTCATTATTCTGAAGAACTGCAAAGGACTCTGGGTTCTTCAGATTGCTTATCAGTTCTATGACAAACTCCTCACGCCTCTATATTATGAGCACTTACTTGTTCAACATATTATAAGCACTTACTTGTTCACTAACAACTTAGCAAGTGATTTCAATAAATAATAGCAGGCAAATTGTATTTGAGTATACATACATAAGTCTGATCATGCTTAGCTCTTCATCCAGATGTGTCACAGATAGCTAAGGTTCAACATATTACTTTTTCTTCATTTCCACTGGTACCAATATACCACCAAATCCATACCAAGACCTGCAAAGCTCTACTAATTCTATTCAGGTCGTGGATCTCATCTTGTATTAGTATCTCCTTTGCTCACTCCACTCCTGATACTCTTCTAGCCCTGAATAAAGTTATTTCCTTGTTAAGGCCTTAGTACATACTCTCCAGTCTGGGTGGCGATGTCTTTGCACCCAGATCTCTGCATAGTTGGCTCTTTGGTAATATTCTGAGCTCTGTTCAAATCTTCTCTTTTCAGAAATGACGTTCCTGATCATACCATCGAAACGTGGTTCCCCTCAGTGCATCTCTGTATCATCATCTAGCTTTGTCTTAAATTACCTTGTCCTTTTACTGTATTTTTTTCCTGTCGTCAGCCCATTCTGAACGTTAAATTCCATGAAAATAGGAACTTTTGTGTGTTACGTTCACTGCTGTATCAATAGCATCTAGAACAAACACATAGTTCCAGACAGAATGTGCTTAACACACAGCCATTCAGTAAGACAAGTTTAATAAATCATAAACATTTTAAATATTTTAGAAAAATCATTCGTCTTTCAGTCTAGCTTCTAAATACCCACACTTTGGTAAACACTACTCCTACTCTCCTTATTACTCATACTCAAAACCTTAAAATGCCACCTTCCAGGGTACCTCCTTTACACACTGTATCAAGCAACTGGTGAATTATAAAGGTGCTACAGCAGAAGAAATCTGGCGTTTATCTTACCATCTATTACCAAGGTCATTACTGATTCAGGCCCTTGTTACTCTGTGCACTTACTAGCCCAAATGAACCATTCTAGAGGAAAAACAACAAAAACAAAAGACTGTTGCCAGAAAAATAAAGAAAAGTGCTATTCTGATCATAGCACATTCATTCTCGATAACAAAGTGCTCCACCTACAGGAAGCAGTTTCTGGTTCACAAAACTTGCTCCTAATGGCCAAATCCAATGTGCGTTTTCCCAATCAACATTACAGCACTGCTCCGCTGCATTTGTACCATTGATTATTCCATCCTTCCTGAAACTAGACTCTCTGGGTTAACGTCCTGCCTTTTCCGAAATGCCTTCTCTGTTAGCTCTTCTTCCCCACTTCTTTTTCTTCTTTTTAAGTCAGCATTCAGATCTAAATTTATACCACATTCTTAAAAGATTTATCCACGCTGGTTTCCTTATTCCTTATCCTTCATTCTCTTTTCAAACTACTGAAATTAGGTGTTCATCTCACCGCTCTGTTAAAAATCATGAAAAACTACTAACTTCTTTTTTGGTAAACCCAAAGATACCTTCAACTTGCTCCAGCTCCTGAGAGCTGCTAATCCCATTCTCCTCCAGAAATGCTCTTCTTTGTGTTTCATTAATAACTGCTCACACCTGCGTTCTCCCGTATTCTCTGACCACCCCTGGCTTCAACATCTTTGGCATGCTTCTCCCCTCTAAAATTCCTATGCTATTTTCCAGGCTATTTTCTTCTCTTCCCATTTAAATTATCTGAGCCATCCACTCATTTAAACCACATACTTTCATAATGTTTATTGTTATGCTTAAATTAATGTCTCCCAAATCTGTACCTGCTCTGCTCAAATACCTCTTAGAAGTATCACAGTGTCATCTACAAGGGAAGATTTCTACTGCAGTTTCTCAGAGGCAATCCATCTATGAGTAAGACAGATTACTCATCTTCATCTAGCTCTTTCTCACTGCTCAAATAATTTATCAAGTTTATCCTTCTTTATAGCAGGGTAGTATCCATTGTGTATAAACACCGCATTTTCTTTAACCACCCATTTGTTGCTAGATATATAGGCCATTTCCAAGATTTACCTATTACGAATTGTGCTGCTATAAATATAGGTATGCATGTATCACTGTGATATGATGTCTTTAAACCTTTAAATAAAGATACCTACAAGGGGCACAGCTGGGTTGAATGGAATTTTTAATTTTAGTTTTTTAAGGAACCGCCACACTGATTTCTGTAATGGTTGTACTAATTTACATGCCCACCAACAATGCTGAAGAGTTCCTTTTTCCCTACCACCACTTATTATTATTTGACTTCTTGACAACAGCCATTCTTTCTAGAGTAAGATGGTGTTAAGGCTTTTATTTAGATGTCCCCCCAAGGCCTCATACGGTCATAGGTCTGGCTTTCTCAGAGATGGCTGGATCCAGAACATGTGATGCTGAAACTGACTCATGATACAATGCTAGGCTCAAGGACATTGGGATTAAGCATGTGAGTGCTACCTGCCTTAAGTAGTCTGGATATGATAAAAGGAGCAGAACGGCACTGTTAAAGTCCCTTGTTGCTTTGCTACCTTCTGCCCACCATGAACTGTTTATCCTCTGTGAGGCCTGTCTGCCATACCACTCTGCCTTGGAGCAGATTATGGAATAAAACTTGTAAGAACTTTTCCCCTTTAACTTTGGGCACTGGGTATTTTGTCTCAGCATTGAGCAAAGTAACTAAGACAGATGGAATCTCAGTGTTGCTTTCATTTTTTTCTTCTTTTCGTACTGGGAATCAAACTCAAGACCTTGTGCTTGCCAGGCAGGCACTTCTGCCACCACGATAATTTTCATTTCTTTAACGGCCAGAAATGCTGAACATATTTTTCATGTATTTACATATGATTTAATTTACTCCTCACATCCTTATAAAATGAGTGTTATTGTCCCAATTTTAAGATGAGCAAAATGAGGTTCTAAGGAGGTACAGAAAACACCAAGTTGTGCAAGAGCTGAGATTTAAAGTCAGGTCTACCAAAGTCCAAAGTTTACTTCCTTACCACCAATTATATACTGAGTCACTCTCTTCAACAAAAATCTCAAATTTGTCCCTTTTCTCTATCCTATAAATACTGTACATTCATACATACTCATTACTTTTACATCAATTTTGTTCCTTCCCCAATCCATAGTATTGACTTGGTTCCCTCCAAAATAAGTGAATCCTCCATACATTCAAAGGTCTCTTTAATTTAACTCTTGCTTATTTTCAGGGTTTCATTTCTTGGCATTCCTCTTCCACTCACACTCTTACCACTACATACAGTGATCTCTATTTTCTCTTATGTTGCATGCTTGATTGTCCCTGTGACTCTGAATAATATTGGTGCAGTTGAACTCATTCTTCCACCCTAAATCTTCATCTTCCCCCGTAAGGCAAAAGCCTATTCACCTTTTAGGACTCAGTTCATGTATCATCACTTGGTAGCATCTTCCTGAAGTTCCTGTCTAAGTCTGGGTTTATATCTCTTCTCTGTTTTCCCATCACAGCATGTGTATAACTTTATCCTAACAGTGGACGTGCTGTATGGTAAATGTATATAAATGCATCTCTGTCCTTCCAATTAGATAGTAAATTATAGGTCTTGAACAGCTCATTTTTCGTTCCTAAAAATATATTACTTAGGATTATTACACTTGTAAACCAGTATGAGCTCACGTGGTAATAGATTTTGTTACAGTGTTAATGTTACAAGTATATAAGGATTTCTTCTAAAGTGTAACTTTAAAAACAAGAATTGGATATGGTATGACTGAAGAATAAAATATGCATTAATGAGACCATTGTTAAAGTTAGGAAAATTAAGACTAATTTTTAAAAAGCATAGGAAAAAGCTTATGTTATACAGGAAAAAACCAGCTAGCTTACTGGTATTGCTATATATTCAATTTGTCACTGAGAAATGGTAATAAAAATGTCAAGTTGTGATACTGTGACATTGCTGGTGACAATGTAAAAGGCTAAATCATTATAGAAACAAGTTATATTTACAGTTATTTCTAGCCATTATTATCTAAAAGGAAAGTAATTTTAAAAATTTTTTTATCTTTTTTTTTTTAAAGCAAAGTAATTTATGCCCTTCAGGAGAGGAATGGGTTTTTTAAAAATGATATATTTACACAATGAAATACTACTCAGCCCTGAAGAGAATGGAATCCTGTCCTTTGCAGCAACATGGATGGAGCTGGGGAACATTACACTGAGTGAAACAAGCCAGGCATAGAAAGACAAATGCCATGTGTTCTCACTCACTTAAGGCAATCAGTAAATCAACCCTGTAGAAGTACTACAGAATGGAACAGCAACCACTAGAGATGGGCAGGGAGAGGGAAGGAGAACAGCAAGAAATTTAGAGACTTTTAGGGAGTGGAAAAGGTGGAAGGGAAAAGGGACTTAAGGGGAAAGGAGAAAGGATGGATGGACAGTAAATGCATGATGTATACATGTGTGGAAATATCACAGCGAATCCAATTAATCCAAACAATTAATATGGGTTTATAGCTATAATATTTAACAATTACAAATTAAAGTAATTAAAACTTGGTATTGTAGCTACCCGTCATGATAGAACAGATTGAGGACGGACCTTCTTTTTTCTTTCTTCTACACTGCCACAGGAAAAGCATCCAAAGATACATGGAGAAAGCAAACAATTTTTCTTACTCCTCTATTTTCCTTCTGCTTTCTTTTTTTTAAATGTGGAAATTGGCCAGCAGGATGGTATGCAGCTAGATACTAGATTTCAAGGTACCCAACAAGACCTAGAATGGGCAGTTGAAAAAAACCTCGTTTCTTGAACATTAAAAACCTGTTTCTTGCACATTTCCTTAAGCACCAGATCAGCAGTCATTTGCCTCAATAGAATCATAAGGTAAATGAGAAGAGAATGCAGGTTTAATAAACAAAAGAATATGACACATTCCATATAGACTAGTAAAGTTCTCTGGAATTTGAGGCCAGGCAATGCCCAAGACAATGAAGTATTAGTCTGACTTGATTTTCAGTATATCATACTCCTTAAGACACCACAAGGATTGAGTGAGAATTTAAATATTCCTGACTTTGCTAAACTGATACCATCTCATTCCACAACAGTATTAGTAGCAAACTATTTCTATCAAAAGTTCAGAGAACCAAAGATATCTGTGTGGTTTTATATCATTTGTCCTTTGACCATCAACATTCCTGGCACACTGGAAGCACTCACTGTTTCTTAAATGAATGTTTCTTTTAAAAAGTTGGATCTAACATCCAAACAAACAAACTTTCTTATGAAACTAGGTCAGTAGAATATGAGAAGGTTACTAGAAGTGAGATTACTAGGTCAAAGACTATGAGACATTTATCAGCCTTTACACAGTTTAGGAAATTACAGGAGTATCTATAAAGAACTGTACATACTTACATTTCCACTAGAAGTATGTGAGACTGTTGCATCTCATGTACAAGAGAAATTCAGTAAAAATTAAAGCACTTACTAGATTAAAAATTTGTAAGGCTGGGAAAGTAGCTCGGTGGAAGAACAACTGTCGAGCATATGTGATGCCCTGGGTTCAATCTCCAATACCACGAAGAAAAAAATTGCTATCGTATTATGGCTTCTAGAAGAAGATTCTTTCTCTTCCAGAGCTCTCATAGTTTGTTTTTCCTGAAGGCCTAAGCCAATTCAGTAGGATAAAGAAATAACAGGTCTATATAAGAAGTAAGGATTTAAAAGTAACAAAGCTGTCATGATTCATAAAAAGGTAGAATTATTCATTTAGAAAACTCTAGAAAATCAAATTAGAACATGACAATTCAGCTAGATGACTAAATATAAGATGAACGTAAGTTTCCTTCTACATCTCTAACACAAATAATTCACAACTGTAACAATAACTATGAATACCTGAGAAAACCAATCAGAATTGAGAGAGAACTTGAGAGGAAAAAAAACTGTTAGGATATAATGACTAGAACAAAAAGAAATACATATTCATAAATGGAAAGAATCACTATCGTAAATGTTTATTTTTCTAAAATTATTCTATGAAATGAAAGATTAAAGATCTTCCCATGGGATTCTAGCTCATGCAACATACAAAAGATCAGCCAAGACAATTCTGAAAAATTAGAACAGTAGAATAAAGATGTTACAAATTTACAGCAACTAAAACAATGTGCTAATGGTTTTTCATTAATTAAGTCTTTAAATGCATCCCAACTTATCTTCTGGAGCCCATGTCTCATAGAAAATCGTGTCTACTTTCTTATACTTAATAAGCAGCAGTGTTACCCCTACAATCTATCCTAATGATTTTTTAATGATGAAAATCTTTGATATTAGTTTGCAATAAAAGTTTACATTTTCCTCCAAAATTATTTGGTTGCAGAGTAGGCAATTCTCAGAATTACAAATAACTGGGACAAAAATAAAATAATCAATTTACTCATTATTTTCCTCCTCAAAATTTCAGAGGTGACACAAAAATAATCCAGAGTATAAAGCACCTACAGTTCAGGTATTCAGATCAATCTGTTACCACAAACATTTATATCATTCCACCTCTGGGCTAGGCATTATATAGATGGTTGGACTATGCAGCTAAGTAAGGCAGGAGTTGGACAGAAAGGCTCAGGAAAAGACAGATACTCTTTTTTTACTTCTAGCTATTTCTATTTATTCTCACTTCTTCCAGGAACTGTCAACAATAGTAAGCCATAATATGCCCAGTTAGTATACTCTTGTTGACAGTTTCTGGATAAAGAGTTGCTTGAAATCCTTCCCTGTATACAATGCCAGAAAGATCTGAATATTTCTCTTCCACATGATGGGGACTTGACCTGAAAAGAGTCCTAACAATAAAAAAAGAACGAGATACGTAAGGTCTGATGAAAATACACAATGAATATTTAGAGGAAAAAAAATGAAAAGAATTATTACAGGAGAAGACACATTGCCAATAATCTCTCTCAAAATGCTCCCTCTCACTTCAGACACACTTATCCCATCATTCTTATCACTTTCTGAAGGAGTTCTGGCAGTCCTTTTGTGAATGTCTTCTGGCTGCCTTGATGTCTTGAATCAATTCAAAACATTTATGGCCATTTATGTCAAATGAAAACATTACGGTGTGTCTTCATTTATCTCAGTCAACAAATCTGGCACCATGTGACTTCTGGCTCTTCCCCAAAGTCAAAATGACCATGAAAGATAAATGTTTTGAATCAGTTTAGGACATGAAGGCAACCGTGACAGCACAGCTAAAGACACTTGTGAAACAGAACTACACAACTGCTTCAGAATGTGGCAAGAATAGTGGAATTGTTTGAGCAAAGGGGATTGATGACTGTCTTTTACTGTAATTCTTATTTAAATGTATATTGTATTTTTATCATACTTCCTATGAATAATAATCAGTATATATGAAGTTGTTGCCAGCACTTAGTAAAACCTGTTATGTGCTCTAAGCATTGTGCAAAGCACTATACACATCCCATGCAAGTAACATGAGTATTGCCACTTTACAGATAAGGACCCTCAGATCTAGAGAGACACCTGATCATGATTTAAGTGGCAAAACCAAAAAAATCCAATCAAGGTCTGTTTAGTTCAGGCATAAAACTATAAACTTTGGTTTAAAAAAAAATCATTGTTATGAAGGTCAAATCAGTGTGTAAGGCTTCTCATCTGGGTAGCAAGGAAGATAATGAAGGCATTAACTGAAACAAAGGAATCCAAGAGGGGAGGAAAATTTGGAAAGGAAAATCAGTTCTATACTCAAGATGTTGCCCACAAACAGAACCCCAGCTCAAATTCTGTCTCAAATGAAACTATCTCCAGGAAGTCAGGTTCAGTATTCTCTTTTCTGACCATTGTCTGTCATTTAACCTTATGCCACTGTCATTCTCAATACTTCTGAAAGTCATTTTTATCCTCACCCAGCACCCCTGGTTTCATTTGGCATCCTTGCCTCTCTGAACTTCTGCCATACCTGGTGATAATCCCCTTTCTCATATTCTTAGGCTGCCAAACACCAAAGGGACGAAGTCACAATCAGTCTATAAACCCCTAATATTTTAACACTACCTGGCCCATCGCTGTTGCTTGGAATCCTTTTATCCACCCTATCCTAGCAACATACATGGATGTGATAAATTCCTTCACCGGCTATTCCAGTTTCCACCCCCAGTCTCAAACCTTCAATCTCTTTTAATTGCACCTTACAATCACAGCATAGGACTTTGCCTTCTCGTTTACTTAGACTAAAGTCACCAGAAGTCTCCTCATTCTCTTTTCTATCACAGGCATCTGCATAATTCTCTTAATATTGACTCATCCTTTCTTAAAAATCTCACCTTCGAAGCATTTCCATCTGTGTTTGATTTTATTTCCTATAATCTACTCCCCCTGACAAATAACAGCTATCCCTTTGCTCTCCATACATATTCTCTCAGGTCCTTCCCTCTCCATAGGTCCATCTTCTTACAGAATCAACCTCCTTGAAACAAATTAGCCTCTTTTCATCCACTATCCACAGCGAACAATCTATAGTCTAAATTTGAGCATGATATTCTACTTATGGTCCCTTGAAGGCTTCCTTTCATGATAATAGTTTACATTCCTTATCACAGTAATGGAAGCATTTTCATGACCTAGTCTTTGCCACCAAGACTATAGCACATGCACTTTTGGTCAGCACACATGAAACTCTGCATATCCCTGATCACATCAAGCAAGCTACCATATAGATCTAATCTTTTGCCCTGAATGTTCTTTCTCCGTTAATGTGTAATTTCTTGTTATCCTGAACTATTCTGAATCATCTCCTCCAGAGAACCTTCCTCACAAATTTTTTACTTGACTGTATAGCACACTTATATGCTCTCAAGTTAGGTTTCTATTTCAAACAGTATCATATCATATCGTAACTAATCTTTTTACCCACTCAACATCCCTTATCCAATTATATAGTCTTTAATGGCTTCCACAGCATTGTAGTGTGTATACATCTAGCATAGTATGGTATAGTATAGTACTTGGCACAGAGCAGGCCCTCTGTAAATACTTGCTAAATGAATACATACAATCATAGTCTTACAATGCCTTTCTTTATCAGCCACCAAGATATTTTCTGCATCTTCCTATTTTTTCATCAAACTTTTCCAAATTATATCCTACATTTGATATTTTCTCTACTTCTCTATTTAAATGCTTGAAGGTTTTGGTTTCCCATTCCTGAAGTTTTATAAAGCAATACTGTCTTACATACAAGATACGATCAAAAAATATGGTATTTATTTTTTTAAAACTTTTATGGTCATTTTTTTTATTTTGGGGAAGAGCCAGAAGTTGCACAGTGCCCAATTTGGTGAATAAGGCAGATGAGGATATACCACATGTTTTTATTTGACAGATACTGCCATACATATTTTAAATTCATTCAGGATACTGAGGTATCCATGAAAAGACCCTCCAGTAAAGAGGACTTCCAGAACTGCTTTAGAAAGTACCAAGAATGATGGGACAAGTATGTTTGAAGTGAGAGGGAGTACTGAGAGAGATTAATTGCAATGACTTTTATTATAATACATTATTTTAAATTTAAACATTCATCAGGTATTTAGATCACTCCTTATAACTTTCTCTGCTAATAAAAATGCTCTGTATCAGTATTATTCAATATTGGTACACACACTTAGCTACTAGCACTTGAAATGTGGCTAATACAACTGAGGAAATGCATGTTTAATTTCAGGCTTACCTTAAAGTAGCTATGATATTACACAATACAGTATAGTTTTCAGGCTTATCCAATGATTCAAATGCAAAGCCACTAAAATTTTCTCAACACTCACTTGGTCCCCAAGTCATCTTTACAACATTCAACACTATGTACAACTCCCCTAAGTTGCTGACAATTACTCTGTTCTCTTTCTGATAGGTATCATTTTTCCAGGATCAACTTTTTCCTTTTGGTCCCCAAACACTGAATGTAATCCGAAGTTCAGTTCTTATCCTTCAGCTCGTCTAACTGTACCTGTTATCAATTTCAAATACTATCATAATTTCAGTCACAGTCTCCATCCAGAAGACTCCCAAGTCTAGAATATCCATTCTTAACTCCTCTCAGACCCAAACCCCAAATATAAACTAAACATTTCCAATGTAATATTTTACTATTAGCTCTGAGTTAACAAATATAAAAATGTAGGTTCATCTGTCTTTCTCTTTTTCTGAATGTCATTTCTTTCAATGGTACTGTAATCACTCTCATGGTCATCCACACTGAAACTGTAAACAATTCTCTTGAAGTATTGTTTTCTCTTCTCTATGTTCCTGTATCAAAGTCTGCCAGTTTTTCTTAAAGATCCTGAAATAACACACTGACTCTCAATTCAGATTTCCTATAACTGACATCTGGTGTCCTTGTTTATCGTAACTTAAACACTATTTTATAAGTGAAACTTCCCTTATCCCTCCAGAAGTGTATACATTCACACACTGTTTTGAAAACATGTCACCTGTCCCTGGTCTGACATTATCCTTCTAAAACTAGATTCTTACCAAGCCTGCCAAATCTTGTAATGTTCCCTCAAAATCTCCACTTTAGTCTACCCAGTCTTTCTTAAGTATGTAAATCATATTCCAGGTTCCTTTCTTTTGTACCTGTTGTCTCCAGTCTGTAACACCTTCTTTCTTTATTCATGTTTGTTAGGGCTCTTTTTTCCCTGAAAGAATCAGTTCAAGCCTCCTAAGCTTCACAAAGCTTTTTATTTCCATCTTGGTTCTCAGTGGTTTCATCCTGCTTTTAATGTATCACTATCTTTTACCATTCATCTCACTTTCAGTATAGGCCATCATACATAATTCTTATGCACTATTTTTTTCTCTCTTAATGAATATTCTATCTCAAGTAGAAATAAGCTTTTAGGAGTCAGACTTCCCTCTTTATATAGTCTCAGAACTTTGCCTTAACTATGGTTACATTCAGTAGGAATATAAGAAATTATCACATGGATATAAAGTTAAGAGGTGGTAAGTAATGGGAAAAAGGGAAAGTCAGCAGCCAGTAACACTAACAATTAAATGAGTAAAACAGAAATAAAGGGGCAAAAGCATTATGACACCAGGGCAGAGAATATGGGTAAAGGCAATCACAGAATCAGACTCTAGTGTATTAACATCTAAAAAAAACAGCATTATCTTTATTAGGTGGTCATCAAATGACTCTGGATTTTTGACTTATAGGTAGCTCACTCAAAGAAGCAATGCTAAAAATACACGCGTAAAACAACATTTTATGATTTTCTAATCATTTTTTCCCTCTACAATGGTACTCATTTAATGCAATCTGATACATCAAGGCTAACTATAGAGGCATATAAAGATTTCCAAAACATTACAATGATAGCCTTAATTCCACACAAGTTTATAGCTCATCTGTCCAGCCCTGGAAATACAGAACTGGAATTCAGTGGTAAGAGGGTACAGTATGCCCTGTCAGTTCTTAGGGTCATAGCTTAAAATAGTTGCAGTTTAGGGCCAAGGGAGGCTAGTCCAACACTGTAATTCTGTCATGGAGCAGTCTCACCCCATAGATGGCTATTTTAAGCCACATCTCTCAACAGTAAATTGAGTAACCCGGAAATACTAGCTTTCTACTTTAAAGTGTAGATGAACTGGCCGCAATTTTTCTCTAAAAATGTAGGGGAAATCATTTTAACCATACAAAACAATCCTGCATAATCCATTATGCAATCTAGAAGAGACTAGATCTTCAACTGTAGGGAATTCCACTCTAGTTATCACTGGGGAAAAGACAATTTAAAAATATTTAGCATTGTGCAGTGGGAATTCAGAACACAGGCACAAGTTTTATTCACTTAACTGAAGAATTCACATTATGATTTTTAGAAGAATTAAGAACAAGAAGAAAATGGAAGGAAAATAATCTCATTTATAAACACACCTTGGCAGAAGAACCATGTGATCATTTGATGGAAGATACTAATTTAAATAATTTACAGAGGTACTCAGACAAGGAATGAATTACATTGACACCATAACCAAGGCTTGATCCTTCTAAACAGAGGATATGTACATTTCCTATTCAAAATAGGTATAAGAAGTTTTAAACTTTCAAAAGAGTATTTTATTTTAAAAATTCCTTCATCACAATAAACTCTAAAAGACCAGGATTTGAATATCTATTTTACTATTTTAAAAATGAGTGATTCAATATTGCTCAGTGCTCAGATAGCTCAAGAATATTTCCATATATGTGCACTTAACCGTGACTTATTACTATTAATAGATGAGAAATGAATGATATAAAGTCAAAGAACTAATGAAAAGAATCAATAGTAGATCATGGTCATATAATTTCCCCCTTTATCACACTGGATGGTTTAATTATTATTGTAGATTTATTTTCTTATCCCTTGGAAAAGTTCAATGGATTTTTTATCAGCTTGGCCTGAGAGTGATCTCTTCATGACCAAAGAATGATTTTGGCTTTCTTAACCTTAGTGACTCTAAAAGAAAAAAAAAAAAAGTATGTGTTCTTACTTCCACAAGCAATAAACAGATTGAGGATCCCTTCTGAAATGTTTGGGACTGGAAGTGTTTTGGATTTCAGAAACTGTTTGGATTTTAGAATATTCGAACATAACACAATAAGCTATCTTGGGGATAGCATCTAGGTCTGAACTTATTGAGCATATTTATGTTTCATAGACACCTTATACACGTAGCCTCAGGGTGATTTTAAATAACATTTGAGTGTGTCCCCACTTTGACAGGAAGCCATCACATGAGGTCAGGTGTGTAACCTTCCACTTACAGTATCAAGTTTGTGCTTAAAGATTTTGATTTTTCTAGGTTCAGTTTTAGTAGACTGCATATGCTAATTATAGTACTTTATTCAGTATAATAAAAAAAGACATTTTATTAGGAAATTACAGGTTTCTTAGGGCAACAGGTGACATGTAACCACAGAACAAGCTAGTATGCAACACAAAAAAGATTTTCATGAGATTTAACATGCTCCTCACTAAGTTATACCCTGTTTAAGTATATGAAGAACACATTTAACTTAATTTCTCATTTCAAAATGATTATATTGAAGCTTTCTCAGGAAATATAACTATTATAAATGTCTGCATAGAAGCCACTTTCAGGCTACATTTCTCTTTTTAGTCTTTAAAAGGTGGAAAACCAAATTTGATCCACTAATTACATAAAGGCTCAGCAATACAGAACACAACAGAAAGCTGTTTCACCCCAAACTCTTATATTATGCCCCAACACAAAAAGCTACACAATCCCTTAAAACCCCCACTAAATTTCCTAAATCACTTTTACTATAATGAATTGATCTCTCTAGTGAATAATTTCTCCCCATGTTACCTGTTTATAACATGATTATGTTGCCCAAATTTAACAGAGAAGTACAAATGCTGGAAAATGTCTACAATAAAGCACCTAGCTTAAAAGCTGTTACAAGTTTCTAAGTTTGTGAATTTAATGCTCAAAGCAAAATACTGCAAAACTAAGAACAATTATTTAAACATAGAGCAAAGTAGATTTTGGATACAAAATTTCCCTAATATTAAAAACAGTATATAAAATAAAATTTAAATTAGCATTTTAAAATTTACTTTTGTTAGATGGAGAAACTATCAGTTCTAACAATTACTTAGCAACCAAATCAATGCCAGCTGGGATGGGAGAAAACAAAATTATTTTTAAGACCTTATTCCCTGGGGAAGTGGAGAAGCAAGGAAAACTTGCCTATAATAATTTTCATACTAATAAAAAGCTTATACTGTATATACCACTCGTATACATTTAAGTTTCAACGAGTCAAACCAGTTATTCAAACTTTGCTAGTAAGTAAAGGTTTGATTTGGGCGAACTGCATCTCCAATCTTTTCACTTATAATCAAAAAGACCTGAATCAAAGATGATCTGTACAGGTAGCATAGAGATCATCTTTTAATGAGGCTAAAAAAAATTTTAGGACTGGGATGTAACTCAGTGTTAGAGTGCTTGCTTAGCATGGGATGCTCTGGGGTTTGATCCCCAGCATCCTAAAACAAATAAAGTTTAT
>NW_004955410.1:23941371-23980717 GCF_000276665.1 Chinchilla lanigera | reverse complement strand
AAAGGTTTGATATCTATTTATATATACGCACACACATATATACATACATCCCTACATACACACACACACACGTGTGTGTGTATATATATATATATACACATACACACATATATCTCAATACCATTCTCAGGGGCTGGGGATTTAGCTCAGCGGCAAAAGCACCTGCCTGGCAAGCGCAAGGTCGTGAGTTCGGTCCCCGGTACCGGAGAAAAACCAATACCATTCTCAATCTCAAATTACTTCAAAGAAAACCTTTAACATTATTTAATACTATTTCTTAATGATAAAATAATTTTAGAGAGCTCTGGGACATAACTAGTTGTCTGGCACCCGGCCCTGGAATGATTAGGGTAAGTGACCTGAATTGTGAGACCCTCATAAAAATGTGATGGGAGGATGGGGTCTAGAGTACTTTACATTTGGAAATCACACGGGCAAGAAAATTGTTAACTGTCTCTAAAAACTGGCTAACCCTGGGAGAGGCAATCCCCCCAGGGTCATCAAGGGCTGAGATATCAAACCATCAAAATATATAAACTAAAAACCACAGTTAACACACTCAATTAAGTAACAGAAATACTTGTACTGAATTTTATTCAATACTGACCATATACTACAAGCACTGCGCTACATTACACATAGAGAAATCACCATGTAATAGAAAATAGGACTGTAAAATGCTGAACACATACACATACTTAGAAGAATAAGGGTAAATGCAAGCTAATTAATAATTATTTACATCTATTTACATCTATTAAATGCTGTGGCATTTACAGACCATTTTCACCAATATTAGTCGTCTTAATCCTTAGAAAAGCCCTGTCTGGTAGGCAGTTTACCTTCATTTTACAGGTGTCCATGACCAAGGCTCAAGAAAACTACAGACATCCCCATGTGGCAGTAACTGGCAGAACAGGGAACTAGAAAAGAGCCTTGGTTCTTATTTCCTGCTATTTTTACCAATACCATAGTGACTCATTCATCTCAGGTGAAATATATAGAATAATTATGTAGAAACAGCTAGTGAGCTATTCCTAACTGCTGAATATTAACTGTTCAATGACCTTTGCTGCAACAAGTGTCTGGTAAGAGTATATTGGAAAGCAAATAATGTTAACAACTAACGAAGCACAATTTTTCACTAAGAATACTTCTAAATGGTATGTGAAGGTATAATTTTTTTTCTTCTTCAACTTCTTTGTAAGAGTAGTGAGCAAGTCCTCACATAACCTCATGTAAGGCATATTTCCAAAACCATACTTTTATTTCTCATAATAAAAGGTAATTAAATTTTTAAAAAAGTGTTCCTATAAATTTAGATTAACCTACAAAGTGAATTCAAGGCAAATGTATTTTAAATTGCTTTTAGGGAATGGACATTAAGTATTTTCAGAGTAAAATGGTAATTATGTAAAGTAACAGACTTGTTAATTAGCTTGGTTTAACCATATATACCACAATATATACTTCAAAACATCATGCTGTACATGATAAATATATACAATTTTATGTCAATTAAAAGTAAATAAAAATTAGAAATAAAAATTTTTTTAATAAAATTACCCTTTAAAGTCCTTGAAAATTCTTCACAGGGTGCCAAGGTATAAATATATCCTTTGACTTTAGTATAATTCAGCATTTAAAAAGTAGTTTCTTCCCAAGGTAGCAGCTAGAATCCAGTATTCCATTTGTGTCATTAACAGAAAATTTGCAGGTCAGTAGGAAGACATTACTGCTATTATGAAACTTCTTGGACTACAAAACCTCTGTCATCTTCATCTTCTAGAATAAATTTACTCTTTGAGATACAAAGCTCCACTTTTCTACTTCATTTTTTAATTTCCACATTCTGTAACTATTTGCGGTGGGGCAGGATTACTAGAAGTGGAATTTATGAGGCACGAAGGTAACAAAATAGGTTACTGAAAAGAGCAAGAAGGCAGCAAGGACTGTGGTCTGAAGATCAAGGCCTGGGTACTGGAGAGGCTAGCGTGCCATACTGGATAGGAGAGCTCTCTGCAAAGTTACTGCGGCAGTATTTACTATCACAGGGATATGCTGCTTGTAAGCTAGAATGCTCAGGTCTAAGCAAGAACACTTCTTGGCTTTAAAGGACATCTGGTCTCTGATCAGGCATCTTCAGTGTCTGTATCTGCTGGCAAGAGCATTCTGAGCAGTCAGATGAGACCCAGATGGCAAACTAAATGCCCAAGAGTTTGGGGCCCTGGTTCCCATCTTTGCTGTTGCTTAAGACTGGGCACATGCCTAGTTATAAGGATGCTGGTAAAGAAACTATTTTCTAAAAAATTCTGTTAGTTCAGTAACAACTGCAACCTAGAGACCGATCCTTACAGGAAAGAACAGCATTAGACTCAACAAAACCTTGCATTAAAAAAAAAAAAAACACTGATATTCTTCATTCACAGTTTAATTTCCAGAAGTAACTGATTTTAAAATTAGCAGTACTAGGAGGTGAGGGGGTGCATGCCTATAATTGCAACTACTTGGGAGACAGTGGCTGGAGACACTTAAGTCTGAGGCCAACCTGGGCAACTCAGTGAAACTCTGACTCAAACTAAGTAAGGTAAGGCTGGGGATGTAGCTCAGTGATAGAACACTTGCCTAGCATGTGCAAGGCGCTGGGTTCAATCTTTAGTAAAACACAAACCAAAACCTAGCAGTATTACTAATGACACTTTCTTTGAATTTTCTCTTTGGCTTACTGAAATAAAACTAAGATCAGTCTGGTCTCCATACATTGATGCTTAAAATTACAATATTTCAACACTAAATGAAAGTACATAAACAATTTCATTTTATAACACACATACACACACCCACAGTATTTTTTTATACAAAAGAAAAAAACCAAAATTCTATTTCTAAAGATCATAAAATTGTTTAACAATAAAGGCAACCTGCTTCCCAGCGCAGCACAGAGCTCTTACATATGTCAGTTACCTCTGCTCATCACAGACTGCTTACTGAATGAAACGTGTTTGCCTTCCAATCTGAAAATTATACATACTTAGCAATACCACTACAGATAGCTGCCGAAGGACCCTTTAAAAAGTCCTGAAATCCCTCTGAACAACAATCGAGTTTTCTTTATGGCTTAGGGTAATTGTGGGAATGTGAAGAGGTGTGGTACATTTTTGTAAATACTCCAAGGGCTGAGATCCTTTAATTGTAAAGTAAGGTGGGAGACACCAAGGAAGGTGATGAATAGGCACAGACTATAATCCCCTTAGGTTTTTCCTCAAAATATTTCTAATGAGTAAATGAATATATGTAAACGTGTACACACCTACATACTCATGTATATATATCTGCATATATATATATATATATATATATATATATACACACACACATATATATAATTCCATATCACATGAGACAAATTTAATTCTGTATTTTGGGAATAGAAGCTAAGGTTATTCCATTGGTGTATACTATGAATGTATGCTGGTATATTAAGTTTTGAAAATGTAAACTAGTCTTCAATTCTTTTGGGAAATGGACAGAGGGGAAGAGAGGAAGACCAAGGCAAGAGGGAGGAAGGGATGAAGGGAGGAAGACAGGGAGAGGGGAGAGGGAAGAGGGAGGAGGAGGGAGGAAGAAGGAAGAAGGGAAACACACTTTTAAAACTGTTCATGGAAACTACGATCTCCTTGGCCACAAGGGTTTACGATGAAAGAAGAGGATGAGTTTTACAGCTAGATAGATTTCGGGTCCCCTTCATGTCTTAGAATATGACACGTATTAATTCTGTAACACTGGCAAATTATTTACACTTTCTGAGCCTTGCTATTCACATCTTCTGAAAATACCAGACTGGTGGTGATGGGGCTCGGTGGGAGTGCACCTGCCTAGCATGTATGAAGCCCCGAGTTCAGTCCCCAGCATAATCCCCAGCATCACAAAAAAGATAAAAACACAAAACAAAGAAGCCACTAACAGACTGAAACTGAGATAAAACACAACTTACCTAGAACAAAGTACAGTCCCCAGGAATGAAGGACAAGCATGTTTTATTCAACACCTAAAACCATGTCTGATATATAGTGGCAGGTACTAAATACATCCTATTATTTATCCAGCAGAAAATAATAAACTCACAGCACCATCCCTGTCAATTGAGCTAATGCTACATAAAAGTGGCATTCAGCACTAGCTAAAGAGCACAAATTCTATACATGTAAGTCTCAGGGTCTTTGGGTTTTCTTCAAATCAATTCTTAATGTTATTTTCTTCAGAGAATGAACATAAATTCCAACCTTAAAAATGATACATCATATTCTAATCAAAAAGAAAGTCATAAAATACAAACTTTACAAACATACATTTTCTTGGGTTTTTATGCCTATTACTGAAAATGAAATATAAGACTTGTATATGGCTTATATTCTTGGAATGTTTTAAAAATTTATTCAAAATTAGTTTGTGTAACAAATTTAATCAAGGAAATGTTCTTGTTCGCCTCAAATTCCTAACCAACACAAAATACCAAATACATTTTGCTATTTTCTATTATCCTCTGTGCCACGAGTGTCTGCTGCTCCAAGACAGTCAAGGACCAGAGTACTCACCTAAAGATTCAGGAACTCATGTCTTACTGAACACACCACTTAAAATAATACGCTTACAAAAAAGGTAGACTACAGGCATGTTACACCAGTTTTATAAAAATCTTTTATTTCCTAGCTCCCTAACTTACTGGCTGTATGACCTTGGTCAAGTAATCTCTGAAGGCTTTGGTTTCCTGTGCTACAAACTGAGGTGGCCACCATCACCTTCCTCAAAGAACAGCAAGAAGTAAATGAGGTATACAGTGCTTACATACTGTCTGACATATGAGGCAAGCAATGAATTAATTCCATAAATGACCACAAACACAACACAGAAAAGGAGCACATAGAGACAGCAAGATGTAATGGTTAAAATATAGGATTCTGGAGCCAGAATGTTTAGATTCTGACTCTATCATTTACTATGTGTCTTTGGGCAAGTTATTTTCCTCTCTAGGCTGCAGTTTTATACTTGAAAGGATGGATTAATGTAATACTTACCTTATAATATGTTCCAAAGATTAAATAAGTTACTACATCAAGTACTGCATACGCTATCTGGCATACTATAAATATGAAGTAAATGTCAGCCAAAATACACTATAAGGGATAAAGAAGTACACTTTTGCCACTTGTTTTATTCATGAAAGAAAAGTACATGATTTCCCTCCACATTAGAACACTGTGGAAATGGAAGTTCATTCCCATAATATTTAACCTCACAAGGAATACATCAAGCTTCACAATATAGATGCTGAACATCTATTTGCTGACTTAATTCATGGATGCCGTTGGCCAGTGGAGGTCTATGAAATAGATAAAAGTTTATCAAGGGGTTACTAAAACCATTTACCTGCCATACCAGTAAAATCAATATAGATAGTAACATTTTACTTATGAGGACAAAAGGTAAAAGAATTCAAGAAATAAAAACACAGCGTGATTTAACTTTATAAAACTAAAATCACAAATTCTTCACCAAATTTCTTCTTCAGGAAGCATATTTTTGTCATTTATAATAGGTATGACAAATATTTACCAAATAATTACATTTCAATTGGTTCATATGTAAATTAATGTATCTGGGGAAACCTATAAGATTTATAAATCCACTATTTATAAACAGTGGATTACAGCATCACATTCACCTATCTTTTCTTCATCCTTCTCATTCAACTCCCTAGGGTAGACATCCTCAACTACATCTCAGCAAGAGTTTTCTACCCCTCCCACAGCCACACACCAGGCACAGGTACCACTTACCACAGCACAGATCACTATCTGGCTCCTATATTCCTGTGCAAAAGCGGCTCTGCTTCTGTAAACAAAAAGCTATGGTGACTTGACTCATTATTTACAATACCATACTAAACCCCTTTTGGCTGGCCATATATTCAGGCATTTACATAACTTCAAAGGGACAGAGACAACTTTTACCTTTACATTCCTTCAATTTCTCCTCCAAACTTCCTCTACTGCTAAAATTGTCACCTGTAACTGTATATCAAAGTCTATGAAACAATAACATACAAATTCCCTTTCTTTCACTTTACTAATGACTGTCTCATTCCTTTAAATATGCACCTTGAATCGTTTTTGGTTTTGGTCTTTTTGAGACAGGGTCTTGCTATGCAGTTCAGGCTGGCCTGAGTTCACTTTGTAGCCCAGGCTGGTCTCGAACTAGCAATGATCCTCTTGCCTCAGCCTCCTGAGTGCTGGGATTACAGGTGTGCACCACCATGCCCAGGGATCTGAATCTGTTTTAAGGATCTATTCATCCCATTGTCATATAAAATCTAAGTTCTCCACCTGTGTTTTTTGTTAGGTTCAATATCAAGATTATATGCACTAAGCAGTATTCATGAAGATGTGAGAAAACACTACATATGACACAGCCCTTACCTACATGAGGTTTACAATTCCATTCTAAAGCTGAAATGGACTCCTCTCCCTTCTGACCTGGCAAACTTTCAGTCATCCTTTGGTTCTCAGATCAGTTATCACTCCAGGAAAACATTCCCAGAACCATACAAGCAAAACTAGTTCCTCTTTGCTATGGGTTTCTACAACACTTTGTATTTTTTATGCAGTTAATGTCCCAAAGTAATCTAACTATATAGACATCATATTCCATTGAGTCTAAGATATAAGTGACTGTAAGAAGGAATGTATTGGTAACCCCAGTACTCTGGGGGGCTGAGACATGAGGAACACAAGTTGCAGCTTAGACAACTTAGTGAGACCTTGTTTCAAAAATAAAAAGGACTGGGGATGTAGCTCAGTGCGAAGGCCTTGGTACTCAATTCTCAGGACCTCAACAACAAAAAAAAATCTGTTCATTAAACTATGAAATATCTTTTATTATAAAGTGTATTTCAGTTTCAAAATGCAAAAAATATACAAAGTATGTCTTAGAAGAAATAATGTCTTCTCTTCTCTCACTTCATACTTAGTTTGTCACTTCCTATTATCAAGCTTGATAGACAGTAGAGGAAAAGAACAAATCTAATGTTCTTACCTAACCTCTTACCATTTCTTTCATGTCAACATTCTGGGTACTAAAGAAGTTTTTCATATTTGGTAACCATTTACTTTACCATCATATCCTTTCTAGAGGCCGTTGTGATCCATGACTAAATTACTCCCATAATAGCCTTTTAACAGGGCTAATTTTTAACTATTTCACGCTTTGGTACGGAGAAACACTCTAACAAGTATCATTTTCAACACAAATACTCCCACATTTGATTCTTTCTATACACTAGATTCGGGTTGCTTGAACTTATTTTTATTATTATTTTGGTAGAAGTTTCTCTTAAAATGTTAGGGAATAGTTCAATGAATACAACTTCTCTGGCTGAAGCAGGGGTGGCAGGCTGTTCCCTGAGCATACGCTGAGCTACACAGTGACACTTCTATACCTCTGTGGAACACAGAATGAGATATCACCCTCCCTGTGTCAGCTATAAACCTCCATGTGGGGCTTTATGCTTTTTCAATCTTTGGTCCCTGTCAGCCTCGTCCCATATTTAGCATCTTGGAGTAATCTTTTCTCTTCACCTCTCTACTCCCAAAGTCACAAATGTGTACATTTTGAACCGCTCTTTGATGCCTATTTCAAGTCCTACCTTTACCACAGAAAGCCCTACTTGTTTGCTGAAATACACTGATCGCTCTTGTCTCTAGGCCCTCACATTTATTTTCTATACTTCAACAATGAGTACTTAAGGACAAACGCTCACTTGGAGTTGTTGCAGCTGCCATGTCATTGTTTCGTGGATGTAAAAGCCTTATCTCCCCAACATAGACATCATTTATAAGACAGATGAGTATTTTCAGGTCCCAACAAAAGCTGAGCACAGAACAGACATGCAGTTCCTACTACATAGAAACATACTATCTCTTTTCTACCTGTAGATACACCCCACATCCTTGATTGACATCAGCAAAACTTTCTGTCATTCCTCTTATACAAAACTCTCAGTTACTTCTGACACGTAATTTGTGCTAATATTACACCTAAAATCTCTTTCTCACATTACTACTTCACATTCTTCTAGAGGGTGCCACTATGTAGAGACTGTACCAGTTTACCACCTTCCACACATATTTGTCTTTATAATATGCAAAGCCATTTAAAATATATTTGATTTGTGCAACTCTGTGAAGTGAAAAAGGAAGCAATATCACTATTTTACACATTGGGAAAAAAAAGGATGAAGCCCAATTAAAATATTTGCCAACTGGGGGCAGTACCCAAGAAAAACACAAATTTTAATTCCTAGTCTTGTGCTCTCTAAAACCTCTTGGTACCAGTGTCTGCAGTAATAAATAATAAACTTACTACTTGTACCACACTTCTGGATCAATCAAGAACAGGTATTTCCTCCCTAACTTCATTATCATCCCTAAGGAAGAAGATTCTTCATGTATCTCAGTTAGTACTATTGCTATTCAGAAGATTCTTGGGTCTCAGATATTTTGTTTAAAACACCTCTGTGTTAGATATACCAAAGACATTCTGGATTTGCATATTCCACACGGTTTATTAACAAATTTAAAGTTGTGCTTCCCAGAGTCTGGTCTCAGGGTCTGGATTTTCAACTGTCCTCTAATTCCACTCAAGAAAATCTAATCATATTGCTCATACTCAAGTGACAGTATCAGAAACACAACTGAATTTCATGTGGTAATGAGATAACACTGCAAATTCAGTGATGGGGACTGAAGTGTATGTTTGAAATACTACTGCCTTGGTTTTCAACAAATTGAAGCACAGATTATAGCAAAGTAGCACCTCAGAGCATATTCTACAAATAATGGAGAACAGAAATACATCCATTTATAAAGTATTACATGCACTGCATCATAGAATTCATCTTAATTATAAGAAAAATGGTAAATGTCACCTCAACCCTGACCCCATCCTTACTTATTCAATCATGAAATGCTGTGGAAGATTTATGGAGTACTGTGATCATATGCTGGGGATAAATACCCAGTATACGACCACATATTTGAATATTCAAATAATGCTAAGTTTTAGAAAAAGACAACTTATAGTTCACTTAATCAAGTTTTCTATACAGTAAAATAAGTTTCTGTATGGTGTACAGTTCTAACGGACACTTGACTGTCAATAATAGCTCACTACCTGGTAAAACAAATCACACCATTATTGTGGGACTCTAGTGTGTCTGTTCATACATACTCTGTTATTTCAGGACCAAACAGAACAGAACAAAACAGTTTCAAATAAACAGCCTTTCATATATCTGTAGACAGCTATCAACACTGTCTTTTGTTTTCCTGCAACGACAAAAATCCCCACTTGGCCAGGCATGGTTATTCATGCCTGTAATCTCAGTTACTCATGAGGCTGAAGCAGGAAGACAGCAAGTTGAAGGCCCGCTTGGGCAATTCAGCAAGAACTTGTCTCAAAATCAGAAAATAACAAATGTTGGGAATGTAGCTCAGTGAGATAGTGCTTGCCTTGCATGCTCAAGGACCTGGGTTCACTGGGTGGAAAGAGGCTGATGACTCTGACACACTTACTCTCAAATTAGTGCTGTTGGAAACATTTTCTACAATCCTTATCCCAGGAATCCTTTTGGATATGCCTGCCAGTTTGTGAATGTCCCAATTAAAATGTCCTACCCAGTACTGTAGACAATACTGCAAAAGTGGTCTCACAAGCACAAAGTTCAGAAAATGCTTCACTCTTCCCCCAATCATTTTCATAATTCCTAGTGCCAAGTTAAGAGTTCTCATCCTACAGGTATATAATTTCCTCTGCTTTTATCTGTTATATTTATCGTTTCAGCATTCCAGTTTATTAAGATCACTCTGAATTTCAGTACTACCAACTATAGCATTAGCACCTCTGACTACCAACTACCAACTATAACATGAGCATCTCTTAGTTTTGACTCATCTTTGAATTCAGTAAATAAGACTATCTTTCAGCTTAGTATTTTAAAAAAATGTTACACAGGACTGTCTCAAGGATAGAATCCCATGCCAAAATACCAGAGATTGCTACTGAGGTAGACAATTAACAGTTCTCATATAATTGTACAACCTTTCAGAAGTCATGACTAGAAATACTGAAACCAAGATACACTGTGCTGATACCACTTTTCTGGTATACTCATTGGGAAATCTTAAAGATAGAAATCTAGGTTCTGGGCAAGCCCCTTGCAACAATCCTGGAATTCTTCTGTAAATGCCCAGGGGCTAAGCACTTGATAAATCGTTTAAGGATTCTGTTAAAGATACTTACCAACTTCATTTGTCTAAAGTTTAGGAAGTTTTGAAAAACTGAGGTGCTTATTCATGCTCAATTTTCTGGTATTTTTTTTTCCACACTGCTTAATTTTGAAGTTACTGATAATGTCCTGAAACTAAATCTGAAATTTCCTTATGACCCCAGGACAGCAATTATCTGTTCAACCTGACTTAAAAAAAAACACAACAAAAAAAACCATAAAAACAAAACAACAAACAAACCTAAAACTCAAATGTACTTTATCTCCTCACTTACTTTGAACTAGTATCTCAGACTGAGTTACAGCACTAGTCATTTCAGTTGGAACTGTGTTTTTCTTGCAAGTTAACAAAAGCAGACTCGAGAAACTGCTTTTTCTCCGTCCTGTTTGTATTATACAATTCTCAGTGTCTCTTTTGCTTTGATTTAAAGCCTTACATATTGTTTAAATTATTTTTAAAAATCTGAGATTATGCTGAGTTTCTGCTTTCCTGACAATATTCTTAAAAGGCCATGATTCTTTTTGTTTTCTTTCATCTTTTGGCAATACTGGGGAATGAACCTATGGCCTTTAGTTTGAGCTACATCCCGTAGACTTTCTCAGATTTCCCAGACTAGGGTTGAACTTGCAATCTTCCTGCCTCAATTTCCTACAGGGCTGGGATTACAGGTGTGCACCACTACATATAGCTAAACCTTTTTGTTTGGTTGATCTTGGTTTGATTTTTTTTTAGCTGGGAATCGAACCTAGAGCCTTGAGCATGTCACGCAAATATTCTACCACTGAGCTACATCCCCATTCCCTTTCACTCTTAAACCTATACCCCTTTTGTTTTCCACATACAATATTTTAAAATCTAAGCTTAATACGGGGATCTCCATATACCTACACTTGTTTTAAACAATTTTGGTTGTAACTGTCTGTCAGTGCCACAATTGTTACAGCCAGAGAAACTTTAACTGCACAGTCAATATTTCAGTTTCCAAATCACCTATACTTTTTAGGATTTAAATGTTTATATCAGACACAAAAGAATAAAAAATAGCCTTTATCTGTGGACTTATCCTTGTAGCTTCTTCTGTAGCATGAATAATAATAGCATTGGAGTCAGAGAGGACTTTAAATCATGGCTCTCTACTTACTGACATGCAGATTTTCTTAAAGAAATTAAAGCTCAATAAGGTTATCTGCAAAACAGACACAATACCTACCTTACAAAGATATTAGAGATACAATACAAAGATATACAATCTACACAGTTACACTTAAAAAAATCCATTTCTGATTATAGTTTGGGAAAAGATCAATCTCTACTGTCTGAGGATTTCCTTACCTACATACAGACTTTATTAGTATCTTCAGTAAACTTTAGTAATGATTGTTTTTTCAAGAAAGAAAGAAAAAAATACCACTAAGTTCTACCATTAAATTATGTAGAGTTGTTATTTTCACCAATATTGTGTTTAATACACAAAGGCTGACTATCCCAGGGAAGAAGACAGGGACATCCACCTGTGAGGAGACAAACTTAAGTAGTTTGTCTTTGACTCCTAAACTTCAACTACATTTTCTCCCTTGCTAGCAAAAGCTTTGGATAACAAACACAGAAATACACTACAAAGACAACTGGAACAGAACTCAAGATTCTTGGCCTTCACCTTGCCATAAAATACAAGAAAGTCATTCAACTTTTCAAGGGCTTCAGTTTCATTTATAAATCACAGGAAAGAATGAGGGTGAGAACAAGAGTCTCAATTATTTTAAGTTACCTTAGTAACTACTATTTCATTAAGTTTTTATCTCATTATGTACATTCATAAGCAACAGGTTTCCTTTGACTATCTGCTCATTTGCTGGGTAGTAAAACGACACACATGGTGAATGTCCCAAATCACAGGAGTACAGAAGAGCACATCACACATATGTATATGATCTGGTATTAGACAAGGTTCGCCTCTTTACTATCAATCCTTAGTGTGTCATCTCCAAGGACTTAACTAGAGCAAGGGAGAACCTGACCCATATTTCTGCTTTCACTTAAAACTGTAAAATAAAATGCCTTTATAAATAGATTCTGGAAACACACCAAAAGGTTACAACCGGTAAGCTATCATCTCCAAGAGCTTTCCCAACCAAAATGGTTTCCTTTTGCAAATCTGCTTCTATAAGACCTATACATAACACTCTACCTTACGTTACTTTCTAATGATGATTCTTTTTCTATTTTCTCTTCAACCTGCCTTTAAAATTTTAATATTTTTTACTTTTTTTTGGAATATTGAGGATTGAAACCTGCACATGCTAAGCAAACACTATACCACTATACTACATCCCCAGCCCCTTTTATTTTTTATCTTTTTTTTTTTTTTTTTTTTGAGACATGGTCTCCCTAAATTACTCAGGTTGACTTCCAGTTTTCAATTCTCCTGCCTCAGCCTAGTCAGGAGCTGGGATTACAGATGTAGGCTACTATGCTTGGCCTTCAACCTCCTTTATGCCTGCCCCAATACTCCTTAAATAGTATTACACATATATTCCCTGATTGAGAATTTGAAAAGCGAATGATTAAAATTATTTGCCCTTACTTCTTTCTTATCCTGAAATACTCACAAAACCAGCCCTTTAAAAAAATTAATGTTGTTCCACATTGAGTATTTTTCATTTTCCATAAAAAAAACAACTGGGTAGTTCAGAACTTGAACATCTGTATAGGGTGCAAGATATAATTACCTTATAATGAATTCCAATCTATACTAATATTAAGAGATTAACTCAAAGAAATAAAGTTTTACAAAAAAATCTGACTTATCTAAAAAAAAACCACATATATAAATACATAAACAGAGACAAGAAAATTTAAGATGCCTACTAGGGAAATCCAAATTAATACAACACAACATGGCAAAGGAAAACCATATTTTTTGAACTTCAAATCAATTTTACAGAAGGTATAAAAGGTTAATTCCATTATATTAGATTTTTAAATTAAATATAAATTTCAATTATGTTCTTTGGTCTCCACTTTTACCAGTAATGAAGAACTGGCTCTCCTATTCCTGGTTTCACAGAACATCTTCAATTTTCAAAATTTAATTCTCTAGAGAAGTAGAGGAACTATGCAAGAAATTTAAGTTCTTGAAGGGTCAGCAACATTTTATCAATTCCAATTTCCTACTGCATAATATTTCTATATGTGATAATTACAGCCCAAAATAAGCCAAACTGTTGACCACTTGAAACTACAGATACTAACAGTCCCTATAAATTCTAAATTCCATTAAGAAGATTTACCTCCTAAAATTTACTTTTATTAAGGCTCCTCGGCAACTAAAGGATATTGTGAAAATAGTTCTGTGTTGGTTGGTCAGTTGGTTTGATTCGTTGAGTTTTTGCAGTGCTGAAAAATGAATCCAGAGCTGTCGCAAGTGGATAAGCTGGAGATCATTCACATGTGTGGAGCAGAGAGCACAGAGCACTCAAAGCCAATAGGTGTTTTGACCCCAAGAACATGGGGCATGAAAGGTGAACTAGTTGTTAGGCACAATGGTCTCACCTGACAGCAAACTGCTGAGTATATAAATAAATATGCTGCAGTTATTAAGCAGTTCTTTTGGCCAACAGGAGAGAGAGCTCCACCTGACTCCAGTCTTCTGTATCTTGTCTTCATTTCTTTACCTTCTTGCTGCCCTTCATGGTCCTCTCCCTGCGAAGTTCGAGAGCTTTGCTGGCTGCAGCAGTTTGGAGCCCAAACAGGGACCCAGGGCATGAAGAAATTCATCATTTAGCAGGTGAGGGTACCTCTAGTGTATGTACAAAAGGTATCAATATCGTTATTACTGAGCCCACTGATATCATCAGTATTGAACCCAGAAGTGTATTGGTATCTTCAACATTGGCCTATTATTATCATCAATACTGATCCCATACAAAGGCAAAAATGGTACAAAGAAGTTCTCAAGAACCACAAATGTACATATAAATGTTATATTATTGATTCCCATGTTTACTTTTTCTATGTGGACCTTGATCAGAGAGTGTTCTGAAGGTCGTATGCTTACTGAAGACCACAAAGGATTTGGCTCAGAGCAGACTTTTAAAATTAAGCCCCGAGCAGAAAAAAAGATGGTCGAGCAACAGCTCCCCACCTCTAGCTTTGTTCAATCAGATAAGGAAGGAGGGGTGGGGGACAAAGAAGACCCTTGCCCCCTAGAGGAGTGCTTCACTGTGACTTCCATTTCACAGCTGCCTAAGGTAAAAATCAATAACCTTAAGTGAGCCACAAGTGGCTACTTCGGCCTTCTCAGTTGAAATTTTGCTGCATCACAGGGTCAAGCTGCCTGGGCTACTGCTAGCACTGCTGCAAAAAGAGGCCTTGGCCACAGGCTCACTGCTTATCAAGATGAAAGGGGCAAAAGCTCCGCCAGCCCTGCCTCCTACATTCGATGGCAGGAACTCCACAGGGGCCTAAGAGTTTTAAACTGTTGGCCCACCCATGACTTGACTGTGCTCAGCTTGGGGCCACAGAAGCCCCAGCAGCTCAAACTGGAAGAGGGAAAAACCAGGAAAAAAATGGTGGTTGTGGCTTGCAGAAGCAGGGACTGTGGTGTCTCCTGGGGAGGGTAGCACCAGTGAAGCCAACAAGGTAATGGAAACCATCCCTGGCGGCGAGGCAGGCACTGACCCCCTTGCAGTCACTGCCACTGAAGCAATGGTGCCAGACAGCAAGGCCAAGGGGCAGCAGTCCTCCCCTCAGGCCAAGGAGCCTCCACTCCTGCCAGGGGAGCTACCCCGCAGCCGAGATTGGAAGTTGGGGGCGGGAGCCACAGCCAGAGGCAGAGCCGCAAGAGGGAGCCCCAGGTGCCTGAATACAGGATACAAATTTTTCTTCTACACAAAAGACTGAATTACAGGCTGTTATATGGAACTTGCAAGATTGTTCCTCCACTCCAATTAACCTCTTTTCAGACAGTGCTTATATTTGTGGTATGGTGCACCACATTGGAGCTGCCAATATATACACTGGCCAGAAGGATCTTTCTCATTTGTTTAGCATTCTCCAATTTGGTCATGCCATGTCTCCTGTTTGATCAGTCATTTACATTCCCATTCCCAACTGCTGGGGCCTCTCACTGAGGGAAATGCCATAATGGTCAGATTGCTGGCTACTGCCACTGTTATGACCTCAAAACCGTTCAATGGGCTTCTGCCTCCCATGCCACCTTCCATCAAAACACTTCTGCCTCCTTGCCCAAACAGTTCCTTTTAACCTGGGAACAGACTCAACAAATTGTTAAACAATGTCCCTCCTGTGTAATACATCTTCCCTCAGTCCCTATGGGGGTTAATCCCTGAGGGTTACATCCTGATCATCTCTGGCAAATGGATGTCACTCATATTCCTGAGTTTGGCTCTCTATGCTGGGTCCACATTTCAGTATACTTCCTCAGGATTTATCTTTGCCTCTGCCTGCACTAGTGAAGCAGCTAAACATGTCATTACTCAATGCTTGATGCCTTTAGTACCCTTGACTTAAGACTGCCAATGCCCTACTTTATACAAGTGCTGCTTTCCAAACCTTTTGTAAAGCTTTTCACATTTCCCTTACCAAGGGAATTCCTTATAACCCTCAAGATCAAGAAATTGTTCAGCATGTTCACCATATGCTCAAAATTCAACTACAAAAACAAAAAGGGGAATCCTTCCCTACAAAATTTACACCTCATAACAGACTTCCTTTGGCAATGTATACTATTAACTTTTAAAATCCTACTAGGGATGGAACTATAGCAACAACAACAAAAAATTTCAATTAGGTAAAGGAAAAGAAACTAGGAAGGGTTCTTTGGAAAGATCTTTATACTGGACAATGGAAGGATCCCAGCCTAGTACTAATCTTGGGTTGAGGCTGTTTGTGTTTTTCCAGAAAACACTGAATGGCCTATCTGGTTGCCAGAGAGTGCCATCTGGCTGTATCATGGATCCAGGTTCAGAGAAACTGGTTCCACCTCTCAAGAAGCTGATGCTCAGTCTTGTGGCAGTGATGCTTTGGAGACCACATCACAACTGACAGACAAAGATGGTGCTAAATCCAACCTGGGGCCAATTAAAGAAACTGACCCAGGATGCCCTGGAAATGATAACCAAAAGTGGGAAATGAAGGTCCAAGTAGGTGACAGAGTGTATGGAGATAACTGAGCTGAAAGTTACAGGAAAAGGACACAACAATTGCCAGTATTCCTAAGACAAAACCTAAAAATTAGTTAGTCCAGTTAGTCCAGACTAACTATAGGCAAAAGATTTTATCCCTTCTAAATTCTTGTAAGAGATCTTTGCTAATTGACTTACAAAACTTCTTACTAGACTATTTACAATTACAAACTTCTAAAACTGTGAAAGGTTATTATAATTCAATTTGGCCAAAAATATATTTGAGTGTACTCTGATGTTGTAGGCAGACTGTCTGTCTATTTATGTCTGTTTGTCCAATCTGTACAGATTGTCTGTACATGTTTGTTTGTCCTATCTGTGAGCAGCTGTTTTTTATTTGAGGTCAATATTTTTTTCTTTTTCTCCCATTTGCTTTTGCATTTTTTGGATTCTTTTATTTATAATTTAGTTTGGTTTATATATTTAAAAAGCATGCTTCCACCTGGACTGCCAGGTAGTCAAAATGATATCAAAACTGGTTCTCTCAGAGGTTATCATTTAGTTACCACAGCAATTTGTTAAGCTAACTAAATGGGAACCTTTTGGGCTTGGAAAATTACTGGTTAGGGCTTCTTTTGGTGAATAAAGGAGTAGCTGCCTCAGAAAAATTATCCCAGCCTTTGTTAATTAATAGGAAACCCCAGTAACCTCCATAGCCTTATAGGAGATAACCCCAAAAAAGTTGCTCAAAACATGTATTATTGTTATATGTTTACACTGGTCATCATCAAAAGATTAAACTTTCTAGCAATAAGGTCTTCTGATTTAAAGATGTTCTGGTACAAAATTAAATTTTCATATGGCTGTGATGACTGTTATTAATCCCCTGATATATTAAATGTAATCATGCTTCCAGATGTACAAGTCTTCCAAAATGTAAAACAGGATTGTTTATGCTGACGTATTTTTTCTCTCAGACTAAGACATTCACCTTTCTTTTGTGTTTTAATTGCTTGTGATAGGAGGTTCATGCGAAGCCAATGAGATCACCAGTCAGTAATAATGACAAAAACTTACATGAAATATGTACTGTTGTACTTAGAGATGCCTAGATATTAAGCAGTCCAGACAATGTCACATACTTCAATGACACCCCATTAAAGGACAACAAATTAGGTACAAGTTTCTTATGTATTAGATAGAGATGACCGATTAAAAAGGTTACAACTATATCAAAATGTAAATTTAAATGTGTCATAAAATATCACGATTGCCATGCTACAATATTATGTATGGCTTTTAATTTCAAGTTTTCTGTGTAAAATTATGTAACTGTTATCTGTTAACATTCTATAGTGATCCAACTCCTACAATGCCCATGATTAGGCAAAAATAATGGTTTACTTTGTATCTTAAACTGCCTGATATTCAGATAAAATTATTATGTTAAGCTCACTGCTCCCATTACAATGTAATGACACTAACCTTCTCTTCTGGATGTTCAACAACTGAAGCTTGGAGACCAAAAATTAGAAAAATAGATGGGCTAAGAGGACAGCCAGTATTTTGGTCTTGGCCCTCCAAGGTCAATGAAGACCTAGGATATAAGTGGAATTTTTCAGTGACAGTCCATTACTCTGGTGAGTTATGCAAACTCCTGACCAAGGAGACTGTGGGACCACACAGAAAGGAAATCAACAGTACATAGCATAACTTAGGAGAGTCACTAGGAAAGAAGCCTCCCAAGCTTTCACAGAAAGCAACTTGGTCAGGCAGTGGTCACAACTCATCCAGATGGCTAACATCGACAGAACAACTGAGAGGTGCTATGCATGGTACCAAGGTAAATCCTGAGACTAACTAACCTTGATAGACAACAGAAAGTTAATTTTATTTAATACAGGTCTCACGTTAACTTGGTCTTGCACATCCAGCAGAAAAGTATAACCACTAGAAAATCATCTGCAGAGTCCTCCAAACACAGCTCCTCCAATTGCAACCCATCAACTACAACTACACAACAGAAAAGATGATGATGTCGGGAGCAGCTGAGCTGAAGATCTTTCAAATGTTCAGAGCTGAGAGCACAGATCACCAGAGAAACGCCTGAGAGCATGGAGTGCCCAACGAATGCCCCAAAGGCACTGAGTGCCTGAGGTGAACAGGTATTCCAGTCCTGAGAACACAGGGCATGAGAGGTGAACTAGTTAGGAAAAGTGGGTTCACCTGACATCAAACTGGCATGTGAACAGATAAATGTGCTGCAGTGGTTGAGCAGTTCCTTTTGTCAACAGGAAAGAGAGCTCCACCCAATCCCAGCCTTCTGTATCTTGTCTTCGTTTCCTCACCTTCTTGACACCGTTCACAGTCCTCACCCCGGGAAGTTTGAGAGACACACTGGCTGCAGCACAGGGTCTCTCATATATTAGGCAGGGACTCTACCTGAGTCACATCTCCAGCCTGCATAGTCCTTTCTGACCAAAACTTTACATTACTTAAAATAAAGGAAGTTCTTAAGCCAGAAGTACAATTAATTGTTACCTCTGTGCTTAACTTCCTTCTTTACAAACTTCATTTAAACTCAAATTCAAAATCCCAATAAATGAACAAAAAGTACAGAGGTATATGTGTTTAGTTCCTACTACAATTCCAACTAATTACATGCTAGACATTTGTCTAAAAATCAAGATTTTCATGATTCCAAAGCACAGAAACAGATTATGAAGAATATATTGTAAGAAAAGAGAGGTCCTTATTTCATATAGGTATATAGCTCCCAAGCTTCAAGAATTGGTTTTAATTTGCTTTGTATAATTTTTTTTTTCTTTTTCTGTCAATATCATCCAGACCTCCTTTAACTACTGAAGAGTAAACTGAAGATGGATGGTGGAGAAGTTTTAACCCTTTCCTTCAGCTAGCCATTACATTCTATCAAAGCTAGTAATTTTTTTCAAGACTTGGTAATTATTTGTCAGGAGCGTGTTCTCACATGTGGAATCTAAAAACTTACCTCAAAAGAATTCAGACTAGAATAGTTACCACAGTCTAGGAAGAGCAGGGAGAAGTGGAGAGGATGTTAATGGGTACAGGGGAACAGTCAGTTCATACGAGTAACTTCTAATGTTCTACAGTATAAATTAAATCTACACCACAGCAGAATAACCACGGTTGACAACAATTATTTCAAAATAGCTAGCAGGAAAGATTTTGAATATTCCCAACACAAAGAAATGATGACTGTCTGAGCCTACAGATATGCCAATAACACTGACTGATCATTACACAATGTATGTATATATTGAAATTCACACTTATCCCATATATGTCACTGTCAATTAAAAATACAACTGTATTTTAAAAAGCTGTAAATATTAAGAAATTTATTTTCCCATAAATTAAACAGTATTATTGTCCTGGAAGGAAAACATGAAATAATGAGGGAAGTATTTGAAGTAAATAGGGACACAAAGGAATAGATCTGAACTTCCAGTATTCATTTACAAAAAGAGATACATAGGCAATTGTTCTCCCTCTTCTTGAGAGAGTAAAAAACTTTGTATTCACCCTTAATATCTTAACACAAAGCTTAAAGAAATTAATAAAAACAGCAATTTCATTTCATCATAACCATTTCACAAAATTACTATCAATTCCAAACTGCTATTTTTTCCATCACCTTCTGTATCTTATTTCAAAAAGCGCTTGTCAAATGCCTATTAACAAGGCTTAAAATTATATTGGCTTATATAAATGTTTCTGGTCTCTGAAATATTTTTTTAAAAAATTATTGAGATGATCTACTAGAACATTAACTTTACAACATCAACAGAATTTAAAACATTTGAGTTTCAGAATTGAAAACAATTCCAAGTTTGTTAAGTTCAATTTTCCTCATATATTTAAGTGGAGCTCCTAATCTATGTAAACTTTTTAAGTAAAAAAAAAAAAATACCCATAAAAATAAAGGAATTAACCACATACATTTGAAATGTTCAATATACAATAACCACCTCAATATACACTTGTGAAATAAAAACTAAAAAGTTGTATTTGCCAGTAAAATACAATCTCTGAGACATCTAAGTACTAGTTCAGCACCCACCTGCTGCCACATTGTCTCTAGTTTGTTGTTGATTAGACCCTTGATTCTCAAACTTATGGAGTTTTAGAATCACCTGGAAAATTTGAAAGGCAAATTCTTTGACCTTGTATCCTAGAAACTACAGCCTAAAAGTTCAATCCTGTGTTTATTATGCATCCTTCAAGTGACTAGGAGTTGCACAGTCCACAATTTTGGTTTACCCTCGCAATAGGTAAAAAGAAACCTCTGGATTGTAACTGATATTAGAGATCTGAAGAATTGACTATTTATAACTTAAATTATAAATTATTCAATTATTTTAACCACAATTTACTAATGCTTATAAGAATACTTAATAATGCTTAAAATGTTAAATAACGTCTGCTCTGACAATGGAAACTATTACTCAACCTATCAAATACTTTTCTGAAATACTCCCGTTATTGTTAATGTTTAGAAAAAGACTAGTCACAAAGCAAGTTAAGGATTATAAGCTAAAGAATCACTTATATAGCTGTGCTGTAGTTTAGAGGAAAAAGCATCACACTCAAAATTCTGAATAGATTACTGTGCTGCCAACATGAGAGCCACTTAACACATGGAGCTACTTGAAGTAAAATAAAATTTAAAATTTAGTTCCTTAGCTGCACTAACCACATTTTAACTGCTCAAAAGCCACATCCATGTAGCTAGTGGCTAACATAGTGAATAGAACAGAAAAAGATCTCCAACATCACAAAAAGTTCTAGTGGACAGCACTGATCTACAGGCAGTTAGGTATTTAGTTTAAAAATGCAATACAGGTTCTCCTGTATCAGTAGACTCAATATGGCAACTTCAATTTTACATGTATACACCTACCTTAGACATTAATTATTAGACATTAACAAACACTACTGTATTTTTTCAGCTTGTTTCAAGAAAGATCATTCAAAAGTAATATACTGACTTATCTGAGATTACCAAAACAGAAATATTTAATCAACAACATCTGAAAGCATCAAAGGCACTAAAAACCACAACTAGGTTTTCATCAAATCAGAATCGATGAAAGTAATCACCAGAAAACAAAAAGTGCTAGGTACAATAAAACTAGTTCTCAAAACATTAAACTACTTAGTAGCACTTGTTTTCCAAGTGTGTTACAAGTATCTATTTATATGCATAACAAATAACAACTGCTTTTATAATTGGCTTAAAAATAACCATACCACAATTAGCTCAAATTGGAGGCATTCTACTGTCTACATTTTTAATTGCTTTCAACCAACCTCACACTGAACATTTACAAATAATATAATGACCATAAGACTTAAGTAAAACTTTTTAAGTGAAAGACTATTAATTCACAATCCTGGGCAAATACTGCTTGTAACAAAAAGTACACATAAAGTCTGTGAAACAAGTGGCAACTTAAAATACCATCTCTTAGCCCAAAACATCCAGTTTAAAAAACACAGTATGATAAACCACAAAAGCACAGGCAACAGGATGCTAAAACTTCAGAATAACTTCTAATTTAAAAAAAAAAAGCCTATTACATAGTAGAATTAAAACTTCTAGACAATTACATGCCAATACAAACTTTTCCAAGAAACTATAATCACTTCAATTAGTGTTCTTTCTTAAATTCAAGTATACTCAAATAATGATTATTAAATTACAGCAATTATGATTCTAATCACAAAATTTTGTTCTATGGGAAAATTTTAAAAACTGACAAATTTAACACATAAAATTTAATACTAAAACCAACCAAAGTGAACAGGTCACACTGATTGTAAGTTATGATTCTCGGTATAATATTCCTGTTTGGTGCTGATCCCTTCTGATTATCTGTTTACTTCAGAGGTTTGTATCAAATCTAGGATCTAGCAAAGAAAAACAGTAATTGATCGTTCCTAAAAACTGTTTATAGAGAGCACTTAAAAAGATGTTGTAACTTACCTGCAACACTAGTGATTGTAACTGGAACTCCCTGTACTTGAACGCCTGCAGCACCCAGGTTGGCAACGCTCACTGTCTGAAGGTTAGGCACTGATGCAAGCTGGGCAGTATTCAAAGTTATTGGGGCCCCAGCAACAGCCACAGGAGCAATCTGAGCAAGAGTCGTGCCACCACTTGAAGACACTGGGGTGATGGTTAATTGTTGAGATAACCCAGCATTCTGAACTTGCAAATTTGAAAGACTCTGAATATTCTGAACCTGTACAGTTTGCCAGCTGATTTGCCCTGAAGGTGTTAAAGTTGGAGCCCTGATAAGCACCTGAGTCGGATTTACTGCTTGAAGTTGAACATTCTGCAAAGGCTGCTGCTGGATGGTCTGAATAGTCTGCCCTGACTGGAGTTGAAAGGACTGTGGTGGAATGGCCTGAATGATCTGTTGCTGAGGCTGTTGGATCTGGATCTGTTGTAAAATAGGCTGGCCTACAATCTGCACTTGCTGAAGAGAATTAGACTGATCCTGTGCATTCTGTATTCCATTAGACTGAAGTTGACTGGAGCTTTGGGCTTCAGACTCTGTAGCAGCAGGTGTTTGAGATTCTTCAATGGTGCGTTCGGAACTACTGGCTGATGTGCTTGCATACTGGCCCGTATCTGCTGAGCTGACTAATGTGTCACTGCTTGTGAGAGATGTTGATGCGGTGGTTGTGCAGGTAGTGGAGGAGGAGGGAGATTCCGGCATAGTACTGGTAGAAGCAGTGGTGGTCGTGGGTGTGGAAGCTAACTGATTCCCATTGGAAGTCCCACTGTCAGTAGTAGTAGCAGGTTGGCCAACTTGTCCAGTCCCTCCTCCAGCAGTCACGCTGTTTATCACAGGCAAAGCTAAAGTCACTCCTCCAATGTTAATTGGCAGGGTTGTTACAACTTGAGCCTGAGTACCAGGAAGAGTCTGCAATTGAAGTGGTATAGAAACACCAGGTCTAATTTGGACTGGAACTGTCTGATTTGCCAGATTTTGAGCAAGAATATTCCCAGAAGCTGTCCTGTTAGCAGCTGTGAGTATAGCTTGATTATTACCTGCAGAAATGAGCTGAATTTGACCCTGCAAATCCTGTAGAGATGAACTACTAGTTGGATTGATTTGAATTTGCTGACCTTCTACTGTCTGAAGTTGTGGAATCACTTGGTACTGCACACTACCACTTGGATTTTGTACTTGTATTACTTGAAATTGACCAGGGGTGGAAGAATTACCTGATTTAGTTTTTGTAGGAGATGCACTCCCGTTATTACTGCTGGAAGAACTAGATGAACTAGAAGCTGGTTGAGAAACGTTATTTTCTTTTGAAGCAGGAGGAGTGGAGGCAACAAGTTGCCAAGCGTTTCCAGCAAGTTGTGTTGTTACCAGTTCTAGCTGTTGTGGCTGATTCTGAAGTTGCACCAATCCTTGGCTTGGATCTATAATAATCTGTTGTTGTCCAGTTGCTTGATTTTCACCAGGAGTCCCTATTTTGCTGCAAGTAGCTGCCAGTAAAGCCAGAGGAGAGGGCTGAGAGTCCTACCCAAAATGAGATGGTAAAGGAAAGGGGAGGAAAAAGTGGGTGGATTTAGTGCAGGCCAGTAGTTGGGAGGGGGTTATTTATTTTGACAGTTCTACATATCAGAACTTACTCAGGAAGTGGGAGAAATAAAAAAGAAATATGAACAAAAGAAGGTAAGAACTACATGAATAAGAAATCAGATATTGTAATATAAAGTTTAAATAAAAGAAAATTCTAACCAACTTTGTGTTTGTCTCTATTCAAAATGCCCTTGGGAAAATACAGTTTTCTTACAATCTGAGTTTATTGTGTAATAGTAATGTTATACCCTCAAATATGTAAAATCTTCATGAATTTACAATTTAACTTCCTCACTCTCAGAAAGATGCTTTGAGTGGAGAAACATTTTTTTTTCCTGCTCTTTACTTCTGGGCATTTAAAGGACATAACTCCCTCTGCCCCCTAATGTTTCATGATGAATTTGTTAATGTTTATTTTTACCTGGGAGCCTGAGGTTTTGGTTTTTTTATTGTTATTCTCTGGCTCAGAGGTTTTCCCTCCTTCTGTAGCCATCGCTGCTGCTGCCGCCGCCTCCTCCTCCTCCTCCTTCTTCTGATCTGCAACAGCCCCCCCACACATATACACACACAACAGGTTACTGGATTATTATTATTCATCTTCCCCCTCGCCTCTTTTCCCCCCTCCCCCCGAACATTAATCTCCATAAACCCGCGATCCGTGCACACCGGCAGGGGGTGGGGGAGAAGGAGGGAAGGGAGGAGGGGGATATCACAAAACGTGGTTTGAAACCCGACCCATCGGCTCCAGAGCAACACCCAGAAGGAGGTTGTTCTCGCTCAG
Organism: Chinchilla lanigera; assembly: GCF_000276665.1. Lineage (NCBI taxonomy): Eukaryota > Metazoa > Chordata > Mammalia > Rodentia > Chinchillidae > Chinchilla > Chinchilla lanigera. The sequence continues at coordinate 23,955,801 of NW_004955410.1, read as the reverse complement.
ACATTAAGACAAAACACAACCCTCCTTCCCTCCCCCTGATTCCCTCCCTCCCTCCCTCCTCCCCTTAAAGCATCTCAGCGGCCCCGGGGGAGGGGGAGAACGGAGCAGGGTCTGGGGAGGGAGGGAGGAGGGAGGCGGTGAAGGAGACCGAGGGGGGTGGAGAATACGTACCGCTCATCCCGCATTAACAGGACAAACCCTCAGACGGAGACACTGGGATAGAGATGGGTGGGGGTGGGGGCGAGGCGGGAGGAGAGGCCGGTCCCGCCCGCCCGCGGTGGCTCGGAGGAGGCTGTAGCTGGCACAGGCTCTGCCTCTTTTTCCGCGAATGGCCGCCGCTGGGCTGTGGCGTAGCAGCTCCTCTCTCCGCCCGAGCCCGGCTGACTCGCCCTTGATTGACAGCGGCGGCGCGCGGCGCGGGCGGCGGCGCGGGCCGGGGGCGGGGCCAGGGCGGCGCGAGCCGGGCCGACTCCCCACCCCCCTCGGCCTCTCTCCGCCGCAGCCGCCGACTCTCCACCCCTTCCCCCAGCGGATTGGCCGCCGACCTGCCGGGGGCCGGGGCGCCGGGGCCGCCTTCTCTCCACCCCCTTTCCCGGGGTTATTCTTTCAGCCGCTCTCCTTTTCCTCCTTCGGCTGCTCTCGCGCTCTTTCTCTCCGCGTCCGGGCTCAGCGCGCTGCCGGTAGGCCCTCCATACAGCCAAACTTGTTGTCTCAGGATATCCCGCCCCCTACTCATTTCCCAGCGCCCTCCACTCAGAACCCCTCTCCAGCAGCCCTCCGAGTGGCCACTGAAGGGAAAAGTAGAGTTATCACTGAAGGAAAGCGAGAGGGATAGACGCAGAGGCGCGCGGACGCCGGAAGGCTCGCTGCGCAGACCGAGCTGCCCACTGCCCCCGCGCAGCGAGCATGGCTTTCCTGAGGCGCATCCGGACCCGGGCGCCCTTTTTCCCTGGCTCGGCCCCCATTGGCTGAGCCCGCGCTGACGCGCGCTGAGTGGTGGGAGAAGGGGGGCGGGCCTCTGCCGCGAAGCCTGTCGGGCCTCGTAGTTCCTTGAGGCCGCGGGTGGGGGCCCTCCGAGGCTCCGCCTCCCTCCCGCCCCCGACCGAGGCCGAGCTGCGGAGCGGAAAGCTGCTGCCCGAGGGGGCGGTGGCGGCAGGGCGTGGCCGGGGCCGAGTGGGAGTTGAACGGAGCGAGGGGGAGGGGGAATGGGTGTTGTTTGCCTGGGCCTATCCGCCGCGCGGGGCTGCCCAAACCACCTCTGCCACCGCCTCCTCGGCTCCAAGCCGCTCCCCGCGGGGCGAACTCACGCCCGGAGCGCTCGGCGATTGAGCGGGCGGCGGCGTGGGGAGGCGGGGTTTGCTGTCCTCGGGGTTTGAATGAACCCGGCTTCTTGAAGCAGTGCTTGCACTTTGCCTTTCTTCGCTCACCTTCCTCTGCAGGCCTCCCGGCTTCAAGCGCGAGGCCTGTTTTCCCACTGAGAAGGACCTTTCATTTTTATTTGTTGTCTCTGGCCAGCTGCTGGTGCAGGGCCATGACCCGTCTTCTAGGGCTGCCTCGGGTGTCGCCGGAGAGCCCGCGTGGTTGGCGGACTTCTCACTCTGCCCAGATTCTCCAGGCAAAGGAAAGCCCAGCCCCGTGTGGGTCAGCCCTGCTACAGCATTAGCGTAAGCGTCTGGGCAGGTGGAATTCACATGTAGCTGCTCCAAAGCATTTTCTTACCCGGTGCACTTGAGTGGCCTGTCCCCAGCATTCCTCCAGAGTCCCGAAGTCAGGATGCTGTCATGGAGTATACCAGTGCCTGATTAAGTATACCAAAGGTGGTAGTGAATCCCTAATGTAAATGTAGGCTTTAGGGACCCGTCCTTAACACACCCAAGCTTAGAGCCATCTACTTTCTTTTTATCTGGGCTCCACAGGGAGCCTTGGGCGTTTTTTTGTCTTTTGCCTGAGGTCTGACAGGTTGCAAGGGTGAGGAGGTCCCAAATGCGACATTTCCTCTGCTTGTTGAAGTGATTGTAATATGGGCTGATGACAAAGCTATGTAAGGATGAGACAAAGCAATTCGAATGAAGAATTACATAGTATTGTCTGTTCCATCTTACAAAATGAGCTGGAGAGCATTAAATAAATGCTACACACACACGTACAATATGGAAAGCTCGGAAGTGCTTCTTAAATTAACAGATACACTGTCTATCCTACCCCCCCCCCACAGATCATAGTGAATTAAGGAAGGCATTTTTCAGTCTCGTGAATTGAGGCATTCCTTGTGATTTTCTTCGTTATAGAACCTGTCTCAGAGAGGTAATGTCACTGTCTTTGGACCATAGGTCATTCACTGTAGATCAACAAAGTGTCCTGCTGATAAGTGGAAATACTGATATCTGGAAGACATAGTTAGAAGCCCTACTTTTATAGTAGACCAAGAGCTTCTAGTTGCAGGGTACTATGGACTGAATGTGCCTCCCTCCCTAGTTTATATGTTGAAACTATAACTCTCCCTCCACTGTGATGCTATTAGGATGTAGGGTCTTTGGGAGATCATTAGGATTAGTTGAGGTCAGGAATGTGGAGCTCTCATGAATGGGATTAGTGATCTTGGAAGAATTAAGAGAGAACTTGCTTCCCTGTGCTCTACTTTCGTCCCTGTGCAGATGTAACCAACAGTTGGCAGTCTGCAACCCTCACGAGGGCCCTCACCACAACCTCAAACTTCCAGCCTGTCCCCAGCATTCCTAATAATTCTGTTGTCCATGAGAAATAATTCTGTTGTCCATGAAATACTTAATTTATGGAATTTTATTATACAGCCTGAGCTGTTTACGACTGGCCCAACAATGAGACTGAGGGCTGGTGACACATTAATCCTTTCTTAGTAACCGCCATCATTTTGTTATCCATATATATGAGATATTTTTTAAAGTACGGTCATTCCCACACCACCTTCCTAATTTAAGCTATGTACTACCTGTACTATGATTTAATAATTTTCTTTAAACCGTATTACTTTTATTTTTTACAATTTAATATGAGAAGTTTATATCCCTACTGTAGATGAAAACCAGTTGTGGTTTAGAGATCATTACAGACAAAAACTGCACTTTGACAAACTGGAGTCAGTTTCCTCTGAGTCCTCTTTCTTACCGGTCCTAACCTTAGGCTCTATCCTGAGTCTAGTGGCTTTCCTTATCTAGTCCAATTTTACCAAGAATCCTGCTGGGTCAGTTTGATGAAAATCCCTCATCCTAATATCTGACCAGAATCCCACATCCCTCATCCTTGATATCTTATCATTCTGGCCTGTCTTTAGTAATAATCTGTCAAATCAGTTCAGCCAGAATCTCCCTTTACCCTGGATATTTGCTCTTAGTAATTTTCTATCCACTGAGGTCACCATTTTCCTTGGCTACAGAGCTCTACTTGTGGTTCCATTAAGAATGGAGTCTGGTCCCTTTACTCCGTTGCAAGACCTCAGTGCAGTGGTCTCTGTTCCTGTCTCCGTAGTCTCCCCTTGAACGAAGTCTTCCTCATTGTATTAAAAAGTCAGCCTTACAAGTTTTCTTCCTACATTCCTACTGCCCACAGAATAATGCCTTTCCAACTCTTAAATTACAACCCACAGGAGTAAATATATTTTGCATCATGACCCACTGTACACACAGAGACACACACAGAAGAAAGCAATGTTATACTTTTTTTCTAAATATTTTACAACATTGATCACTGACTACTCAGAGCAAACATTGCCAGGACCCTCAAGCTGTATCACAGGGGCTCCTGCAACTCATTACTCTGCAGTTGCTGGTAGAGACCCAGAGGGAGCTGAAATTATGTTGGGGCCAAGGAGGGAACTTGGACCATAGTCTGAAAGTGACACCTTTTAGAGGCCTGTCAGTGGATATCCAGTGAATATCAGCCAACTCTGTTAACTGAAACAAAGTCTCAAGAAAAATACAGTCTTCCTGTATGTGGTGCTCTGTACTTCCTCTCCTACCCGGCCTTTCAAAAAAATCTTTTGTCAGCCCATGAGTTTGAAAAGCTAGTACCTATTGAATCTCCCATCCCAGCTCCTTTTGGAGCAGGCAGTTCCTGTAACTGTTTAAACTGCAGAACAAGTGTAGAATTCAAGCAGGTCCCATATACATTACTCTACCTATCTGCGTCAACTCCCAGTCTGCATTTGGAAAAATGCCGTTGAAATGGTTCACACGTTTCTTTCAGATACACGATATCTTGGTGGTCCCCACATTTTAGGACTTGACATTGCTCAATTGACTTTCGACCAGCAAGTATGAATGCCGCATATAATCTTGCTAAAATGAATATTCCTTTCCCCAGGGCAAGCCCTTAGGTCTTGGAGAGCAAAGGCCATACTGAGAATGCTTGCTACAGAGGTTACTTAATTTAATATGGGCTCAGACATGACATAAATGAGAAAAGGCACCTATTGTGAGTGTCTCCTTCAAGGAGATTTTTTTTTTTTTTAATAAGTGTTAAGCTGCTTCATTTTGATACAGGAGAAATATAACTCCTGTTAGATGTTAGATGTGCCTAGTTAGATGTCAGCTGTGCCTAGTTAGATGTCAGCTGTGCCTAGTTAGATGTCAGCTGTGCCTAGTTTGTGTCCCATAACATGAAGGAATGAGGTCACGAACTAAAGGAAGAAATCAGGAGAATTTTCTTGAGAAAGAGAGAATAACTCCTGGATTTCCGAGAGGGCCCCTGAATGGAGTGCCACTGACACCATTTGTCAGGAGTAATTTGTACAGCAAAGTCACAGTGTGGGTACAACATGGGTCAAATTACAGTCAACCTATAGGATTACAAGTGTAGTGGCTTAGCTAATATCGGTCCAATAGGGAAACAGGTCACATAATAAGGGTACATGGAAAGAACAAAGACATGTCCAAATGCTCTCATCACCCACCTAGATGGGCTACTGATACCTGTCTGAACTTCACTGGACCATGTGGTGCTAATTACAGTATAATCTCAAGTTATAGTTTATCCCTTAGGGAGGCATATAGGCCTGTCCATTGCATCTTTATCTTGAGGCCTGGCCTTCTTCAGATGCACCTCCAGCCACAGTTCTGATGTCTTTACTTTTTTACCAACTTCCTTGAGAGCCCAGACCCTCTCTGACTATATTAATTTCTGACTAACTTAGCTACCTATAATAACTTTATCTTTGAGAAGAAGATAAGAAAAGATTTGGAAAGGCTACAAGCCAGAAATTTCAAATTTTAACATCCACCATCCAACTAGGAATCAAATAACAGCTCAGTGAACATATTTCAATTACAGCAAGTGGCTTCCATAGTACACTTAGGAAATCTTGCATAGTTGGTACCATAATAAAGCCCTGGAAGTATATAAAATTATATTAATTAAAAATAAATTTCTTAACCAGTAATTATTGTTTTCCTGAAGCAAAGAGTTTTAAGAAGTTTAATGTAAGGTATTTGACACCAGAGCATAGAACATTTATATAAAAATAGGTGAAAGGTAACTATGTGTGTAGGCCCTTTAAGAGCTATAAATAATGTTTGTAACTGGAATTGTCAAATGTAACTGACACTGCCACCTAACAAAGATAAAACTCATACTGCCTGTTTCACCAGCAAGAGTTGGCATCGCTGTTCCACATGTACACTTATCTCCTTCCTAGCATGCTAATATACAACTTGAGAACATTGAAGTAATGATTTTTAAATGTGCAGTTTCTGATTTGGGCCCTGTTATATTTATTGTTAATTCATGTTAAGGTACAATTAATGGCTATTGGCAGTTATTGAAGTGTAGTATAAACATCACCTATTTGATATTTTATATCAGTTTATAAATCAAGAAAGTATAATGTGGCTTATTGTCTTCATAAAACAAAAGCTATTTGTTCAACATGGAAGTTAAAACATAGATGAATTAATTATCTTATGACTGTGTAAAGTTGGTGTTTAAAATATAGAGCATAGTTGGGTGCTACGGTGGTATACAGCTACACTCCCAGCTACTGGAGAAGCTGAGGCAGGAGGATGACAAATTAGAGACCAGCCTGGGCAATTTAGCAGGACCCTGTCTGGAAATAAAAAATTAAAGAGCTGAGAGTGTAGCTCAGTGGTAGAGTGCTTGTTAGCATCTGTGAAACCCTGGATCCAATCCTTACTACTGCATTCAATTAATCAATTAAACAAGCAATAAAATCTAAAACATATGAACTCAGTGTGTTTGCAGTTGTAACTTTCCAAAGCATGCCAATTGCATATGTTTAATTTATTATGTTTTTTATTAATAAAAGAATCTTGTTGAATTTTTATTTAAAGAGAATAAGCCCTGCAATCAAAATACTTGGATTTATTTCCTGGTCTGTGCTTACTAAATGTGCATTGTTGGCTAGTGACTTTAACCCCTCTGAGCTTCATTTCTTCATGTATAAAACAGTTAAAATGATAATGTTAACATCTCATGGGACTGTTTCAAGAATTGAGTGAGATTAAAAATTCTAAAAATAGTCTCTGGTAAGCCCTTATTAAATGTTAGCTGTCTGGCTAGTGGTGTAGTTCAATGACAGACACACGCTTAGTGTACACAAAGTCCTAGGTTCTATCCCCAGGACCCAGGAAAAATTAATAAATAAGTAAATAATAAATGCTATTTCTCTGTTTTAATTTTTGTATTTCTGCAGATCAAATCTAAGGCCTCATGCATGAGGTATCCCCAGTTTTGTAACATCATGTAACTTCCCCCTCATTTTTATTGTTACTACTCAGATGGGTAGTTTAGCATTTCCTACTACAGCAAATTGCCTGTTCATATCTTTGTCTCTTTTATTTCCTATAGTATTATTTCTATTTCTCTTATCAATTTTAGGAGCTGAAATTATTTTATAAGATTAAACTTTTACATGGCATTCATATTGCTAATGTATTTTCCCAACTTACTATCCTTTGTCTTTTGTCATATATTCTGTATAATGTACTTTGAACTCTATTTTATTTTACCTTTGTACTAGTATGTGTTTGCAGTATACAATGAGTACATTTCTTGTGGAGACTTGGTACATGTACATAACACATAAAAAGAATTAGTACATAATTATTTTTTTATCCCCTTCTGCTCATCTCCCTCCGTCTCTGATCCCCTCCCCTTTCGCAAAGGGTATGTCTCCACATTCTTATTATCTGTCTTTCATTTTGCTCTTTATTTATATTTTTGGTTTCTCACATAAGAGAAGATGTAATATTTACACTTGTATGTCTAATTTCACCTCACATTATAGTCTCAAGGTGCATCCATTTTCCTACAAATTTATCAAGTTTATCTTTCTTTATTTATCTTTTTTCATGGAGTAGAACACCAGTGTGTATAAATACCACATTTTCTTTATTCATTCATCTGTTACTACACATGTAGGCTGTTTCCAAGATTTACCTATTATGAGTTGTGTTACTATAAACATACATATGCACGTGTCACTGTAATATGATGTCTTTAACTGTTTTGGGAAGATACTGAGAAGAGGAATAGCTGGGTTGAATGGAATTTTTTGTTTTAGTTTTTTGAGGAATCTCCATACTGATTTCTATAATGGTTGCACTAGTTTTACATTCCTACCAACAGTGTACATTACTTCCTTTTTCCCTGCAGCCTCTCAAGTGTTTATTATACTTTGATTTCTTGTGATAGCCATTCCTTTTGGACTAGGATGGAATCTCAGTGTTTTAATTTGAATTTCTCTAATGGCCAAAAATGTTAAACTTTTTTCATGCATTTATTGACGTTTATACTTCTGAGAAATGTCTGTTCATTTCACTTTCCCAATTTTTGACAAAGTTTTTTATTTGGGGGAGTTCTAACTTTTTGATGAATCCTATTTGAAAAGGATATCAACCTAAATGAATACTTTCCATAGTTCAATAAAATATGTATGTATACACAGGTAAGGTACCCTGTGTACTATTTACAAAAAAATGTAGAATTGCTTTCCTATTACAATAGGAGGATATTATTATCCTTCCTCCCTCATTTGCACTTGTCCCTAACAATCACAAGTAAAGTTTAAATACCTAGAGAAATGCCTGGCCCATGGTAATCATGCAATATATACTTACTGAGTCAATGAAATTTAAAATTTTAGGGTTGAGGGTGTAGTTCAGTGGTACAACACTTGCCTTGCGTGTGTGTGTGGCCCTGGGTTTGATTTTTAGCATTGAAAAAAAAAGTTTCAGTGCATTATCTATGTAAAGAAAATAAAGTTATCCTACTATAGCAAAATAACTGGCTTTTTTAAAAAAATAAACTTTGAAGTATATTTGGAGTGAGCAAAATTAAAACATGGACTATCAAATGTACTGGGAGGTGGGCTGGAGTTGTGTATCCCAGAGGAAGCAATATTAATAATACCCCCAATATTATTAATAGTTACTCTCCCTAGCAGTTGCAGGCATTGATTTTTAAAATGATGATTATGGATCCTCTCAATTGTCCCAAGAGAAACTAGTAATAATAGTCAGGTTCTATTTCCTTGTTTATTTTCTTTGATAACATCTTTCTTCTCACAAAGACCTTAGTCATTATGTCATAAAAGAGTAACATATGAATTGAAATAGAAAATTAGCTCCAATGAAAAAGAGAAAACAAATATACCCACCAATAGTGTAAACATGTTTTATCTGAGCGTTAATTTTGATCCCAAGCTTCCTAGAAGCCAAAGCAAATAGAGAAACTTGATTGTATATTTTCAACAGAAAGAGGGAAAAGTCGTTTTCTCAGGGACAGCAGTTTTTCCTAGTTCCAAAGATTCATAGCTACTGTATTTCACAAATACCACTTACATGTTAAGGCTATGAATTTTCCATTTCAGGTATTTAAAATGGTTGGAAAAATTAATTACATTAAATTTAGGAATATGGCTTGAAATATTTAATAGATTATGATTTCCTATATGGAATTATTTAGAAAACTTGTGTCTATTTAGAGGTTAATAAAACACTATCAAAAGATTAGTTAAAAGTAATCTTCATATTCTAATACTTACACATTTAAAAACTGGCCATTAAATTTGAAAATTGGATTTGAAGTCTTGAGGAAAAAAATTATGGCTTTAATAAATTGAATATTCATTTAAAACTAAACAATCTATGAGTTTGTTGTTCCAAACTGTCCAAAAGGTCCCACTGCACATTTGAAAAATTCACATGACACTCTTCAGATAACTGAATAAATCAATTCAGAACTAGACTAAGAATTTCTGCCAGTGCCAAAGATTTTAGTCTTCAGATTTTGGTTTCATTTATTCTTACTAATATCAGGAATAGTTATTTACTGAGGCTACTCTGATTTGTAATTACACCAAATCCTTGGTTAAGCATATTAGCCAAATAGGGAATAAATGTATCGTTTACCTAAAAGCAAATTTAAAAAGAAAACGTATGAAGAAGAGAAAAAGGATACGAAACCCAGTATCCCAGCACCTTTTTCGTGTGTGTGCTGGGGATCAGACCCAGTACTTCATGCATGCTAAACATATGCTCTGACACTGAGCTACATCAATGGGCCCTAGCATTCATTTTAAACATCTTGGGATTATTTTCTGGTTTGTCAAACCACTACTCTTCATGCCTACCCAGATTGTTGTTGTGCTGCAAAAAAGCAGATTATTAAGAACATCAGTAATAGTGTTCAAAGTGAGTGAGGTCAAATAGGATGAGAGTTAGCTGGCTTTGCAGAAAGCAAGCTGGAGCCCCATCTCAGCTCCCAAGCAAGTCATTTAACCTTGCTGAGTTTCCTTATCTGTATGTAAAATTTTCACGATAATTTCTGCCATATAGGGATATTAGGAGGATTAAATGAGGCAGTCTCCATGGTAGACACTTAATAATTAATTTGGAGTTCTTCTTATTCAATAACTAGACTTTCATAATAATTAAGTCTTAATCTCACTGTTCTCCTAGTTCTAAAATGTAGTGAGCAATTTAAGCGTGTCAAAGGTGGTTTTCATGACCAAATAATGGCTTCTGGGGTCATCAGTAGCTTTTCTGGGTTTCAGGGTCTCTATGTTTTTAATTTTTAAGCACTTTATTAGAAAGTTTGCAGAAAGCAATTCAATTAAAATTTAACAGGAGAGAAGTGTCTCACTTTATCTCCAAAAGAATCAAAACTTCAAAGTTTGCTAATTTTTCCGCCGAAAAGACTGAGTGAGGCATTTGTCCAACCAAAGGAAAAGACATTAGATAGATATGAGGGCCCCTGTAAGTCAATGTGGAACAAAAAGGGTGAACAGGAAGGACAGTGTAGTAGGCAGAGTAGCAAAGCTAAGACCTGTAGGCCTGAGGCAGTTTGTCCACCCTCCCAAGGGGCACATCACCTGAAAGCGACATGCTCTCTCATTGTACAGTGGAGGATGCCTGGGCTGAGGATGCTCCTGTATCACTATATGACAAGATAGATCAAATATTAGAAGAAAATAAACAAACCAGAAGGCAAAAAGAGTTGAGAGAAATCCTTGTAGAAAAGTATATAAATGTCAAATGTGACCCCCCAAATCATAACTTTCCTCTTCAATGAATTCTACCCCCACAGATTTTTACCCCAAATGTGATAAGTAGTTTGAGAAGATCTAGATTAATGGTGTAATCCTGAGAGGGTAATGACTACCGCTGTCAAGGGGTATAGTAAGGGCCATACTGTATACAAGAATACTATAGCTATGCTGTCTTTCCAGAGCATATTTCTGGAATATACCAAGAAGCTTTCTTGGTAAGTCTTCTTTGGTCAACTCCTGACAAGACCATGTGGATCTGAACTTCATCACCAGAAGAGTACTGGGACTCATTTCTCAGGATTAGGGAGTCTAGGATAGAAAACAAAATTATAGTACAAAATGATTGAACAAGCTACAACAGTGAATCACATATAAAGCAATGATAAATTTCTATGGTGACACATGCAAAGTCTTCCACAAATAAGGGTAGTAGTGAGGTTTCTTTGTTTTTATCAATCAAACCAAATGTGGAATTTTGTAAAGGAAATCAACAACTGGAAGAAAAGATGGGTCAGGATGACAAGACCTGAAAGATTGTTGGGAACTCTAAAGGGGACCTGGAAACAGTGCTGTAACAGTGTTCAAACCTGTGTTCAACCCTGAAGGGGACCTGGTAACGGTCCTGTAACAGTGTTCAAACTCAGGTCTTTTAGATGGGAAGGGATAAGGTTTTACTTTACGTAGTTTCAAAGGATTGAACTAAAATTAATACATGGATGTCATCAGGAGATAGATTTGGCACCATATAAAAAGAACTCCTGGATTGAGGATATATTATCAGTGGGTAAAGAATAAAATTTTTTAAAAATACCTGTAAAGAATTAGAATCATAGGAAATGAAACTACTCCCTGTGGGGTAATGAGTTCCCCATAGTGCAAGCTGAACTACTTACTAGAATGTTGCAAAAGATTTTTGTCTGTGATAGCAGCAAGAGCAGATCCAGATTTTGTGGAAATCCAAGCTTTTCTTTACAAACTAGGGAGCACTTTTGAAGAATAAAAACCAAAAAATTATAAATAAAAATCAGATAGGTTTGGAAAGCACTTTCATGACTGGTTCTCAAAACTTAGCTTCATTCGTTTACTGTAAATCCACACCAAGAGAGTCAATTTATGTCAAACCACAATGAGATTTAAATGTGTTTTTAAATGATTAATAATTCTCCTTAACTTAAAACTAATCATTTTCTTATCTGAGACAGTGTGGAGGTAGGGAGAAGAGAGAGGAAATGAAATTAGACCTACCTTGGTTCCTATCCTGCCTCAGTCTTTGCATAGCTGGGTAACTGAGCAAACCATTAAAACTCAGCCTCATTTCCTTCAATCATAAAATTGAGGCAATGATCTCCAACTGAAATATTTGGAGTGTTGTAATTTATATTTAGATGTCCCTCTGAAGTTCTCCATGCAATCATAGGTTGGACTTTAGAGAGGTGATTGATATCAGGGTATGAAAGCTTAAATATGATGTTGGGAGGTGAAGCCTGTTTGGAGGAAGTGAATGTTATGGTTTATGTCTGGGTGTCCCCCCAAAGTCTCATGCAGTCATGCCGTGGGCTTCTAGAGTTTAAGACTGATTCACAGTCCAATGTTGGGATTATGAGTGTGAGTGCTACACCTGCCCTGGGGCGGGTAGTTTACATACAGTGAGTGTAAGGGAGGAAAAGAGGCTACCTGCTGCCGCTCCTCTCTTTTTGCTCTTGTTGCTTTTGCTTTCTTCCACTGCCATGAACTGTTGCCCTCTGCCACGTGCCACTCTGCCTTGGAGCCAACTGATTATAGACTAAGACATCCACAAACTGTAAGCTAAATAAACCTTTCCTTTCTTCATTCTGGGCATCAGATATTTTGTCTCAGCAATGAGAGAAAAGTAACCAAGACAGTGAGTCACTGGGAATATGGCCTGGAAAGGTGTATCTCCCTTCCTCCTCCCTTGATCTCTCTCTCTCTCTCTGCTTCCCACTGCCATGCCATGAACTGTTTCTCCTCTATAATACCCCTCTACCATGAGGCCATGCCATGGAGCCAGCTAACTATGGACTGAAACCTTTACAAACTATGAGACAGAATAAATCTTTCCTCCTTTAACTTATGAGCATCAGGAATTGTGTTTCAGCAGTGTGAAACTAACAAAGCAGGTTTTGGTACCAGAAGTGGAGTTGTTGTGCTACTACCTGACCATGTCGTTCAGAAACCTTTGGAACTGGTTCCTAGGAGGAGTTCGCAGTTTTAGAAATGTCAGGTGGAGAAGCAGCCCTAGAATGCTATAAGGTAGGCTTTGTGGGAGATTCTAGTCAGAGCTCAGATGACTGGGATGCTGATAAAAAAAAAAAAAAAGCAGATGGAATACCTCCAGGCCTAGGAGGTTCCAGTTGGGAACAAGGACTCCACTAGCAGTTGGATTCCTGGCCATGTGTGCTCTGCTGTAGCTGAAAAGTTATTTATATTTTGTTCCTGTCCTAAGAGTTTGAGGGAGCCTAAGATTAAAGGAGCACACTATTAATCTGGCTGAGGAAATTTTGGGGCAGTCTCATGTTGCAGAGGTGGCATGGATACTGTTGGGGGCTTTTAGGTAGTTTTACCTTAAGAATTGAAAGTAAAAGTCAAGCTGAATAATTTATAAAGTTTTGAGTTTGACAGTAAAGAAGTACTAGTAGAATTAGAGCCTGCAAAAAAGGAGTATGGGAGAGCTTGCTAAAAAAAATTAGCTTTAAAAAGAAGCCAAGTATTTTTGGATGTAGATAATACAAAGGATGCCTTCAGGGCATGGAAGGAAGCCAACACAGACTCAAGAGTGGAAAAATGAAAGACTCTTGCTTTGAGAAGAGAGACCCAGGACAGTACACTCCAGGATGGCAGCAGCTTAGGAAATGGGAACCCACTGTGTAGGATTCAGATTACCATGTTCAGCCATCCAGTACTGAGGCCACTGCAACCATCAATAACCTTCAAAAGGGTTCAGCTAATCCTCAAACTGGTAGGAAATCTTGGCATTATCCACAGGGTGCTGGTTTTACACGCATACAGAAGTTTTGGAGTCAGGAAGACTTCCACTCAGATTTTGGACAAAGGTCCTGGAGGCCAGAGAGTGTGCTCCTGCGAGGGCAGGTGTGAAGCTCTGAAAGTAAAGCTGAAAGTATACTGGAGACCCCCAGATGCTGCAAAAGCAGGGAATATAGAACATCTGAGAAAAACCTCAAGGAATGAGCAAAGTCAACCCAATAAAGGAGCCATGAGGACTACAACCACCAGCAGTGCTGCAGAGGTAGAACCACCCAATCCCTTAGGGGTTTACATTTCACCACAACTTGCCCCGGGTGCTAGACATGCAGCTACAGGGTTTAACGTTTGCCCTACTGGATTTTAATCTTGCTCTGGTCCCATTCCTTTCTATCTTCCCATTTCTCCCTTTTGGAATGTGAATGACCATCCTGTGCTATTGTGTGTTGGCAATGTTTAACTTTCTTTTGATTTTTACTGGAGCTCACAACTAAGGATTTGCCTTAAATCTCAGATGAGACTTTGGAGTTTGATTTTTCAGCAATACTGACATTATTAAGACTTGGACAACTCTTAGAGATGGACTAAATCATTTTGCATAAAGGGATGCACATGAGTCATTTGGGGGCTGAGGTGGAATGTTATGTGTAGATGTTTCCCCAAAGCCTCATGCACCCAGAGGTGGGACTTTGTGGAGTTGATTGGATCATGGGACTGTGGATTATTCCATTGAGGAGTTTATAGCTAAATGTGATATTGGAATGTGAAGTCTGCTTGCATGAGATAGGTCACTGGGGACATGGCCTGGAAAGGTATATCTCCCTCCCTCCTTGCTTGGCTTCCCTCTCTCTCTCTCTTTTCTCTCTCTTTCTCTCTCTCTCTCTCTCTCT
>NW_004955410.1:23874811-23939811 GCF_000276665.1 Chinchilla lanigera | reverse complement strand
CTATTAGCTGGTCAAAATCAAACTGGGGGCAAACTCATTGGGAATGACTCCTCCTGGGCTAGGAAGACTTAGCAGGCTTAAGCAACACTGAGGCTTGTTGTCTTGTATTTTTTCTGCATTGGTGTGCTCTGGGTCCATATTTTCTAACCTTGGATGTGGTGTTGGAGGAAAGGGGAATGAAGAGAAACCCATTTATCCTGTATTACTTTTAAATCACTAGCTTGTTAAATAAATTTACAAAATAAGCAACATATATTAATAACAAGTACTTATTTAGCACTTTGTATGCTACAAACACTTTATATACATACATAAACACTGCATAAATACTCCTTCCATGTTCTTGTTGGTATATATCATAGTTGTCCCATTTTACAGATGTAGAATTAGAGGTACTTAGAGGTTTAGTGATTTGTAAGCTTACTTAGAAAATAAGTGAGAGCTGGGATTTGAGTCCAGGATCCTCATGGTAGAGACTTGCTCTTAACCTGCCTCAGATGCTTTTCCCAGGAACCTAAGGACAAGGCTATCTGGCTTGAGTATTCCTGTTTCTCCAGCCAGTTAGCTTGTAATCATAGTACCATTCTCAACAGAGCTCCTTTGTGAAAGCCCAGCAACATATTTTAAATCATGAAAGCTATGTGTGACTTTGGTAAATGTGGTTGTTTGTTTAGCTGACCTACCAGATTTACAAATGAGAGGAGGCCTATGAGGGGCTCAGAAAGACTTCCCATGACATGTGTACTTAAAAAAAAATCAGCACACAAAACAAAACATATACCAAGCAAATAAAAACTATAAAGATCACATGAAATGATCAGGCTAATCCAACCAAAGAGAAACAAAGAGTTACCCTTTTTCTGAAGCGAGTTTCCTAAGACTTTCAAAATGGAACCAATTTTATTTGCTTCCTGTTCTTACCTGCAGTTCCTTGCTTAGAGTAAAGCAAGCAAGCGTGCTGTTTACAGAGTACTTTCACAGGTATTTACTCCCTGATCTTTACAGCACCTCAAATAGGCTGAATATCTTGCCTAAAAAAATACACAAGCTAAGTGGCAGCATTTATTCTGTGGTCTGTCTTCCTAGGTAGAGATCCAAATACTCTAGCTTTACTGCTTGTTAGCCTGTGCTTCAGTGATAAAAGTAGGGTGGGGAGAGGCATGAGAATATCAGATGGTAAATTTGGTAGTTTCAAAGAAATAACAGCTAGCGGTATTAAGCACTTTGCTGCACACCAGGTGTCAGTTGCTTAATCCCTCCAACAAGACCATGAGAAACATGGTATAATCTACATTTGCAGATGAAGAAGATGAAGTATGAAAAAGTTAAGTAATTTGCCCAGAGTCACCCTTTGAACAAGTAGCACGGGGGGGTTCAATCCAGCACATGTGCTTCAAGAGCTGTTCTCTTATTTGCATATTCTCCTGGCCTTGCTGAAAAATTCAGATCCAGTTTGACAGAGAACCCAACAATGTCCATCTTGAGATGGAAAAGGGAGAGGACATAACATGTTTTTGCTAATAAATATTTGTACTACACTCTCAAGTTAAACGACTATTTAAAGGGAAATAATACTACTAGCTGTGTGACAATGTAGGATATCAATGAGGAGTAAAATAAAGCATTTAAAGATGTTTTAAATAGTTTGATTTTTAATGGGATGGTCCTTTGTTGTTTTATGTCCCCTTACTAAGAATAGTCTGTTTTTCCTGTATAAGGAATTTTAATAAAATGTGTTGTCTTTTAAGAATAATAAAGTATATAACCTTACATGATTTGCATACCTTCTTTTGTGTAAGAGCTATGGCATGTGATGAGTGGGCTCCAAAAGATGAACAAAACCTTCAAGAAATTTTCTAGGGAGCTGGAGAGAGAAAAAGGCATCCTCACAAGGAAGGTTATCCAATCCAGAAAACACAAATAAAGAATTCAAGGCAATAATAAAGGAGAGACAGTAGCAGATACCTCATCAACAAATGAATTCTACAGTTAATAACAGTGATACACGTTTAATGCAAAGAGTGATCCCCTTCAGCCTGGGGTTATGAAGGAAAATTTTGTTGGTGACACTTGGGTGATTTACCTGGACAAGTCATCTCTGCCTATCCACTACAACTTCCCTGCATTTCAGGGAGCCCTTAGTAACACAGGCACCCATAGGATGAGCAAATGTGTAGAGGTGGGTGGGAGACCAGAAGAAGGCAATGCAGTAACAGTTGAGCAGAGACTGGAAGAAGATAAGTAGGTCACTGGGGAGAAAGCTTTCTAAGCATATGGATGAGCAAGAGCAAAATCCTTGAGGTGAGAACAAATTTTTCTAGGTTTGGAAATAAGGAAACAAGAGTGGCTGGGGCAGGATACATGAGTAGTAAAATGGTAAGAGGTGAAATCCAAAAGGTGGGTAGGCTGGATAGTGAAGTCCATGGTGAAAATACTGAAGTTAGTCAGAAGGAATGAGGAAGCCATGTAAGGTCTTGAGTTGAGGAGTGTGGTACAATGTATAACGTATTGGACCTTTGTTCCTAGTTTCTGTCCAGAGCTGCTAAAGCCCCTGGAATTTCCTGAGTGACATATGTCTTCACTGTTTATAATTAGTCCTTTGGATTATACTTGGGTTGGGTTTATGCTAATGAGGTGACTGAAGATGGGATTCCTGCCTTAGGATGAAGAAAATCTCTGCCCCAACATACCTTACTTTATTCGTCTTCTTCATCTGTATCTTTTATAATATTTTCTCTGATAAAGCAGTTATTGCGAGTGTTTTCCTGGGTACTATAAGTCATCCTAACTAATTGAACGCAAGGAAGATTTATAGCTGATCTGTGATTGGCATCTGAGGTAGCCTTCAAGTAGATTAGGTCAGAATTAATTGCATTATAGGTCTTCCAGTAGGCATCCACTGGACTATTATGGAGAGAAACTCATACATCTGGTCTGAAAGTGTTCTGTGATGTGTGTGAGAGTAGAAAGAAAATACTATTTTTTCCTTTATAAGAAGTAATAGAATCAGAAATGTATATATTTTAAAATAGTTTAACCTAACTACAGTATGGGAAATAGGCAAAAGAAGCAAGAAGATAGGTTCTGAATCATTCTTCCTCCACAATTTTTTAGAAATTCTGCAATTTATGGGTTAGAGCATTCGGCTGTAGGGTACTCTGTCTCCATTTAACCATCACCTCCATACCTCTGCTTCCTCTCCAGCACTCACAGAAGGGATGAGCCCTGGCTTCCTCTTCTCCCCAGGAGTTGCCATTAAGCAGAACTGAATGCACACTTGGATGATCCATCCAACTGGTTGACCTCTCAGGTCACACTGACTTCTTCTATTCTAATTGCCTTTTTTTTTTTTTTTTTTTTTTGAGTTTGCTACTCAGCCCCATTGCTAGGCTAAGACCTTATCATCACCTGGGATTTGATCTACCTCTTAAATCATAAAATAACTTGCCATTTTAAAATGCTAACCACCTATCTCTGCTGTTTTTTTTATGTACTCCTAATTTATCTGTTTCCCAACTGGATGCAAAACACCAGTTCATTTCCTATTCACTGTAATAAGCCAATCCTTCCTATTCAATCCATGTATGGTTGTTAAGGCTGCTTCACACCTTCACGCTTTGCAAACCATATTTGCTTCTTACTTACTTGCCCTGTCACTGACTTTGAGAATGAAATTCATCAAATGCCTATACCCTGGCCCTGCATTCATCCTTCTTTCTTCCTTCTGACCCCACAGAATGAGGCTAGGAGTTCACATTTTGAACATTTTAGCCTTACTACGCTGGGCACCTGGCTCCACAGCAGTCCTATTCTCATGGCTGTCTTCTTCCCATCAACATTTAGACTTGCTCACTTCTCTCTTATCTTAGAAATACAGGCACATAATAACTCTCAATGCTCTTCCAAACCACATCTCTTCTACCTCTTGTCTTATCTCTCTCTACTCACAGGCAAGTTTATTGGGAAAATGTTCTTTTTGATGTCCACTTTTTCACCTCCTTTTCAAATTTGCTCTCCCTTTATCCACTGAAATTGCTCAGTATGTTCACAATTTCCCTCCGTCAACTTCATCAGTCTGGATTCAGCTTTATGAAAGGGTCCACAGACAGAGAAATCTCTGTCCCCACAGCAGGGGACTAACTTGTGTTCATTTTTCTTGTTTCAGAACTGTTATGGCCTCAGAGGAGCCACTTCTAACATACCCCACCCTCTGAATCACTGAATAAGATTCTCTGTGTGTCTGTACAGCACCTTCTGCTTTTTTATAGTCACCACATTGTATAAACATTTCTTCTTCACTAGTGAGCCTTCCTTGTTAGACCATAAGCTACTTGAAGTCAGTGCCTATGACAATTTCTTGTACATGCCCAGATTACTTGTGTTTAACATATGGTTCTTTAAATTAATATGGCCAAAATTGTACTATAAGTAACAGCATAGGGAATTTGGATTTTTATTTCTGAAGTTTAAAGAATAATGTAAACCTTCCAACCAAATGTGT
Source organism: Chinchilla lanigera (assembly GCF_000276665.1). NCBI lineage: Eukaryota > Metazoa > Chordata > Mammalia > Rodentia > Chinchillidae > Chinchilla > Chinchilla lanigera. The sequence goes on along the minus strand of NW_004955410.1, from coordinate 23,935,310 downwards.
GGCTTGATCAAAAGGAAAATTTTGTTCTTTTTCTTTTGGGCTCTCTTTACTTTAATCTTAGTTTACTTTTTGCTATGACAAAATACCCATAGCTATGTAATTTACCCTTATTTTTCACAGTTCTGGGGGCTGGGAAGGTCCAATATAAAGGTGCTGCATCTTCTAAGGACTTTCTTGTGGGTTCATCCCATGGCAGAAGGCATGACGGTAAGAGCGGGAGAGCAAGAGGGCCAAATTCACTTGGATGGTAAGGCCAGTCTTGTGATAACTAATTTACACCCTCAATAATAACATTGGTCTACACATGAAGAAAGAACTCTCATGACATAATCACCTCTTACTAGGTTCCCTTTCCCAATACAGTTGTATTGGGAATTATGTTTTCAACAAATGAACTTGGGAGCCAAGTGGTGCACGCCTGTAATCCCAGCACTCGGGAGGCTGAAGCAGGAGGATCCTTGCAAGTTTGAGACCAGCCTGGGATACAAAATGAGCTCAAGGCCAGCTTGAACTTCATAGCGAGACCCTGTCTCAAAAGACCAAAACAAACAAACGAACAAATGAACTTGGGGAGATACATTCAAACCATAGAAGAGTCTATACACTGTCTTGTTTCTGTGGGTTCTGTATTGGTCCATATTCCATCACTGTGGCCAAATACCTAAGAAAAACAATTTAGAGGAGGAAATATTTATTTTGGCCCATAATTTCAGAAGTTTTGGTTCATGGTTGGCTGACTCTAAGAAATATCATGGCAGAAGGAAGGGCATAGAGGAAACCTGCTTACCTCATGGCAGCTGGGAAACAGACTGAGAGGAAAAGAACCTGTGAAAAGGGTCACCCTTCAGAGCCTATTCCCCAGTGACCTACTTCCTTTAACTAGGTTCCATCTCCCAGCAGCCTGTTCAGCTTATGAACTCATTAATAGATTAATTCATTGATGAGGTCAATGCCATTACAATCCAATGCCCTAGGACTAGGACTCATCTTTGAACATTGCTGTATTGGAGGTCAAGCCCTCAATACATGAGATTTTGAGGAACACTTCATATTTAAGCCATAACAGGCTATATGAATCTCCTGTTCTATTGTACATACAGTTGTGCTCACCCTGAAAAAGTCATTCTGTTTTCTAAGATGGAGAGTAGAGGAAGGTGGGAAGGAGCAGTGTTAGCATTGTGGTTTGGAATGGGTTGGAAAGTAAGTGAAAATGTCTACCAGTGAAAATGTCTAGCTGAGTAGCCAGATCTGATGTTTAGGAGAGGTCAGAACTAGATGTATATGTTTTAGAATCATCAGAATATACATAGTAGTTAAAGTTGTGTATTCATCATGGCAGAGCATGGTACATGGTAGTTAAAGTTGTGTATTCACCATGACAGAGCATGGAGGGAGAAGAGTATTGGCTGGGTCTGCTTTTTTAAGGACATAGACATTTGGAAGATGAACAGAGGAACATGATTAGCAGCAAAAGCAAATCATAGAGGAATGTTCACAAAAGAGGGAAAGAACTCAGGAAAAGCATATGGTAGCCAAGATTTGCATCTTGACCTTTATGAATCCCACCCAGCCTTTTCACTATGCGTGCCCTTTCAAACCCTAGAAAGAAAGCTATGGCATTCTGCTGCAGACATTTCACTCTGCTAGCAATCTAATATTAATGCGTTCCTCACCACTGGACAGAAGTAGTTTACCTTTCACTAATTCTTACTGAATTAATCCAGTGGCTACCTGAAATGTCCATTCTCCCAGACATACTAGCAAATTAGTCATACCCAAAAAGAGAGTTGTAGGAATCCTAGTTTGTAGCTGATGGCTCAGCTGGTGGCAACCTACTACTTGTGGTTGGCATCTGAAGTGACTACTGTTGGACCAAACTCTGCAACCTGTAGAATCTGACACTATATCCAGATGGTTGGCATTGAATTGAATTATAGAACAGCAGCACATCTGGACAGAGAAATGTTTTGTGTTGAGTGTATGAATAGAAAGAATAGTTTATCTTTTCCCTTATATGCATGTATCAAGACTTTATTCCATTTTATGAAAAACTATGTATGAATAATCGATTATTTGGATATAGCACATTTTGTCTATTCCTTTATCAGTTGACAGTCATTTGGATCACTTCCACATTTTTGTTACTATGAAGAGTTCTCTTATGAACAAGAGTTTCTGTGGGCATGTGTTTTATTTTTCTTGGGTTTATTCTTAGAAGTGGATTTACTGGGTCATATAATTCTATGTTTAGTCTTTTGAGGAACTAATTGGCAGACCATTTTCCTGTGTGGCTGCTTTATTAGCTTTTGGGACAAAATACCTGACACCTGCAATTTAGAGGAGGGGTGGTTTATTTTGGCTCAAGGTTTTGGAGATTTCAGTCCATGGTCATCTGGCTCAAAGGCAGACATATTATAGCTGAAGGGCATGACAGATGAAAACTGCGATGAGTAGGGAGCAGGAAAAGCCAGAAAAGAAGGGGCCAGGGACCAGATATAGTCACCAAGTTTATACCTGATGCCTACTTGCTCCAAGGAGGTCCCATCTTCTAATACCTCATTCAGCTATGAACTCAACAATGGATTAGCACTTTCATGAAGTTGGTGTTCTCACAATCCAACTTCTTCACTAGGAGTCTCAATCCAGTTAAATCCACAATTAAAATTAACTAACACAGTTGCCTCACCTCAAATTTCTACCAGCATTGCATGAAGATTTAGATTTCTCTGCATTCTTGCCAACTCTTATTTTCTGTCTTTGACTTTAGTCATCCTAGGAGGTGTGATATAGTGCTACGATATGGATAATGTTTGAATGTGTCCCTCAAGGGTTCATGTATTGAAATTTAATCTGCATTGCGAGGTATTAAGAGGATGATAATTTAATCTGATTATGATACTAAAAAGTGGGGTCTTTGTGAGGTTATTTGGCATCTTAGTTACTTTTCTGGTTGCTGAGACAAAATACTCAACGTTCAAAGTTAAAAGAGGAAAGGTTTACTTAGCTCACAGATTGTAGCAGTTTCAGTCCATAATCAGCTCCAAGGCAGGGTGGCTTATTGAAGAGGAGCAACCATTCATGGTGGTGAAAGACACCAAAAGCAACGAGAGATGGGACAAGCCTCTTTCTGTCCCTTACAGAGTGTGTAGGCTACCCACCCTAGGGCAGTATAGCACTCACACCTTTAGTCCCAGCACTGGATCATGAATCAGTCACAAAATCTAGATTCAGCCACTTCTGAAAATCCCATGACTGCATGAGGCTGTGGGGGGACATCCAGACACAAATCATAACAGTAGATTAAATAAAGCCATCAAGATGGAGCCCCCATGTCTGAATACTGGTGGGTATATAGGAAGTGAGGATGAAAGAGAATATAGATACATGTGCACTTGCATTTGCAGCATGGTGCACTATGCTGCTACAAGACTAGTGGAAGACCATCACCAGATGGAGACTTTTGAATTTCCAGAACTATGAGCTAAATAAACCTGTTTTCTTCATAAAGGACCACCTCAGGAATTGCCTTATATAATAATGCAAAACTAACTAATGCAAGTGGTATTTCATTGAGGTTTTGATTTACATTTTCCTATTGACCAGTAATACTGAGCATGTTTTCATATGCTTTTTGGCCATTTGTATATCTTTTTAAAATACATACCCTTTGAGATCCTTTGCCTGATTTTTAACTGAGTTATTTATGTTTTCATTATTGAGTCATAAAAGTGCTTTATAGCTTCTAGGTGTAAGTCTCTAATCAGATAAATAACTTGCAAATATTTTCTCCTACTCTGTGGCATATTTTAAGCCCAGAAGTTTAAAATTTTGTCTAATTTAACTATTTACTCGATTCTCTGTGTTTGGGGCATATTTGAAAGCCATTGCTTAATCCAAAGTTATGAAGATTGGTTCTATATTTTCTGCTAAGAGCTGTTTTATTTTGACTTCTGTAATTATTACTATTGTTTTGGTCTGTTTGGTTGATTTTTTAATCTACTCTGAATTAATAAAGTATTGAATTTGAGTATTGCCTCCTCATTTAATGATTCTCTGATCTTATGCAAATCATAGGTAATTTTCTAATTACCTATGTTCAGGAAATAGGTGTTCTATTTCCTGAACACCTACCTCATAGTAATGTTTTAATGCTCCAGTAAGTTAGTTTGTCAAAGCTTGTAACATAACATCTGGCACATACACGTAATCTGTAAATGTCAGCTCTCATAGACTACCAAATGTAGCTTTCCAATATCTCCTTATCTCTATCTTCAACATTTCTGTTTTTACCTTCACTTGTATATAAAAGCAAGGGTATATTTGACTTTTGTTATTTATTGCAAATAATATAGAATCACAATTAAAATATAAAATGCATGTTTTCTTATCTAAAGCTATGGAGAATATTTTCCAAGCTATAACTTTTGAGTATATGCCTATATTTGTGCTTTGCAAGATGTTACTATATTGATAATTCTAGTATTACCATACAAGCTGTGTTTTTCATGAAATGTAATTATGGCAATTTTACATTGCATTATATAAATAAGAATGTATTACAACTATTAATTTGGTAACAACAACAGCCTATTTGTATAAAATAAATGAAAAAGAGGAAAACTCACCAAAATACTTTGTTTATATATAATTATATAGTCCATTTATTTAGGGAATAAATGACCAGCTAGTGGTGGTACAATCTACACTAAAGCCATAATAATTCTTCATGAACACAGTCAGGAGTAATCCAAAGCTCCCTTGAGTGTTATTCTGCATATTCCACTTTCTTCTGATATATCAGCTATGTGAACTATCACCAAGGGTGTTTCAAGAGTCTGGCTGATAAACTTCATTTCTAGTACTTCTGCGTCTGTGGTCCTCAATCTTTAGTTGCAACAGAATCACTCATGGAGTTTGTCTACTCGGAGATGCTGAGCCCTGCCTTCAGAACTTCTGCATCAGTAGTTCTAGCATGAGGGCTTGAGAATTTACATTTCTAATGATTCCTCAAATATTTTTGATACTGCTGGTTGGGGCCTACTGTGTAGTTCATAATTAACAAACCTTGAGAATATCTAGTTTGTGTTTCTAAGTTGGCTAGCAACCAGAGGATTCTGTGGATTCTCTAGACTCCATCAAATATAGTGGAGCTCCCTAGAGAAACTGTGGAATTCAAGATATCTCACAAATCCCTTGAACTTTTTGATAAAGATGAGAACATTTGAAAAATTGGGGGAGTTGTACTTTCCAAATTTCTGGGAGCGTAAGGCCTCTTCTGATTTCAGGTCATATAGTTACCCTGCATCTTAACTATGTGTTAAATCAAGTAGATTTGTTGTTATTGTTGTTGCGTTGGTCTTTCTCTTATTTTTTTCAAGATAAGGTCTCACTGTGTAGTTCAGGCTGGCATTGAACTCCCTCCGCAGTGCTGGAATTACAGGCACCTGTTAAAATTTTCCACTTGATTTGGTTTTGACTTACTTTTCCCAACACAGCAGACTCTGTCACTGGCTTCTGGTGCCCTATCCCAGTCCAGTGATTCTTCTGTAGTAGCAAGTGCATTTTGTACACACATAAATGTACAGCCATATTGGTTAGTTTTATGATAATCATCATTTGCTTTCTGGTCTCTCAGAGCTAGCATTTTGTCTGACTAGCAAGTTTTTCCTTCTTCTTTAGTAGTTCATTTTGTTTTCTCTGCCAACAAATGTAGACATGTGATTGACACCAATTCTCTTGGTCTTGCTTTGGAGTTGGGGACAACCCACCCAAGACAAAATTAGTGGGTTGAGTTTCTCTTTAAGTGGGATTACAATGCTGGAGATGTATAATAATGACATTGTCTGAACCTGGATTAAATAATGCTTGATAACAGCAATACTCTTGTTATTCTGAATTATTTCAGCCAATACATTTCTATTTTAAATTGGGTTTCTGACATGACTATACAGTTTCTGAGATTAACTATTAGTCAAATATATTTTTTCATTAAAACATTAAATTATGTACATATAAGACTATGTTCATAATTTCCAAATGAAATATTGACCATTGTACTACGTGGACTACAAACTGTTAAAGAACTAAGGAATTTGACCATAGTAGTAAGAGGCATAAAGAATAGACAAAAGATGTCAGCATGGTCAATGGTTTATTTTTAAAATTTGACTCAAGATGCTATTTGTAATATGGAATTCATCATAGTTAATAAGACATTGAAATATTCTTCCCAAAGCTCTCAAATTTATGCATCACCATTTAACCAATATAAATTCATACTACTCATGAAAATTCCATTAGATTTTTATGTTTATCTTTATAATAGGTCAGTGCTCATCAGATTCTGAAAAAGTTAGAGTTAAGATACTTGGAACACTTGCAGTGACTATAGATGCCGTATAGATGGTTCATGTCTGTCAGACCAGCATTCTGGAGGCTGAGGCAAGAGAATCTCAAATTTGAGCCTTACCCTATGAGACCCTGTCTCACAATTAAAAAGGACTATGGATTGTAGCTTAGAGTTCAATCCCCAGTATGTCCCTCTACCCCTGCCAAAAGAGAAAAGCTGGGTGTGGTGGCACATGCCTATAATGCCAGCACTTTGGGAGGCAGAGACAAGAGGATTGCAAGTTCGGGTCCTGCCTGGGCAACTTAGCATGACCCTGTTTCAAAATAAAAAAAAATAAAAAGGGCTGGGAGATAAAGCTTGGTGTGAAGGCCTTGGGTTTAATCTTTAGTAATGCACATAAAGTTCCCTCAAGACTAGTGGCAACGTACACTGTATGTGTATGAGGTGCATGTAGTACTAGGGGTTGAACACAAAGTCTCACACATGCTAGGTAAGAGCTTCACCACTGAGCTCCATTCCCAGCCCCAACGTCTTGGTTTTCAAACTTCTTTCATGAATTGCTAATATTATAATCTTACATATCCACATAAAGAACAAATCAACCCATTGTTTATATAGAGTTTAGGCTTTAAATTCTTTAAATTTATTTTTAGTTGACCTATAACTGTATATATTTATGTAATTTAAATTGATTTTGGTGTAAAAAGAACACTCTTCCCTTTTGGTTTGCAGCCTCTGCATGATACCTAGTCCTGATATAATCCTAATCACACAGCCAAATGCACAGAGCAGGATGCCTCGCATCCACTGTCAACAGATGGACAATAGGTGAAAATATAAGGTAAAATATACATATAGTTGCCTTGTTTTGTTTAAAAATATTTAATAGTAAATGTTACAACCCATCTTCTTGTTTATATTTATTCCTAAAATAAGTTGAACATATTATCTCTGATCATGATCTATGCCTTAATAGACTTCTGATTTTAAAATGAAAGAGAATTTTTGATTTTAAGAAATATACATGCTGATTCCTTAAAAGGAAACCTAAATTACAGTAGTGCTTAAAGCTTGGTCACACTTGCATCCACCATGTCTCATTTGTCGAGAAAGGCTCAACTCTAATCACTGTGGAGGAGGGTTTCTCTTTTTCATTTTGTGATAGGACAAGGAAAAAAAAGTATTTCATTCACTCCATCATCACGAATTTATAGCAGAGATACATAATGATAAAATATCAGTCATTTTATTATTGGACCACAATATTAATAATTACATCTTGATTACACTTAACTCTAGGGTGTGGGGCAGAATATTTTGAAATAATATTCCAGCGAACTACCTACCGAGGACAATCAGAAGACGAGAGGTTTCTGACTATGAATTTTGACTATGAAAACACTTTTTTCAACCATAGGTGAGTTACACAAATGCCTTGTTGGTCCATATGTTGTTTACTATAGGAGAAAGACTTAAAAGTGGTGGGCCTCACTAAAATAAGGTATGGAGAACATTCATTTCAACTTATATTTTATCTTTTAGGAAAAATTTCACAATGGGTTCCATGTAAAGATCTAAAGAGAAAAGGGACTATTTATACTCCCAAAGAGGAAGATCTTCATAAATGTTGTGTAATTCTTGACAAGAGACAGTTCCTGCAGCATGTGGGAAACACCATGAACTGCCTAAAGCAGTTTATATACTGGACTGTGCATTGAGTAAAATAACTAAATTTTCTTTAATTTTTTTATTGTATTTGGTACCAGGAATTGAACTCAGGACCTTTGCTTGCAAAGCAGGCACTGTGCCCATAACTGAATTTTCTGCATGAAAATCCAAGAGTTTTTTGATCTATGCTTTGTCATAAAGATGGTATAGAAGAATAGTGCAGTGTTTTATTGTTTCAAAGAATTAGTAAGACTTCACTAAAATTCCCCATTAAATGAAAGATAGGAACCACAGTCTCTACATAGAATGACCACTGGTATGCCATAGGTACGGTTCCTCAACTGAATTCTTTCATTACATTTTTTGATAGAATCCACTGAATGGATTCTTCTTCTCTCAAAAGTGCATATTTAAATAAATTAAATAAGGGGAACAATTCACTATGGGAAATATTACCCTACTGAAGGCATATCACAAATGCATTCATTTCATGCATGAAGTCTGTAATATTTTACAAATATAGTACTGATTGTATTAAATTATTTTAAGTAGTTTTGCAAACTTAAAATAACTTAATGCTATGTATGCTTTTGTAATAGTCACTTCTTTCTTGTATTTACTAAAACTTTGTGATTAACTATAATTTTGATCGCTTATTATAATTGTTTATCATCCATAGTAGGTATTGAGGTGGCTACTGTTTCCTTCTGGATAATATCTGTGACTTTCCCATGTTCCCTAACACACTTGGACATTTTAAAATTATTACCTAAAAACTGCCATAAGAAGTTTAGGAAGCTAAAAAGGATGTGATTTGTAAGCCTTTTTAACTATAGTGTTTTAAAATTGGAACTTTTACAGCATACTTAAAAGCATAAAATATTTAAATACCATGTGTAGACAGTCTCCAATTTACAATGATTCAACTTAACAATTTTTAAACTTGACAGTGGTCAGGTACTTCACATTTAGTAGAAACCATACGGGGGAGTTTGAATGTGGATCATTCCAGGCTGTCAGTGTGTGGTCTGATCCTTTCTTACAATGCTGGTTAGTGGTAGGGAGCTGCAGCAATCCCAGGAGCAGCACTATTATGGTTGATACATTGTGTCAACTTGAGGAGTCTAGAGGTTTGGCTAAGTGACTCAGCAGTTTACATCCTGGGGTGCAAAGGACATGCCCTTCCTGCTCTAGGATGTTGTTCATTGTGTCAATGTGAGAAGTTTAGAAGGTTAACTATGTGAGTGCTGCCCCCTGGGTGGGGGTAGGCTGCTCACAATATAAGAGAGGGAAACCGAGGCTTGCATGCACTGCCATTTCCGCCTTTGCTCTTGTTGCTTTGCTATCTTCTGCCTTGGAGCCAGCCAAGTATGGACTGAAACCTCCACAAACTGTAAGCTAAGTAAACCTTTCCTTCCTTAATTTTGGGTGTTGGGTATTTTGTCTCAGCAACAGGGGAAGGCACCTACCACTGTACAGAACATTCTTGACCTAACTTACAATGGTCAATAGATGAGGTGTATTAAACACATCTTCAATTTAGGATACTTTCAATCTGTGGATGAGTTATTTGGATGTAACCTCACAGTTAGCCAAGGACTACCTGTAGATTCAACAGCATCATCATTCATTTAAAATGAACATTTTTTTAAAATTTTTTAACATTTTTATTAGTACATGTTTGCTATACATAATGATTGCATTTATTATGGGGAGCTGGTACATGTACATACATATCTTAATTCTTCATACAAAGACCTATGTACAAGTGTTTATATCAGGTTTATTCATATTTGCCCAAACTTAAAAGCTAACAAGGTTTTCTTCAGTGGTAAAGGGATTAATTGTAATGTATTTAGACAAGGAAATATCGTTCAGCACTACAAATAGAGGAGATAATAAGCCATGCCACTTTCGAAGAGGGAAAACCATGATGATTATAAAGAGACCAGTGATTGCCAAGGACTTGGGGGAGGAAGGAATGAATAGGCAAAGTACAATTTTTAGGGCAGTGAAGAAATTACTTTGTAAGATATAATGGGAGATACATATCATTACTTGTCAATATTACAATTTGTCAGTAATATTTGTCAATAATACATATGAAGTATACATCACCAAGAATCCTAGCATAAACTAGAGATTTTGTGTGATGATAATTTAAATAGTAAAACTGGGGCCATGGGACTATTTTCCACTCACCTGAACCTGGGCAATGGTCCAGGGCCAACTCCTGACCTTTAATCCTAGGGCCTACTACTCAGAAGTAGAGATAAGACACATACACACCAGACCTGCCTGCATGACCTGTATTAACCTTTCTTCATGCATATGGACTGCACCTCTTACTTTCAATTATAACAGAGTGAATTATGGGAAATGACATGCATGATAGATATAGCTGAAATGACTCAGTACCCTGTCAATCATGTTGTCAGTCATTTCTGGAAGACCCAATGGGAGGTGCCCTAGACACAGTGCAACATTTTAAATCCTTAAACCCAAGACAGTCAACACTTATGCCATTTTCCTTGCCACTGGCACAAGCCCATTCACTCTGAGTATACTATCACCTAATTAAACTTCATTAAATGTTCCTTACCATCACATGCCATGTTTAATTCTTTGTTCGTTGTGCACAAGAACTTAGAAACCTGACCAAGACCTCATCACTAACAGAAACAATAATGTGTTAGTGTAGATCCACCAGTTGTAACAAATATACTATGCGGCTGGGGGATGTTGGTCGTGGGGGACACTGCATGTGTAGGGCTAGAAGATATATGGCATATATTTATAACTCTTCCTCAATACTGCTGTGAACCTAAACTGCTCAAAAAATAAAATCTATTAATCACAGTTTTGAACTGATAAAAAGTATATAGACTTTACATCATTATCCCTATTATTTTTGTTATTTAGTAAAATTGTTTCATATCCTCGAGAATAATATACTTCCATTCTTCTTTCAAGTAGTTTCTATTTAAATCAGATGGCATATCTCGGCAATTCCTCAGTCTTTGTATCTATTTTATAAAACCTAACTTCTAATTATGAGTTGTTGAGGATAGCTGAAGTGTTTTTAGTTTTTTCAAGTAATTTTGGGTACTTTGGTCAAACATGGATTAAAAAATTACATAGTTTTTCTCATTGTAGTTATTTTCAGCATCTTTTAGTTCTTGGAAATTCAAATACTACAATTTTGAGGATAATTGCAAAAAAAAAAAGAAAAAACCTAAAACCCTAATGTACTTGTAAGGATGCTTTAGGCTCTGAAACTTGTATTTTATGTTTTTTGTTGTTTTATTTGAGTAGGGTTTTTAAATACCCTGCTAAAAGTATTGCTTATCTCCCAGAGTGGAGAAAAGTCTCCAAACATTAGAAAAGAATCACTTGTTACTGGAACCGGAAAACCAGTTTGGTTCTCTTGAGAAGTTGTGAAATCTAACATTTACCATTTAAATTAAGGTATTTTAGACCTAAAGTCAAACTACTGAATGCATTTTGTAGACATACCACTGGAAGAAGACCTTAAAATAACAGAAGTGTGCTTTACTGTCTGTGCCATGTCACAAGAAAATGTTATCATCTCATCTCTCATTTCTTTTCAAAAGTAATTGTCTTTTAATGTGAAAAGAAGAACCATGAACTTCTTTGTACAGAATGCTGATAAAAAACTAAACTTTTATCTCATTCACAATGTTTGTAATTTACTATGACTTGATTTAGGAGCTGGAGGTATTTGTTTTTATCTTTCTGCCATTCTTTATGAAGAAAGCAATCTGGAGATCCGCAACCTTCCCCAAGGCTCTTATTTATTCATGTAACAGTGTCTACCTTGTTGGACATTCCAAGTGCTTTGTTGGTATCCATCATGCCAAGCAGTTTCTAGTCCACATCATGATTCAGAAAGAAATTAACTAAACAGAATCTGCTCTCTAGTAGCTCCGTGGTGAGTCAGGGAATATTTAGACAACTCTACCTTGCAGTGATCATTTGCCTTCCTTTACATGGAAAAAGATGAGCTTGACAAACACACTGGGAAAAGATAGAAGAGAAAGGCTCAGAACATTTCCTTACTAAAAGAAAGTTTATATACATTACAATAGGATGGATCAAGTAAATGTATTCTTCAAGGCTTTAATATTTGCACCATAAGGAATTTTGCATGCCAACTGCTCTGTGATATTTCTATTAAAGAATTTAAGGAACCTAATACTCAGTTTGGGAAAGAATGGAGATGACAAAGAAAAAGTTGTGACTTTTCTTGGTTGTCATCTCTGGTTGACAGAGATGGTTGTAATCTCTGTCAATCATATTGGGTATAAAAGAGTGGCAGGTCACTAAATTTAGAGGAAAGAGAACTAATTGAGTCCATGAGGCTTGACTCTTTTCTTTGACTCCAATGTATCTTTCTGAAAATCCCTTTTAGATGTTCGATAAGTCCATTAATCTTAATATTTTAGAAACCTCAGTATATCCTAAAGGTCCTCATTCAGTTTTACTTTGGTAACTGTTCAGAAGATTGCGAATCATTAAAAATTCTGTTTTCTTCATATCTCACATCCAATAACCACTAAACCTTATCAATTTTATCTTCTACACGTAATATGTATCCTGCAGTTAGGGACTATGTGGCCATTCCATTCCATTCACTTGAACCTGGCAACCCCGCAGGACCTACCCCCACCATCACCATCAAAGACCCCTGAGCCCAGAAGATTCCAAAGTCCAAATCAGAATGCATGTATATTAGACCTGCTGGCCTAACTTATGATGACATTTCTTCACATTGAACTCATTAAATATTCATACGTATGGACTGCATCTCAAGCATCCAATTATAACAGAGTGAATTATGGGAAAGGACAGGTGCAATAGATACATCTGACCTGACTCAGCACTGTCTCAATCAAGCTGTCAATCATGCTCTGAAAGACCCAATGGGAGGCAGCCTAGCCTTCACTCACATTTCAGATTCTTAAGCCCAATCCATTCAGTGCCTGTGACTTTTTTGTTTATTTGTGCTATTTTTTCTGCCAACATGAGCCCACTTGCTATGAGTACCTTCCCCCTTTAAACTTCATTAAACTTAGTTGCTTCCTTACTGTCATGTGCCACATCCAGTTCTTTGTTCCTAGTGCATAAGAATCTGAAAACTTGTCCCATCCCCCGGGGTAACACACCTACTGAACCTGACTTCTTATCTTCCCCTTTCTTGAAGACTGTGTAACTTCCGGCTTGCTTTACTGCAGTCTCTTCCATATTGGTTCCTCTGTTGTGTTTCTCCAATTTATATTTCACTTTGATTCCAAAGTAGCTTTTTAAAAGTGCAAATGTTTAATTTCTTAGCCCCCAGCATGACATTTTTTTGATAGTAAAATCTGAAGGTTTTAGTACCACAAACCAGTTTCTCGGTGCTCTGGCCCTGCTCACTTCACTATCACTGCCTCACTACTAACAAAACTTTTGACATTTATATAAATATGTCTTGATATTCATTGGCATGTTTTGCACATACTAGTCATGCTAGGCTCCTCTTATGCTTTTCCTAAGACAGCTTTGGCTTGGTTGAATCTATTCTACAAGATATACTTCAAAGCAGGCAAGATCAAATAGCCTTCAAGACACCCATATTTTGAGGTAAATGCCCTCAATAGCTTTCTGTGTAAGTCTGTCATAACACATTAGTAACTATTTGAGTAGTTAACACTTCCTACTCTATCTTATCTCCTGTACTTCTTGATTTTGTTACTCTCATTATATTTTAAAGTTGTAAGAGGAGACAAACAAATTAGTTTCTTTTTATACTTATTTCCTGATTTATACATTTTTGTATTCAAATAATTTTTAGAGAAAAGGGATAAAATATGTAATATGGACTACATCCTAGTTAAAAACATTATTTCATATAGGTTGATTCATTTGAAATAAAACATAATCTGTTTATGTCAAATTAAGAAATAAAAAATTCTTCCTAATCCTGTGGTTGTTGTTCCAAAGTTAGTAACAAGATAGTCTCTTAACCTTTGTATTCATGGTACAAGTTAGCACTTCAAAAGGCGTGGTAGCACATGCCTATAATCCCAGCACTCAGGAGGCTGAGGCAGGAGGATCACCAGCAGTTTGAGGCCAGCCTGGGCTACATAAATGAGTTCAAGGTCAACCTGAACTATAGAGTGAGACCTTGTTTTGAAAAACAAAACAAACAAACAAAACAAATAAAAAGCGATAGAGAGAGAGAGAGAGAGAGAGAGAGGGAATGAAGGCTAATTTCTCAGCAAATAGCCTTCATATAGTCTTTGGTCTAAGTAGACTTGTAATATTTTCCCTTAAATCTTGAACTCTTATACCTAGAGCCTTTGTTAAAATATTTAAATATTTATATTTCTCACAATGTAAAATTTTTAAACAGAAATTGTACATACCAAATTCTTCACTGTTGTACTAAATTACTTATCTTGAATGTAATTGCTTCAAATCTAAATTTGAAACATGCTGGTATGTAGTTTTAGGACTCAAAATAATGAAAAATAAATTACCATTTCTTAGGAGTTGAGCTTTCTCAAAAAGAGAGACAACAGTTTTATGTGGTAGAAAGACTTATCAAATGAACGTACTTTATATATGCTATTTGTTTTGCTTTTGGAATAATGTTTTCCCCTCCAAAACTCATGAGCTGAGCCAGTACCCTGCTAATAAGAAGCCGTTACCATTTATAGCTCATTGACCTTGGATCAGAACCATACTCAAACTTTTTCTTTATAACTTACACAATCTGTGGTATTATGTTATAAGCAACAAGAAATAGAGTACACTCTCTGCAACACCTTGATATCACAGAATTAAAAGTGATACAAATCTGACTAACACAGTAGCTCTTGTGATCTATTTTGTGGGATCTTGTTTAGTAAATGCTTACATTTATATTAGGATAGCAAAGTCACAGCGTCATCACCATCATCACCATCATCACTATCATCATCATTATCATTTTTATGGTTCTGGGGGTTGAAACCAGGGCTTCACACATGCTAAGCATGTACTCTACCACTAAGTCACATCTCCAGGCCATGTTCCTGCTTTGATTAATGAAAAATGACACATCAACCAACACAGCCCAGAGCAAAATGTGAACAAATTGTCAGTAGACAAATGCTGAGACATTAGCCTTCTTTCTCTTCTGAAGTGCTAGCTTGTACCATGAACACAAATGTTAAGAGAATCTTTCGGCATTAACTTTGTAATAAAACCCATAAGTTTAGGGAGAATTTTATTTCTTGATTTGTTCTATTTCCAAGTGAATTGACCAATATTAAATAATGTTTGTAACTAGAGTGTAAAAATTTGTTTAAATGACAATATTTTGATTAGTGTTTGCGTGGCATATGTTCACACTAGGTAACTTTATATTTAAAATCAGTTTCATATTCAGCATAGTTGAGTTTTGCATTTGTGTCTAACCTGACAATCTGTATTTTAATTAGTATATTTAGATGCTTTCGATTTAAAGTAATCATTGATATGATTAAGTTACAATCCACCACCTTGCTAATTATTTTATATTTGTTGCATTTGTTCTTTTTTCTTTTGGCTCATGTTTAGAAAATTAGAAAACATTTTTTATTTTATTTAAGAGGTTGATTGTAGCTCTTTAAAATATTCTTCAGTGTCATAAAAAACAATTGTCTTTAGTAATCAGAGCAACATTTTAATACCGTTTAACACTTCCAGTTTTTCCCCATATTTAAAAGCATCTAAACAAAGCAAATAAATACAATATTGACATAGTTGTAATCAAATAAGCTGTTTGGAAAGTATTAGAGGCAGTACCTATCAACAGGCAAAATGAAGTTCACCTACTGATTAATATTACTACTGGGAAATTTCTAAGGAAATAATCCAGCAGAATACTACAAAATGCTGTCATGAACAAATACACATCCACTGTAATCTTATTTATAATATAAAAAGTGAAAAATAAACTCATCACCAAAGGCAATATAAATTAAATATTGTTATGCTAATGTAGATTATTATTTTTCTTATGCATATAACCTGGACAGCTTATATTTTCTGAAAACAATATAAAAATGAGGTTAACTGGGTGTGCTGCAGTGCATTTACAAAATCTTATATTAATTAGTTGATTAATTTTGGCACTGAGACTTGGATGCAGGGTCTTCACACCAAGCTATATCTCCAGCCTTTTGAAATTATTTTATTTTTGATACAGAATCTCCTTAATTTTTTTTTTTTTTTGGTTTTTCTTCGGTACCGGGAACCGAACTCACAACCTTGCTCTTGCCAGGCAGGCGCTTTTGCCGCTGAGCTAAATCCCCAGCCCCGAATCTCCTTAATTTGTTCAATGGCTACATGGGCTTGACCCTGTGATCTTCCTCCTTTTAAGGTACTAGGATTAGAGGTGTGTGCCATCATGCTTGGCTAAAAATTTACTGTCCCTCCTCCCTGCCGTACTGGGGATTGAACCCAGGACATTTTCACTGAGCTACATCCCCAGCTCTTTTTAATTTATTTTTATTTTGAGATCCTCCTGTATCAACCTCCCAGAACTCTAGGGTTATAGGCATGTACTGCCATACCTGTATATTTATGTTGAAAATTTATTTGATGATTAACTAGAGTGGGTTTTGGCTAACCTTAGGAATTGGTAGTCAGATGAGCTAGCTACCCTCACACTGTAACCTAAATATAGTTTTAATAAGTAAATATGGAAGGGCTGAGGGTGTAGCTAAGTGGTATAGTGCATGTGCAAAGCTCTAGTTTTGATCCCCAACACGATAAATAAACAATGTGTTCCTGTGCTGTAGTATAGTTCTAAAGCAATTTGTAAACACTTTGTACATCTCTACAAAATCCACATGTAACCAAACACATAACAGCTAAAATGACTAACAAGGAGACAGATGATAAATAAAATATGAAAAGGGTGCTATAACTCTGAAGGGGATTGTGATTGAAAGCAATTAGCTGGATTCCACGTAGTTTGTGCAGAATTCCATCTATATGAAGCAGATGATAAAAGCTAAAAATAAAGTTTGCATAAAGGTAACATTTGAAATATACCCAAAGAGTATGTTTAAGATGTGTAAAATTGCATGGCAGTGAAAGACACACTTTTGAGCTCCTCAGTTGATATGGTAAGTGACACGCCAGGATAAAGGATCGCAAATCTAATCCCACATTGTACTTTTCTAATTTAGATCAAGTACCCAGATCTGTATGTGCATTTTAGTTACAAATATTTACTTGAAGAACTCCTACTGCTGGAGAGAGTAATTTCCACTCTTTAGTTGGATATGAGCTTGACTTTGCAAACACATAAATTTGTAGAAATACATAAATTTATAGAAATAATATGGAGATATGGAAATATATATAGGGAATTAACAGTGTAGCAGTCAATTTATGAGGACTAGATTTTAGCTCACAATAATTTATGTTTCTTATAGGCATATTTGAAATGTTCAAGAGATGACATGTTAGAAAATGTCTGACATGTTAGAGACTTTGTTTTGTGTTTTTAATTAGAAATGCCTGATGGATACTTGTGATTTAAAGTTGAAATGCAATAGGGAATGTAATTAACTCTGTTTATAAACTGTTTGAATGCTTACTAACATTCATAATTACTAACATTCATAATTACTAAATTCATATGCTTACTAAATTCATATTTTTACATGTTAAAAAGCTGGTAAAAACTTAATGAAAATTGTTTTAGTTTTTAATGGTGTGTTTGAGAAAATAAAAAAAATATTGAATTTATATGTGTTTAAGGAAATTTAGTGATGTAAGTTTTTGAATGGTTTTTAGCTCATCAAATATATTGAACACATTAGTTTATTAATTAAAAATTAATCAAAGATAGGCAAAAGTGACTGCTTATTCTTAATACAAATTATTTAATTCATAAATCAATTAGCAAAAATTATAGCATGAATTCAGAGGTTTAGAAAAAATTCAGTCTTTTAATTAACTCTAATAACAAGGTGCATGTATTAGGCAGCTCAGAATGGTTCACTGGCTCATTTTGCATAAAAAGCCCTCTCTTGGATATTAAAAAATTCACTGACATGTTAAGCCTAAAGATATTTGTCAATTGAATAGGAGAACATGACAAATTTATGTCATCCTGGAAAACTCAATTTATTTTATCATTTGCATTTAAGTCAGAACATTTCTTGTATTTTAAATGTTTAATGACAATACCGTATGGTATCTCTCATTTGAGTAAGGTACAGTTCAAGCTGAGAGAAAAATAAGGAAGGCTAGAAGGAGGCAAGGGCATGGGCTGTCTTGTGGATGGAAAGGGGCAGGGAAGGAGGGAAAAGTAAAGATATGCCATACACAGGATCCTAGTAACTTCAATAAATGTGGACATTACATGTCATAAACATGAACTAAGTTAATACTCTCAGCAGGAATGAACAGAAGGAAAGGGAACTAGAGGAGAAGAGAGTGAGGGCAGAGAGAGGGGCAATAAAAAAACAAGCTGTATTATGTAGACGTACCACCTCCCCAAGATTATTATAAAATGCATGTGCTCCAAACATGTGCTAATAAATAAAAATTAGAAATTTGAATAGCAGTATAATATTTACGGTAAAAAATGTGCAATATAAAGTATAAGAAAAAACACTATCAATAATTGACCAAAGGATAACCACTGCTAATATTCAGGTAGAGGACGAAGGGGAAGTAAAATGATTAAGCTGGGAGAGTTATAGGTACCAGTTCCCCAAGATGAGATTGACATTGCTGCTGCTCCGACCTAGGTGAATGATGCCGGAAGGCCCAGAGACCACAGGGAACCCAGCAGCACAGTAGGGATGCACAGGATGGACAGGCAGGACTAGTGGCATGAAAGTCCCCAAGATGAATGTAATCTTAGGTACTGCAGATGCATACTAATAAAAAAGAAACTACAAAAAATATATTTAAAGCATTAAAGAAAGTAAATTAGTATCTTACTGAACTTTATATACAGTTTATCATGTATTGTATTAAGCGTTTTAAACTTTTTATTTGTTTGTTTTTATCCTGGCAGTGTATGCAGATTGTGCACATCAAGAAGGGAAAAGCCAAGCTGCCTAGGTGACTTTGGGTGCTGGGTAATGGAGGGGCCTGGGGTTTAATGTTAGGAAACAGGAGATAGCAGATTGTCTCTGAACATTCCAAACACGAGTATAACAAACATAAATAATCATTATTCTTTAAAATACAATCCAGATAAATTGACTATCACAGAAAGGCAAATCTTGATTTCAGCATTTTCTATTGGGGAGGACCTTGGACAAATTTCTGAGCAACTTACAGCCCTAGTTTCCATACTTATGGAGTATAGATGATGATTACTATCTAATTTGCTTATTGAGGAGATGAAGAACCTGTATCTAAAGCATCATAAGAGTTATAGGACAGGTTGAACATCTCTCACCTGAAGTAAATGTTCTAAAAATTTGAAACTTTCGAAAGCCAACGTGACACTGTAGGTAGAAAATTTCACATCTGACTTCATGAGAAAAGTTGCAGTCAGAACACAGTTACAATGAAAATACTATATAAATTACCTTCAGGTTACATGTACAAGGTATATATGAAACTAAAAAGAATTTAATGTTTAGATTGGGGTCCCATTTGCAGGACATTTTATTATGTATATGCAAACAATCCAAAAATGTTTTAAATGTTTTCGGTTCCAAGCATTTTGAATAAGGGGTTCTCAAACTGTGATAGTTCTTTATAAAAATTAAGAATCCTACAGAATGGTTTTAATAGAGACTGTTATTTGATGTGCTTCTTAAAAGGATATGAAAGAATTCTTTTTTTTAATGTGTCGCTGAAGATTGAACTCAGGGCCTTATACTAGGCAAATGTTCTTTCTACCTCTGAGCTGCACTCCCAGCCCTTTTGATTTTTTATTTTAAGGCAATGTCTAGCTAAGTTGCCTAGGCTGGCTTGGAACTTGTGATCCTCCCGCTTCATCCTTCCAAGTATTTGGGATTATAGGTATGTGCCATTGCATCTGTCTTGAAAGAATTCTTTGTTCTCACATACAACTAGCCAGACTTGTTCAGAGTGATTGGCGCAGAGCTGGGAGTGTGTGCTGACAGATGTACCAAGAGTATCCAGGCCAAATCCTCGTAGGAAATTCAAAATCAAGAAACAAATCAAGAGGAAAAATACTTAAGCAGGATAGCAATAAATGAATTTATATAAAAGTATTTGTTCTAATTGCTTTCATGCCAGTCAGAGACAAATAATCTATAATGACAAAAACAGGTACTTGGTGAAAATTTCAGCTGGCATTTACGGCCCAAGAGAGTCGTAAAGGGGAAATACAAACAGGGTGACTTTTTTTTTCTATAGAGATATTGGAGGCTGTATTTATGTGGGTCCAATTAGTGCAGCTAGTCACATTTCATCAAATTGGAGATTTGTACTTCAGTTTCAGAAAATAAATTATATAACCCTAAACAATGACCTGTATCCCACTGTGGTCGGAAATAGCTCTTTCCATCAATGCTTCTCAGAAGAAAAACATTTCACTTTTTGCATGAAACAGGATATCTTTTTAAAGGAAAAATGAGCCTCACCAAAGAATCCTGGAAACGATCAGATGTCCACTTATTCTCCACATAATCATTCTGATTTCCAAGTATTCACAGCTATGGTCTCTCTTTAGAAACACTCCTGTGCTTTCCCGGAGACTGTGCTCACTGCCAAGGTCCCCTGACAGGGCTTTTCTCTTACTTATCATTGTACTGATATCCAGTGTCAGAACGTTGTGGATTATGCTGGGAAGACTGTGTAATTGCGTGGGCCTCTGTGCTCCGAGTTACCTTGCCTATTTCATCACTATACTTCCCTAACTAGGAAACAGAAACCCAAGATATAAGACATCAGTGGGAAATTGGCGACATGGATACTGGAAAACCAATGACACTATATTAAACTTCAAAATGAAAGAATCGCGATGGCAGAACCCACTTGCTTCCTCTTTCAAAGGTCAACAGGTAACACCTTGCAAACTAGAGTGATTTTTCAAGCTATCTTGTAAATACTTCATGTGTTTAGGAATGAATGTGGCAACCTAATCATTTTGGTGTCTGTAAATTTTCAGACATCATTGTCTTCCCCCTTACACCTGAGGATCTGCTCAACACGGAGGCAACAATAGGTTTCTGGCTGCTTCTGTGTATTGTCTCCAGATATATTTAAGCACAAATTTTAATATAGATATGTTAAAATTATTTAAAGAAGACATAGCTATCAACGCAAATATATTCCTCTTTTTATCTGAAAATAATGTTTGTCCTTACAAAGTGTACTAAGGTTGTTTTCAGTCAATTAGTGTTTTATTGGTAGAAGGCTGGAGGATGTAAAAAAAAAAAAAAGTAGGCATGGCTTTAAAAATTTAAACAGTCTATTTTGGTATCAAATAAAATTGTGTGAAGTTATCTCATGGCTGCAATTTTTTATCTGTATGTAGTGCTGAGGTTAAACTCATCACCTTCACACTGAAGTACACCTCCAGTTCCTGCTATTTTTTTTAACTTTGAAATAGGGTCTCATTAACTTGCTAAGTTGCCCAGCATGGGCTTGAACTTGGGATCTTCCTGTCTTAGCTTCTCAAGTACAGTAGTTGAAATTACGGGCATGCACCACTGCCCCTGGCCAACGTGCCTATTTTCATTAATAAGTTTTTGAAAAGTTCTCATTGAATATATAGCACATAAAACTTGTTGCTTAAACCATTTTTAAGCATATAGTTCAGTGCCGTTGATGTACCAGATGTTCACTGTGCTATGCATCCAGTATTATTCCCAGAGCTTTCTTATGATCCCAAACTGAAATCTCTACCCATTAATCAATAATTCCTCACTCACCACCCTACCTCTGCCAAATACCATTCTACTTTCTATCTATAAGAATTTTCCAATTCTAGATACCTCCTATAAATGGAGTCATACATTTGTCCTTTTGTGTCTAGCTTCTTTAACTTAGCATAACGTTTTAAGGTTTGTCCGTGTTCTAGCACGTATAATTAAAGCTGCCTTTATGTGGTGTTCCTGGCTACTTTCTCGTTATGAAAGAGGAATTGAGGACGTAGTTGTGATAGAGGATTTACAGCCATCAACACATAAGATACATGATACCTGACCCTCTACAGAAAAAGTCTAACCCCTGGTTTAGATTAAAGAAGCATAAAACACGTCCTTTTTAAAAGCCACTTTAACTTATTACTCACTCATGGACGTTTGGCTTATTTCACAGACTGATAAATAGGATTAATGAGCTGTATATCACACTGTTGTCACTAAGAAACAGCCTGAAACACCAAGATTTAAAATTCTTCTTTCTTCAGGTCTCGTTACAGGAACAGAGGGTTCATTTTCACATTTTACTAATACACATTTTACATAATGAGGATCTGTGAGATCTGATTAGTGAATCTTGGTGCAGAAAGTTCTACAGCATAATGAACAATTGCAGAATCTAAAATACCTACTTTTCCCTTTTCTTTGACCTCTTTATTATGAAATTGTGTGAAAAAGCACAATGCTTATGCAATATATGATGATAAAAACTTTTTTCCCTCAAAAGTTTACAAAACCATATTCTACTTGAACTATTTAGCATAGTTTATTATTTTAGTTTATTGTCTGACCCATGTTTAGGACTCCCTTAATTAATGCCACTAAATTATATGCTGATAAGCATAGACTAATCTGAGAAGAATATTTTCTTCTCTATTATCAAAGCAACCAGGAAGGGAATGTATATTATAGTTGTAAAAAGCAGATGAAGTGTTAGATAACGCTATTTCCCATGAGGTCAGGTTTTGATGATTTGAATGTAGTGTGATTGGGCAAACATTCCAGAAAGACAGCACCCAGTTTTATCATATATGAGGAAAATGAAAAGGTCTCAGGGACACTTTATGCATGGAAACCATTATAATAATAATAACAAAACATCAATAGCAAACATTTATATGACATCAACTTTGTGTCAAGCTCTATTTCAAGGACTTTGCATACATTATACCATTTGATGCTTATGACAAATTTATGAACTAGGAACTATTGTTATTAGCTGTATTTTATAAGTGAGGTATTTGAGGTATAGAAATGAATATTCCTGTTTTCACTGACAGGTTGGTGGTGTGTTGGAATTGATGAATTTTAGTCTTTTCTCTGTTTTGATTGTCACTGTATCTGAAACCTACAGGATGCAGTTCATTACTGAGGAGCACATTATAGGGGAAGGTCCTGACTACAGTGTGTGGTCAGGGGCTCTCTCTCTTTCTTAGTGCCCCTGAATCCTGTTCAGTGAGTCTAGGGACATCTCTATCCACCTCACAAAATACATTCATAATGGAAACTGTGGCTTCTCCTCTTGCCTCATCTTTTGGTATTCATCCTCCCCTCACACATATACATTTCAGTGCAGTCACGTCAAACAACTTGGAGTTCCTGAAATGTGTCTTTCCTACATGAGTTTGAGTCCACCTTTTCCTAGCTGTGATGTGTAACTTTGAGAAAATTACTTAACTTTTTTTCTTGTATTGCCCATTTTTTCAGCTCTTAAAAATTGTGGCAAAATACACATAATATAAAGTCTACTGTTAGTGATGGTATGTTCACAATGTTGTGCATTCATAACCACCTACTTCCAGACCATTTATATCACTCTTCCCATTAAAGAAAGCCTGTACACATTAAGAAGTTACTTTGCATTTTCCTTACCCCCAGTCCATGGCTACCAGTGATCTCCTTTCTGGCTTTATAAATTTGTCAATTCTCAATATTTTGTATTATGATGTATTAGTCAGATTTCTGTTACTATAACTATCACAGATAGTCAATTTAAAAAGAAGAAAGTTTATTTTGGCTCATCAGCTTTAAATGTTTTAGACCATAGTTGGTTGGCCTCATTGCTTTTGGGCCTGTGGTGAGCCAGTTTAACATGGTAGGAATGATGGAGCAAGTGGCTCACCTCACACCATCTAGGAACCAGAGAGAAGAAGCAGAGATTGGGGTCTCAATATCTCTTTCAAGGGCCCCTACAGATCTACCTTACTTCTATCAAGCTCCACTGTCCTAAAGGTTTCACTATCTCCCAGTGGCCACACAAGTAGGGGACCAAGCCTGGAATACCAGGACCTTAGTGTTTATTCAAAATCCATACTAAAGTACATGGCATTGTACAGTATGTGCCATCTGGTTTCTTTCACTTAGAAAAGTGTTTTCAAAATTTATTCATGGTATAGCATATATTAGCATTCCATTCCTTTTTATTGACAATAATATTCAGTTGCATTGATATATCAAATTTTGTTTATCCATTCTTCAGTGGATGGATGTTTGGGTTGCTTCTACCATTTCACTATTGTGAAGAGTGCACTATTAATATTTTGTGCAAGTTTAATTTGAATATCTGTTTTCAGTTCTTTTGGTATATACCCAAGGGTGGAATTGCTGGGTCATAAAGTAATTCCATGTATAATGAATTGAGGAAACACCAAACTGCTTTCTACAATGATGGCAGCATTTAATATGGTTACCAACAATATATGAAGGCTCTAATTTCTTCATATCCTCTCCCAAACTTTTTACTTTTTAAAATTACAGCCATGCCAGTGGATGTGAGGTAGTAGCTTATATGTGAATGAGTGAAATTACATATGCCGGGCAACTGACAAGGTGTTCAGTAAATGAGGTCGATTCTTCTCGCTGTTGACACTGGGCCTATGTTATCTCTGCCGGAAAAGATAATACTCAGGGTGAGAAGCTTGGACTTAGCTCCTGACTCTGGGTTTACCAGTCGTGTGACCTCAAGCAAGTTATTGAACTTCTGTGCCCCAGTGTCCTTGTTTGTAGGAGTTGTTAATGCCATATTACTGTACCTACCTCACAGGGTTGTTCTGAAGATTTGTGAGTTACTGTAGTATGTGGAAAGCATAGTTCCTAGCCCAGAGGAGGTGCTGGCAGTTTTAACTTCTGTTACCTCTTCTTTCTACTTCTCAGGATAACTTCTGCATGTTCACTAGATTTTGGTTTCCTTCTAGGAATTCTCCTTTATACAGGATCCTTATACTCTCCCTCCTTAGAAAGTTATGCTAATTGCCATTCCTGTTTACTCCCTGAGTTTATCACTTTTGTGGAACTCAACAGATTGCTGCCTGTTCTTTATTTTTTTTCCTGTTTGTTTGCTTAATATTGATCAGAGTACCAGGGTTATGCTCTTCCTCGTTATTAGTTGAATAAACATATGAATGCTAACCAATTAGTATGATGGTGTGGGGTGGAATCATTCATCTATAAGAAAGGAATACTTTCAAGGTATAATGCTGAGATTGAATGTGCCTTAAGGGTGCCAAGGTATGTGCCTTAAATGCTGATCGCAAGGTCCATGTATGTGGAAAAAGTCAGAACAAATTGTTAACAAACTGAATGCTCAATGTAACTTGTGTATATCTAGAAAATAAATGTGTGAGATACTTATTTTAAATGGACCCTTGAGCTAAGTATCAAAACTTCTAATATTAGGAAAACTATAAAGACAATTTTCACATTATAATCATTATTCTTAGTTAAGGTATAACACAAAATTGAGGAAGGGAGAAAGATTTTTGTTATGGAAATACATGATTTTTAAACTGCATATATAACTTTGTCTTTGGTTAGGTGGGTAGGGATATATATCTTGCATATAAAGTGTGGAAACTTTGCAATAATACAATCTGAATATCTCTTATCTGAAATGCTTGGGACCAGAACTCTTTCAAATCTTTTATTTTTATTTTTTGGATTTTGGGATATTTGCATATACATAATGAAATACTTGGGGGATGGCATCTAAGTCTAAACATGAAATTTATTTATGTTTCATATAGCTTTTATACATATAGCCTGAGGGTAATTTTGTATAGTATTTTAATAATTTTTGTATTAAAGTTTCATGGTGTTGAATTTTCCATTTGTGATGTCACATTACTAACAAAATTTCAGATTTTGAAGCATTTCAGATTTTCAGATTAAATGTGCTCAATGTATAGCAACTCCAGTTAAAGAAGAGTAGCTAGTACAAATAACATTTAAAGATAGTACATTAAACACTTTTTTAAAGTAAATCTAAGACAAGATCTAGATATTTAAGTTTATATTGATACTCTTCAAGTTATAGAGTTGAATGATGAACCATTTGGTAAATAGGTTAGATTATAGTGATAACAGAAATTGTTATAAAGTTCTTGTAAGGTAAGTTGTCATTATTTTACTTAACATTTGTTATATTCACTTGCACCACCATAAAGTGTGCAGTTTATGCTTTCTTTGGTGTTTATATAGCTTCAGTTAGATATAATCTTTGTCTTCTAAGGTTTAGCTATGTTATTTTTCAATTATGGTGACTATTGGTTGGGAGTCCAGTTAGGAAATCTGTAGTAAATGTTGCATCTGTTCTGATCCTGTAAGGGAATGCACATTTTTAATACACGAGCAAGAGTAACCACCTATAATCCCAGCACCCACGAGCCTGAGTCAGGAGGATCGCTGTGAGTTCAAGCCCAGCCTGGACTAGAGAGCAAGGTCTTGTCTCCAAAAACAAAAACAAACAACAACAAAAGAGTAACTAAAACTCAAGCAATTGAGAGTTCCCCAAATTAGTGTTATCTTGATGTCAGTACTGGGCTTGTGATGAAGTTTAATTTAATGCCACTTCCCCTCTGCCAAAATTCTCAGGCAAACTTTATTTTTCTTTTCTTTAAGATATACTAGGTTACCAGGCATGGTGGCACATGCCTGGAATCCCAGCACTTACAGCGCTGAGGCAGGAGGATCACTGTGAGTTCCTGGCCAGCCTGGGATATATGAGCAATTTCAAGGTCAGCTTGGACTACATAATCAAAACAAAACAGAACAAAACAAAACAAAGATATATTGAATCATGTGAAGAAAGGACTCTGGATTGTGTAGAATTTGCTCTTTAAAATACCACACTTAATGATTCTACAAAGAGTTCACAGCAAATTAAAATAGAACTAAGGAATAGTTTTTGAGTATCTATTGGTTGTTTTGCTGGTATTGTTGGGGACATGAATATTTAAGGACAAGATTGCTTCTCTAAAGGAGTCTTCTGTGTAACTATCATGTAAAACTTATATATTGAAAAGACACATGGGACAGCAGTAGAGTAAGTGTGGGTGTTTTGTGGATTAGGCAGATTGCATATAAAAATAAGAAAAGTGGGGAGGAAGAAAGAATGGCAAAAGAGAGAGATAAAGAGCATGAAGGTGGTTACCCTTACTATAGCTTTCGATTGGGATAAGCCAACCTAGTTGAGGAGTGGTTGGAAGAAGTTGTCTCACCTGACAGTGTGTACAGAATGCTGGCCAGCAGGAAGCCAGAGTGGTAGCCAGGGATCAGATTCAACCTTAGGGATTCTTCTAGCACAGGATCTAGGTGCCTCTAAGATTCAAGAATTTGAAAAAAATAGTTTATGGATTTTTAATTGGGCTACTTGGGAAATTCTTGATGATGTTATTAATGAGACAAATATTTCTATTCCAAACTATACCCAGGGATGAGGAGATTTTGCTTTGGCGGAGGCATAAGTACAGATGGTCGGGCAGATAAGGGAATAATTTGACAATCTATACAAGACAGAAAGCCAAGATGGTGGATGGAGCTATGCAATAATATTGTTGAGGTCACGGGCACCTGAAAGGTTGTGATATGAGTGATGGTTAAGGGGGACATGGTGTGGCCAAGCATGCTTTCTTCCGTCAACACAGGTCACAAAAACTAGAAAAGAAGTAAAAAATAAAAAGAACATATCCTTAAAAAAGAAAGGAATAATCTAAGCAGATTGAAGGTCTTCAAATGCAGTACCAGTATATTTTAGAAGAAAATCATTTTGGCTTGGATGATGGAATGGGCCCAGGGTACCACCAGAAGTCCCCAAGGTTATTCAAGTCCAGGGCTGGTACAGTCACTGGTGGACAAGAGATAGACAAGAAAGAACTGCAAAAGATTGAAAGGTGTGGGAAGCTGCAATAAAAGGTCAGGAAAATTATATTTCCATAGATGAGAAAAATGAGATTGCACTTCTGTGTGTTATTTGAGTACATAGTTTATTCTTGCTCTGTTAGACACCAGCAATGAGAGAATCTATGATATGTTGAGAACCCAATAAAAGCAGCCACAGAGAAACCTAGGGCTGCCTGAAAAGGAGAAGCTTATATTTCTGTGGAGGTGGTGTAATGATGGGAGGCACTCTGTTCCAGGACTTTGATTTAATTTGTATATAAATCAGTTACCCAAACATAGCTTTTCATTTTGCCCACCACAAGGTGGCTCTTAAATCTGGACCCCACACAAAGCTGGAGACTACGTCTAAAAATTTCTCCATGTTCCAGCTAACTTTGTGCAGTGTAGCTAAAATAAACCCCAGATTGTTTCTATAATCTGAGAACCCACCAGACGTGGTGGCACACACCTGTAATCTCAGCACCCAGGAGGCTGGAGGCAGGAAGATCATCACGAGTGTAAGGCCAGGCTTGGCTACAGAGTGAATACAAGGCCAGCTGAATTACATGGTGAAACCCTGCCTCAAAAACACCAAACACACACACACACACACACACACATCTGGGACAGTGTGTCATGAATTACTATAATAGGATGGAGACAGCCTAGATTTTAGGACCACTGATATTAATTTGAAGTCAGGACCACAAATTATTAACTGTGATGCTCTGAACACATCTCTGATCTTCCCTGAGCAACTATTTCTTCTTCTATACAACTAGAATAGCACTTAGAAATTTTTATTATCAGTCAGCATTGTATATAAGTGATAATTTACCGAAAGTATATTGGGCAGTACCTGATGTATACTCAATACTCAATAAGCTTGCAGTTTTCAAAATCTGTAAAGGCTTCTGTCCTAGGATGTTTTCTGTTGCTATAACAAAATACCTGAGACCAAGCACTTCATAAGGAAAGAAGTTCATCTTGGCTCATGATTCTGGAGCCTGGGAAGGCCTACAGCACGGCCTTTACTCCTGTTATCCCCCTGGTAAGGGACTCATGCTTTGTTAACTCATGGAAGAAAGTGGTAGGGTAAGTAGGTGATGTAAAAGACAAAACATTGGAACAACCTTCCCTTATAACAACTCACTGTCGTAGTAACTAGTCTGGCCTTGTGAGAGCTCACTCACTACTCAGGAAATTAACCCTGGTCTTCCCAGAAATGCACCAATCCTTCTTTATGACCTAATCACCTCTGAAAGGCCCCACTTTCCAACACTGCCACAATAGCAATTGAATTTAAACAAGAGCTAGGCCAGGCAGGGCAGTACACACCCACAATCCCAGAGCTCTGGGAGCCTGGAGCAAGAGGATCACAAATTTGAACCTGTCCTGGGGGCAATTTAGCAATTTAGTGAGACCCTCCCTGAAAATAAAAAATAAAAAGGGCTAGAGATTAGCTCAGTGCAAAGTTCCTGGGTTCAATACCTGGAACTAAAAAAAAAAAAATGTGTCTAAGAGTGACAACCTAGTTTTCTCTTTTTTGTTCAAGGAGACCTTCTATCTTTAAGAAATCTCATCCCACCTACTCAGGAGGCTAAAGCAGTGAGACGGTGAGTTTGAGGCCCTTGAGGACAATTTAGAGAGATTCTGTCTCAAATTTAAAAATAAGAAGGCCTGGAATATATTTCAGTGGTAAAGCATTTGTTTAGCGTAAGCAAGGGTCTGAATTCAGTCACCAGCACCACAAAAAGAAAAGGAAAGGGAAAGCTTCCCCTTAGTCATCTACTGCTATTAAAATTTGTCAACCTACTAGTGCAAGCAATGCAGGTAAAGTATCTCCTTTTAACTGCATTCTCCTTGACGAAATTTTTCACTTCTCTCTTATATAGTGACTTGTAGCAGAATTTAATGATTACATGAATCTTCTTCTTTTTGGCTTCAAGAAAAGGACTGCCACTTCACACTGGTCATATTTCCTTGTCCTCTTCCTCAGTGATTGAATGATGGTTAGGGTTCACAGTGGTTATTTTGAGCGCTCATGCAGATTGCAATAATTCACTTGTGCAGTGTTTAAAAAAGGCAGCTGATAAATCATAAAATTCTTCTCTTTCCCCCAGGGATTAACTCATGCAGCTCACGAGGGAACAGAGAAGATTACTTTCTGATATCTCTTGGAATTATGTAGCCTCATAAGGTGCTGCTCCCGAGGGGAGGAAAACAAACAAAGCTTAACCTTTCATGGGGAAGAGCAGACCCACGAGCAGACCTCAATCTAGGGAAGAAAACACCTTGATTTACAACAGTATATACACCTATATATTTTTAATTTCATAACACACATACCCAGTTGCCTGACATTGAAGAAGTATTTCTAGGAGTCAATTTATTGCACCTTGCAGGCCTCAATAACTTCATTTTTGCCTCAAGCAGATCCATGGAAGTACACAAAATGGATTTGACACTGAGTAACCCAGATATTTTACCCTCCTGCCAAAGAGCTGCTGAAGTGTTTCCATATGAAGCCTGAATCTCTTGTAATGGTGGTTAATGACTGTAAACGCTAACTAGATGTGGCCATTGGTTACTGCTGCTCTGAGATCAAGAAGGAAACCATAATTCATCTGATGTGATTTTGTGCTGGTGAGCATGTTAGCCTTGACAAATGACAAAGTGTGGTGCAAAATCCTGAGTAAGTTGCACGTAAACAGAGAGGGCTCACTTCCTCTGACATGTATCCCATCCTGTTGAATGCAGAGCTTGGCAGAAACTGAAAAGTAAGACTGCGCATTGATTTCTTCATAATCAAATAGGTTTGCCTTTGTTAAGAATAGTAAAGCATGGTCATTTTGATCACCTATATTCAAATTATAGGTACTTTAACTCTTTACTCTTCATACTTCTTAATTGGTTTGGTCATCTGAATGTGCATATAACTAATGTGTCCTTTCCAGGGCATATAGATGAATCAGATTCAGGGTCTGACCTCAAGGGGTTGGAGAAAGTTTAAGCAAAAGCTAAAAGAAATACTTGCACAAATTGTGCTATAAAAGAGCATGTGGTAAGTAAGTAATAGACATTCTCTGGATAAAGAGCTTACTCCTAAGTAAGTTTATAGAAGAACCTGGAGAGGTGGATATTTTATTAAAAAAAATACTCCAACTTTGAGAATCAGAGATGATTTCATCAGAGAAAGCCGCATGAACAAGTATGTGGAGGTAGGTTCCTGAAATGCATTTTGGAGGATGTAAGACATAGCTTGACCACAAAATACAAAATCTGTAGCATTGGAAGGCTAGCTTGGTTCCAGAATATGGAGGTCCCAGCTGATAGAAGTTTGTTATCTATTTGGCAAAGGAGAAACATATATTTGAAAGCTGGAAAGTGACATTGTTAAAGGAATGCATTAGGAACACTAACTTGGTGGTGGTGTGTAGGGTGAATTGCACTGGTCTCTCTGAGATGAACATGCTTACAGGAGGCCCTGAGGTAATTACTTGCCAGTGTTTTTGTATTCCAGATGAATGCTTTTTCTTTTAAACCTTGAAATGTCAGAGTGAACTATACCATTAATAAGTTGCAAGGAACACCTACTGAAATTTTCTCAGTAACAGGAAGTAGATGGCATGGGAGAGGATATTGTAAGCAGACATTTGTAACAGTGGGGATCAGGGTGTTAGGGGGCACTCAAGACCAAAAATAAAGTCAAGACTCTGAAGAGTTGGCTCTTGATCCAAAGCTGCTTTAGGGGTCCTAATTGATGGATTGGGAAAGTTTCACTACAGTGCTCCTCTGCTAACATTGCATAGGTCCTCTTAGATACCAGCTAGTTATCTTCTTCCTGTTGAATTGCATATACATCAAGATTTCTGATTACTCCTTGTTTCTGCTTCCCCAGTTGGAAGTGGTGGTGCACACCTGTAATCCCAGCACTCCAGAGGCTGAGGTAGGAGAATTGTGAGTTCAAGGCCAGCCTGGGCTACACAGTGAGTTCAAGGCCATTCTGGAGTACATAGCAAGACCCAATGTCAAAAAAAAAAAAAAAAAAAAAAAAAAAAAAAGACAAAACAAAACAACCCTGTTTGTTTGCCATTAATTTGAGCTTTTAGCAATTATTCATGGCCATGGTCTTACCTGAGTATAACCTTTCTGCTTTAGCTCTTGTGCTAAGTGATACCTTCTCTCTGAAGTTCTAAAACAATATTCTTAAGAATGAGAATCTGATTAACCAAGCTTGCTGTCTTATGCCAAGCTTGAGGTCACAGGTCAGACCAGACTGGCAGCATAGGAGAGATGGCAAACTGTCCAACAAAATTTGTGTTCTGGTGTCACAGTAGAACTGCCACTTTTCTTGGTTACTTTTCTTATTTTTGAGACAAAATACCCAACACCCAAAGTTAAAGGAGGAAAGGTTAATTTTAGCTCACAGTTTGTAGAGGTTTCAATTCATGGTTGGCTGACTCCAAGGGCACCGTGGCAGAGAGGCATCACAGATAGAAACAGTTCATGGTAGGCAGAAGGCAGAGCAGGAAAGCAGCAAAGTAGTGAGGAAGCAGCAGCAGGCCTGCCTTTTTTCTGTCCCTTTGTAACCATCTAGGCCTACCTGCCCTTTGGGTGTTGCCACACATATCAACGGTGAGCCTTCCCATTATCCACACCCGGAACTATGCCAAAGCAATCATTGGACTACATTATTAATCATACACACTTAATCCAAGCATCATACACCCTACATCCAACCACCTCTGTAAAGCCCCACCTATGCATGAGGCTTTAGGGGGACATCTAGACACAAGCTATAACACCACGAAAAATAACTTCTCTCTACTCTTTTATCTGTTGAGGCCTTGTAACCAGTTTTTGCTGGTGGAATGTGAGCATAAATTCATGTCACTTATAAGTCAAGGCAATTGCCTTGGCATGGTGCGCACTCCTGCAATCCCAACACTCCAGGAGATTGAGGCAAGAGGATTGCAAATTCAAGCCTACCTTGGGCAACTTAGTGATTTAATGAGACCCTGTTTCAAAATTTAAAAAAATTAAAGAGGGTAAAGGATGTAGCTTAGTATGAAGGCTCTGGAGGTTAAAAAAAAAAAAGAAATAATGCAAGAGTTAAGGTTTAAAGAGGCAGTCTAGTATTTGATGAGTTCCATGGCCCTCTAGTTTCAGTCATAGATACCAGTAAGTCACACTTGAGAGACCTTGCTTTGAACTCACATAACCCCAGCTCTATTTATTTATTCGAAAAGATATTAGATGTGACTTCTCTCTTTATTGAACTTATTGTTTTGCGGAGTTATTGGGAGGCATCTGTGCTGTGTGAGCATGGTGCCCAGAACAGAGTAGTGATCATTCTCTGTGTCTCTTCTTTATTTTATTTCCTAGAAGCAAGATGAACTTGGGGTCACCAATGTGACATTTAATAAGTAGCAACTACTTAATTCACACCTCTACCACCAACACTTAAGGTCCTAGAACTGTGAATGATTACTTTGCTCCCCACACGGCCCACATGAGAAGGGGCCACATCGGAACAAAACAACAAATTGCTCTCAGCTTGCCATGCCCACAAAGACAAGCGAAACTACGACAGTGTCCCTCCTCCTTTACACCTTGTCCTCATCCTCATGCATGTGATCTTATCTCTGCCCAGTGTGACGCTTGGCTCTTTCAGGAGGCAAATTTTGCTGTCTTTTCCTGTACTTGTCTCTCTCTTTTCTAACATTTTAAATTTATGTTAGTGTGGTAAGAAATCTATAACATGAAGTTTATTGTTTAAACAATTTTCCTTTTTATTACTATATGTTTTCAATAAATAATAAATGCATTCATCATGGAGAGTTGGTATATATACACATACATCTTGATCTTTTTTACTTCTCCTTCCATCTCTCCCATTCCTAGAACCCCTTCCTATCTCTGCAAAGTCAATCTCTCTGTTTTCTGTAATCTATCTTTTTTTACCCTCTGGGGTTCTTATGTAAGAGAAATCATGTTTGTAGTCTTCTGTATCTGATTTATTTCACTTAGCATTATGGTTTTAAGTTGTATTCATTTCCCCATGAATGATTCAAACTTATCACTCTTTATGGCTGATATATATATATATATATATATATATATATATATATATATATTCCATTTTCTTTATCCATTCATCTGTTTGTGAGCACACAGGCCACTTCCAAGATTTAGTTATTATGAGTTGTGTTGCTATAAACGTGGATCTGCATGTATCACTGTAATATGACTTCTTTAACTCTTTCAGGAAGATACCCAGAAGAGGTATAGCTTGGTCAAATGAAATGTCTAATTTTAGTTTTCTCAGGAATCTCCATACTGATTTCTATAGTGGTTGCACTAGTTTACATTCCCACCAACAATGTAGAAGGGTTTCTTTTCCCCCACCACCTCCCTGGCATTTGTTGTTTTCTGAGTTCATGATGCTGGCCATTCTTTCTGGAGTAAGATAGAATCTCAGTGTGTTTTTGACTTGCATTTCTCTAATGGCTAAAGATGCTGAGTTCTTGGCCATTTGTACTGCTTCTTTTGGGAAATATCTATTTCTTTAAACTATTGTGAAGTGTATAATTCAGTGTTATTATTTACATTTACAGTACAATGCAACGATCAGCATTATTCATTTTCAGAATTTTTCCTCATTCCAAAGAGAAACTCTGTGCCCATTAAACACTAACTTTTCACTTCCCTCCCCCTGCATCTGGTGAGTGCTATTCTACTTTCTGTTGCTATGAATTTGTCATTGCCAGGTACCTCATAAAAACAGAATCATAGGCTTATTTCACTTAGATAATGTATTCAAAATCATTTATGTTGTGGTATGGGCCAGACTTTCTTCTTTTTCATGGCTGAAAAATAGTTCCTTGTAGGTATGCATTACCTTTTGTTTACCATACTGTCTTTTCCACAATTATCTATTGTAACGTTTTTGTTGCTAATGTCTGCTGAATTGGGAGCACCTTGATATTATCACATGTGATAGGCTGCATTCATAAAAAGGCCCCTCACATATGTCCCACCCCTGTATCTGGGATTTGAGAATGTGATGAGATATCAGTCCAAGATTATGTTTTATCATTCAGGGAGCTTAGCCTAGATTAGTCAGCTGGAGGGCCCAATGTGACCATTCACACCTTTGCAGAGTACTCTCCGGCTGTGGCCAAAGAGAGATTCCAAGCATGAGGGGGATGTCACATACTGATGGATGGAAGCATATGAAAAGGAATCCAAGTGGCCCAAAGGAGCTGATAGTGGCCCTGGAGGACAGACAGCAAAGAGATGGGGACCTTAGTCCGTAATGAAAGGAACTGAATTCTGCTAACAATCAGAATAAGCTTGGAAGTGGATTTGTCCTCAAAATCTGTACCTATGTTCCTAGCCTGGCTGACAACTCAGTTCTAGCTAAATGAGACCCTGAGCAGAGATTCCTGCCATGCCATGCCAGCTACAATGTAGAATTGGGTGCTGACAAATGGGCATTGATTTAAACTGTTAATTTTGTGATCATTTGTTACTCAGCAACAGAAAACCATGATAGCGGAGGACTTTTCTCATGTCTAAACCCAAGTATTAAACCTACTGCTTAGAACCCACTAATTTCCAATAAATACAAAGCAAGTAATTAAATAAATTCTCATTTGAGACGAACAGACAATGAAGAGAAAAAGGATTGAAAATTTTCTGAAAAAGGAAAATAGAGAAAGTCAAAGAAAAATTGTTCAAAAATAGGGTAGAGCATTTAAAGGGGATCTTGGCTGAAAAGTACACGAGGGAAACCTGTCCAGAAAATGCCTGGATTATTTTCCTTTTTCCTTTTTATCTATAAATGCAGTCTTGTCAATGCTTCTTTTAACTTTTACTAGATGTTCTGATTTTATAAATCAGCCATTTATTTAGTGTCTTGTCAGCACACTCAGT
The DNA here is from genome assembly GCF_000276665.1 of Chinchilla lanigera. Classification (NCBI taxonomy): domain Eukaryota; kingdom Metazoa; phylum Chordata; class Mammalia; order Rodentia; family Chinchillidae; genus Chinchilla; species Chinchilla lanigera. The sequence continues at coordinate 23,899,292 of NW_004955410.1, read as the reverse complement.
GACTTCAATTAATAGAAATCACATGGTTGTGTCTTAATGCAGAATAGTTAAGATTGAAACCTTGAGTTTCCATCCTCTGATCTCTTGTGTACCCACAGAGTGAAGAATAGCCTGCTGGTGAGCATCCCTGAGGGCACTTTTACCAACAGGCAGTGAGTCAAGGGGAACTGGAACATTATGTGTTGGACTGAAAGAAATTGACAGAAGTAACTGTAAATTATTTTTTAGGAATTATATGCCTTGTTCTACTCTAAGCAGAGAACAGTGAGTTGACCCCTTGTGTGATCACATATCTGAATTTTGAACAACGTATAGAGATGCAGGAGCTTCTGATACCTAAAGTGCTACTTCAGTAGTTTCTCATGAAGATAGCAGGATAATTTCCTTGACAGGAAATATGTTCTTCAGCTAAGCAGTACCACCCTTAGATTCATCCATCAGAAATTCATTTCTTTAGATTCTATAGTTACCTTACCTCTTATGAAATGCAACTATATTACCAGGAATAAAATGTAAGTTCATTAACCTTTAAATTTTAAGAAAATGTATCAGATTATTATTATTTCTTGCACATGAGCAACGAGAATCTGGCTGTCGGGGGGAGAACTAAAGAGAAACTAGCATCAAAGTCACCTTTATTTTCTTAGAAATGTCCTGTAGCATAGCCCCAAATGTAGAGCTTGTGGCTGACTTCCAATTTGAGTCTCACAGCCCAGTCTGCTGTGTGCTCAAAGTTACGTCCATCTGTCAGGGCAGGAAAGGTTGCTATAGAACTTAGCTACGCTTTATATCAGATTAGACACGTACAGGGGTCATCAAGGTGCTTATTATTTGAAATGACAGAATGGCAACTTTAACCAGAGAGAAAGAAAGGAATATCTCCAGGCTTGCAGTGGAAGAGCCCAGAGGAGTTGCTGATTTTCAACAGCGATGAGGGTTCTCTTTTGTGCCAAACACTATCTTGAGAAATCTTGGCCTCTCTGCCCTGCTCTCTTTCTGCCTCTTGTTTCTCACTTTCTCCCTCTCACTTCCAGTCTTCTCTCTTTTTCCATGTCTCAGCTCTGTTTTCCCTGGAAGACTTTATTCTCTGGAATTTCTTTCCTCTGGTAAGATACAGAGCTCCAGGGTGCAGTCTATGCTCTGCAGCCCAAGACCTTAGAGTGGCCCTGCTTTGTTGAGGCTGGTGGCTTTCCCAACACTGAACCCATCATTCTTTTTCTTTCTTTAAGAATGAACCATGATGTATTTATTTCTAAGGTACTGTCCCAGGAAGGGGGCGCTTCGTATGTGTCCTCTTGGCATCAGTTCCCTCAGTTCTCGACTCCTGTTCTTCTCTTCCCAGGTTTTCTTTTCTCTCCCCTGAAGGACTGCAGTCATAGGATCACAGGTAGGAGGGATCTAGAGAGTCACAGAAATTCTCTCCCAGATTTCTTACAACACATGTGAGGAAAATGAGGCTGAACCTTGAGGATGCAGCTAGATACTAAGCTGCGGTTGGACCCCAGGACCCCTGCCTTCTCATCCAGCATCCTCTCCCCTGCACTATCAGAGCACAGTCCTTACAGATGATGTCAGTTTTCTTTCTTTAAGTTTGAAGAAGAGCATTCTGAAGCTAGAGGCTTTCTTGTACTGGTCAAGTACAAACACCACACCGGGTAATTCAAACCACACCCAACATGGGAGAAGGTGGTTCCTGGAAGAGGTTGTGCAGTCTCAACCAGGTAGGAAGAGTTTGGTTGGGGGAAGGGGGAGGCAGTGTGCTAGCATTTCTGGGGCTGCTAGTGTCAACAGTAAATTTTCCCTATAGTTTGCAGTGAGCTGGGGTTCAGGGTAACAGGTCTAGTCCCAGGAAGAATGACAAGGACAAGAAATTACAGAACAGTGAATCAAAGATAGGACCACTGAGAGTCACATCTGGCATGAGATGAGGATGGCAGTGCTGTGTGTCTTTGTGCAAGGTACATACCTGCCCTCTTTGAGAGACAATGTTTTCTTTTGTCAAATGGGAGCAATAGTCATAGTTTTGCGAAAATCAAGTGAGGTAGCATATGTAAAAATGTAAGTAAAACCCATAGCAATGTAAATTTCAGATGTAATGCAGTGGGGCATTGTCTCCTTGGCCCTGAAACTCCCAGCTTCCTGGCCGAGATGCAGCCGGCACAGATCATTTCATCCAACTGGCTGTGAAGAAATTCCAATTCTGCATGATTGGATTTGGGGTGGAAATTTACTCAACAGTTCTTGAAACATTTCAAACCTTCAGTAAATACACAGTAGGGATGATAATAATGTAAAAGGAAAAAGAGGAAGAAAAGCAAATTTATTAGGGGTCCAGGCTTGAGTTCCTATATAGGCCTACATTTAGGAAAAAGCCCTTGGCTACTTCTTGAAGCCAGAAAGATTTGACTTTGTGAGAGCCACAGGGGCCTAGGCATCAGTACTGGCATCTTGAGGCTGTTTAAATCCTCTTTTGCTGATGTGGAGAATGATACAGGAAATGCAGCCACTGACCCCTCAGGAAGGAAAGTCAGACAGCTGGGGGAGTTGAAAAACAGACCTAAGAGAAATGAGATGAAGATGGATAAATCCATCAGTGTTAAAGACATTTTAAACCAGTGAGAGGTTAACACTACCCCATATATCACAGAGTTAAAACTACCCCATATATCACAGCACAAAACTCTCCTGACAGTATTTTCGAAGCTTCTTGACAATTGCCCAAATAAAATTGATACTTGATTGTACATTATCCGCCAAAAGTCTGTTTAAATCTTGACACTTTAAAAAGTTATTTCTAGTACCTCAGATGGCTTAAAAAGAGAGTTTTCTTTTGTAGAGCTAAAGCACAGTAATTAGTTTTAAGCCCAAGGGAAACACACTGATTATCAATTAAGCGATGGAATTGATAAAAATGCAGCACTCGGTTATTTGTTTTTAAGCTTTTTCTTTCTTTCTGACACTCCACATTTACTTCTATCAATCTAGTGATTAGAAAAACAAAGTTCTGGTAAATGATGAAAATGTTACACAAACAAGAGCTATGGAGTAAAAACTGTATTGTGCCAAATAATGATGCTCTGTTCCTTCCAATGCGCTTGTCAGCAAGTGCACATAGCAATTTTCATTATGAGCTTTTAGTAGAAATAAATACGGCCCCAAATTTAGGGAAAAGCCATCGTTTATTTCCTCTTCCCAGGAACCCCATTTGGCTGCGTCTTCCATCTATGACTTTCACATTCTGTTGATACAGTTAAAGCCAGAAACCCACAGAATAATTAGCTTAGGTTTTTGTCTACACGACACCAACATAAGTAATTGGAAAGTGAAAAATTCAGCCAAATCAGTGGGCTTTGTGAGCAGAGGTTCCTACATGACTTTAAATAACCAGTTAGCCGTTTTCTGTTCTGGGAAAGAACAATGCATCTGGACTAATTGGTTCTTTCATCACCATGTGGACCACTTTGCCAGTAATTGGGCTAGGAGAGTTAAGTGTGTCGGAGTGTTTCTTTGTGATGGAATGGGGAAGAAAGGAGGGAGAGAATTGAGGAGAAGCAAGGGAAAGGGTTACAGCTTAAAGAAAGAAGACCAGTGGCAGCATGGGAAGAAGGGACAGAGGGGACACAGATGCGAATTCAGACTTACTCTTCGTTGGCAGTACACTCCTTGCTTCTGTGATTTTTTATTTCTCCACATTGTGATTATTCCATTTTGTGTATATCACAGCATGCTGGGTGACAGAGTTAGCTGGACTTTCCTGCAGAGGTTCTGACTTTATAGATCTAAGTAGGGCTCAAGAATTTGCATTTCCAGCAGTGCTTGGTTGTGCATCCCATAATCCCAGCACCCTGGGAGGCTGAGGTGGGAGAATCATAACTTTGAGCCCAGGCTGGGCAATTTAGTGACTTAGTGACACCTTATCTCAAAATAAAAGTAACTGGGGATGTAGTTCAGTGCAAAGGCCCTGGGTTCAATCACAAGTAGGGGAAACCACTGGTGGCAGGTTAATAATTTGCATTGCCATTAGTTTTCTAGGCACTGTTGGTACTCCTGCTCTCTGGCTGTACTATGAGAACCAGTGACTTGGAGAAAATATTTTAAGAAAAGTAAAAGAACTGGAAGATAAGAGGCTAACTCCATGGCTGCACATGTACTATATAGCAAATATTCTCTTTGGTCCTGTATTCCATTGTTTCCTCCCCAGACATGAAGGTTAAGAGGCATCTGAGTGGGAAAACCAATGGACATTCTTTTTCAATCTTTGTCTTTCTGTGTGGAATCAATACTGATAGCTCTGTTTCTGAAAATATTGTTTCTTTGGCATTCTGTGAATCCATTCTCTTCCATCTCTATTTCTTGTTGGAACTTTAAATGTTCATGTTTCCCAGGGATCCACCCTTTACTTTGTTCTCTTATTTTGGTAGGGTACTCTTTTGGTTTATAAACAGATGTGCTTTTTCTGGTACAGTTGTCCCTTGGTATCCATGGGGGATTGGTTCTAGGGCCCCCTGTGGATATTACAATCTGCAGATGCTCAAGTCTTTTATAGTACAAAATGCCATAGTATTTGCATATAACCTAGGCACATTTTCTTGTATACTTTAAATCATCTGTAGATTACTTATAGTACCCAATTTGATGTAAGTACTATGGGAATAACTGTTATACTATATTGTATAGGGAGTAATAACATGAAAAAAATCTGCTCTTGTTAAGCACAGATGCAACGTTTTTTCTCATATCTTCAGTCCAAGGCAGTTCAATTTGCAGATGTGGAATCTATGGATTCATGAGGCTGACCACATTCTGTGCATGACCATTCCCTTTGAGAGCTGTGCTAAATGTACCTATTGCTTCATTGTGTGCTGCCACAGAAGAGCAGACAACAACGACAAGAAAACATTCTTTGTTACTGAATTTCTAAAACTGAAATGTTAAAGTGTAAAAGAATAATTTAAAAATGGGTTTGAAAGTCTACGTGGCAGGGCTGGGATTTAGCTCAGCGGCACAGCACCTGCCTGGCAAACGTGAGGTCCTGAGATTGATTCCCGGTACCGGAAAAAAACCAAACCAAAACAAAAAAAAAACAAAACAAAACGCAAGTCTCCGTGGCAAGAAGTGTGTTTATCTGCTGGTCCTTTCTACATGAAGACAGCACATGCTTGTCATGTGGTAGAAGAGGGAGGTGAGACCGGAGAGAGTCAACACCCAGGACCATTCATTCTTTGCTCCTGCAGCACCCTGGGAGCCAGTGCCAGGAAGCCAAAAGGAGTGAATTAGTGACCCAGACGATCTAGCACCTCTTCAAATGACAGAGCCAAGGAGCTTCCTTGCCAGCTTTCTTGATGGTGAGCAGAAAAAGCCATTCGCCTTGACAGAACTGTCTTACTTCCTCTGACCTCCGATTGGAAGAGATCCCACCTGGGCCCCTTATCTGGCTTAGTCCCTATTTGACCACTCTATGAGATCACATTTTGCAATGGCCTAGGCACTCTAAAACGGAGTAGGAAATGGTTTGGCAAACCCAAGCTGTGTAGGCTGTGGGACAGGAAAACCTCTTGCCTTGTGAGCTATGTAGGGAGACTGCATGGAATTGACAATCGTTCTGAGGGTACTCCTTCCTTTCAGTTTCACTCAAGGGTTTGAGAAGTATTGGCATTAGATTGTCCCTGTAGTTCCTGTATAACTCCATGGTGAATCCACCAGATCCTAGGCTTTTCGTAATTGATTTTTTAAAATCTCCACTGTTTCTTAAATTACATTGGTTGTTATTGGACCATTCAATATTTTTTGTTCAATATTTTTATAGCTTCTTGGTTTATTTTCAGCAATTTTTATACACCTGGTAATTTGTCTATTTCTTCTAGATTTTCCAATTTAGTGGAGTACAGGAGTATCTATTGTGATTTTAACTTTTTTTCAAGATATACTTGGAGTATTTCTAATTGCAGTGATATGGGTTTTATCTTTCCTTCTTTTGATAATTTTGGCCAAAGGTTTGTCTATTTTATTTATCCTTGCAAAGAATCACCTCTTTAATTCATTTTTTTTTTAGTCTCAATTTCATTAATGTTTGCTCTGACCTTTGTAATTTCCTTCCTTATATTACTTTTGAATTTGAGTTGTTCTTGTTTTTCCTAGGTTATATATTTGGTAATTTAATGGGATTGCTTTGTTTTTCTGATATGAGCATTCACAGCTTTAAACTTCCCTCTTAGCACTACTTTCCTTGTGTCCCATGTTGGGGTAAATTGTACTGACATTATCATGTGATCATAGAATGTGTTTTATTTCTTCTATGACCCATTGATTATTCAAGAGTGTACTATTTAATCTCCATGTGTTTACATAACTTCTGTACTTTCTTTTGCCATTGACTTCTAGTTTCATCACACTATGATCTGATAATATGCTTTAGATTATTTTAATCATTTTGTATTTATTTAGTCAAAAAATTGTACATGCTAGCATTTAGTACATGGATTTATAATTGTTCTCTCTTCCTGTTGAATTGTTCCCTCTACTGGTACACAGTGACCTTCTTTTTCTCTTCTGATCAATTTTGGCTTGAAATCTACTGTGTCTGAAAATAGGATAATTACTCCTGCTTGCTTTGGGGCTTCAATTACATGAATAAATGTTTTCTTCCTTTGACTTTTAATCTATGGACATCTTTAAATATTGTTTTTGGATGCACTGTACTGCTGGGTTTTGTTTTTTGATCTATTCTGTTGATCTGTGATTCTTATCTGGAAGTTGAGACCATGTACATTGAGAATTATTACTGAGGGGCTGGGGATTATTACTGAGGGGCTGCTAGCTCAGTGGCACAGTGCCTACCTGGCAAGTGCGAGGTCGTGAGTTTGGTTCCTGGTACCAGAAAAAAAACAAAAGAAAAAGAGAGCTATTACTGAAAAGACTGAAAGGTATTTACTGATTCTTGTCATTACATTGCTTTTTTGTTGCTGATTCTTTTATTTTTCACTTTTGTTTAACTGCTCACCCTGTTTTCTAGATTTATTCCAATAGGCCTTTGGCATTGCTATCTTCGTTTTCTCTCTCCAGGATATCCTTGCATACATTTTGTAGTGCTGGTTTGGTAGTCATAAATTTCTTAAGGTGCACTTTGTCATGGAAGATCATAATTTCTCCATTTGTTTTAAAAGGTAGTTTCACAGGATATAGTAATCTGGGTTCAGAATTGTTTTAGCTCATGAAGAACTGCCCTCCAAGCTCTCCTGGTGTTTCAGTGTAGTGTTGAGAAATCTGTAGTAATTCTAACAGTTTTACCTTTATAGATATCTTTTTATTTTTCTTTAGCAGCTTTTAAAATTATTTCTTTGGGCTGGACTTTTGGGATTTTGGTTATGATGTGCTGTGCAGAAGTTCTTCTCTGGTCATGGCTACTTGGAGTTCTATGAGCCTCACTTGCCTATACATTGAATTCTTTCCTCCTACTGGGAAAATTTTCTGTGATGACTTCTGTAAATAGATTTTTACGCCATTTTCTTATTTTTCTCTAATTCCAATTATGCTTTGTTTAGTTCTCTTTGTATCATCTAGCAGCTGCTGGACTTATGTCTTGTGATCTTTTGTTTTGAAGGTATCTCTGAGTAAAGGGTTACCTGCATCAGCCCTGTCTTCTTATTCTGACAGTCTCACCTCACACTGGTCATGACTGCTGCATATATTTTCAATGGAATTTTTTCTGCTAGGTACATTTTTATAAACTCTAATTCTTTGCTAAACTGCTCCTTTATGTTTTGTATCATTTTGATTAGCTCAGCTAGCTTCTATTTGTGTCTTTTTTTAACTCACTGATCATTTTGACTGTTAAGTCCATTATCTACTTAGTTGTTTTATCTTTGAGCTTGATGAACACCTTGTTGATCTGTATTTTTGTTTGTTTTTTGTTTTATCACTTCATATAATTCACTTGCTTCATTTTTTATTTTCTCTCCACTGATGCCCATTGGATCAACTTTGGGGAAGTTAGAAGTTTTTGAAGGCTTTTGTTGCCTTCTTTTCTTGTGTTTCTAGTATTTGTGTGTGTGTGTGTGTGTGTGTGTGTGTGTGTGTGCACGCGCGCATGCACATGCACATGGAGAGGGCTGAGAATCAAGTAGAGTTAAGAGGCTTTGTTGCTAGTGTGGAAATCTGTTTGGTGTCCGCTTCCCAAAAATGTGACTTTAGCTTTGATTGCTTTTTGATATTTACCTACCTCTTCAACCTACTCAGTTTAATAGGATCAGACCTGGTTGCTGTGTTGTACAGACAAAACCCCTACAATTTATATCAATGACAACAGATCCAAGCAGACATCAATCATGTACATTAAAATTTTTTTTAAAAATTTCACCCTTTTATCAATGCCTCATAGAGACTGTGCTGGGATGTGGTGTGGGAGTGGAAGGAAAAAGAAGTGAAATAGAAATGAGGTAAATTTGTAAGAAGAGATGGAGAAAAGGGAACTGGCAATAGACAAAAACCAGGCAGAAGATTAGACTCTATTGAAAATATTTTTATAGCTGGAGTAGAGGGCTAGCATTGAAGGAGTTGAGGGAATATTTGCGGGGGGGAAGAATGCAGAGGGATGCTTATGTAATTGGAGATTGAGGAAAGTTATGAGAATGTTGGAACCCATCAATATGTTGATAGGGCCCACCATACACAATTTTTGTAAGGGTTACTCTGACTTGCCCATTACTTCGATTAAAGCACTGATTATCCTCTGGACATATACAGACATTTCCTCTATAAGCATCAGATGTAAGGAGAAAAGAACAGGAGCGAAGATAAAGGGGTAACAAAGTAGGAAGACAGAAGAAAAGAGAGGAGAAAAAGAAAGAATTCCCCACCCAAAATACCTCTGTGGTTGCAGAAACATAATAGTTTTTTTCTCTTTTTATTGGATTGGTACATTTTAGATATCATTGTGATAACAATCATCATAGGGAATTTGTACATGGTATATTTTGCTTTTCCTTTTTTTCCAATTGCCTTCCTTCAGCCCTTCTCTTTATTTACAACATCTTTATTTCCATTTTTTTATATTCTGTTTTCCTTTTGGATTGGGTCTTTAAATTTGGGAGGTATGATTTGATTTTTTTTTAGTTCTTTATATATTCTAAATATTAGTCCTTTTTTTGCGGAACGGCTGGAAAAATTTTTCCCACACTGTGGGTTTTCTCTTCACTCTGTTGGTGGTTTTTCTTGCTATGCAAATGCTTCTTAATAAGATGAAATCCCAATTGTTTATTCTTTGTGATATTTCGTATGTGATCAGGATTTTGTTTATGAAATCTTTGCCTACACCTGTGTCTTCAAGAGTTCTTCCTATTCTATTTATCACACCTAGCACATAAATAGAAAGTGTCTGTATATGTCCACAGGAGAACCAGTGCATTAATCTAAATAGCATTTTGCATGGGCAAGTCAAAGTAACCCTTACAAAATTGTGTTTAGAGAATCCTATCAGTATATTGACAGTTTCTAACATTCACATAGCTTTCTTCAATCTCCAATTACATACTCATCCCTCTGCATTCCCTCTCCCACTCCCACAAATATTCCCTCAATCTCTTCAATGCTACCTGTGTGCTCCAGCTATAAAAATAGTTCCAATGGAGTCTAATCTTCTGCCTGTTTTCTTTTTTGTCTATTGATATTTCATTTTTCTCCATCTCTTCTTATTGATTTAGTGTTTCTGTTTTAATATTTAGACTTTTGATCCATTTCAATTTTAGTTTTGGTAAAAGATATGGGTTTAGTTTTAATCGTCAGCATGTGGAAGCCAGTATTTCCAGCACCATTTACTGAAGAGGCTGTCTTTCTTCCAGTGAAAGCGTTTGGTTTCTTTGTCAAAGATAAGGTAGCTGAGTATGTCTAGAGTTGTTCCAGCATCTTGTAATCTATTCCATTAATCCTCAGGTCTGTTTTTCTTTTTGCCAGTACTATGTTGTTTTTATCCCAGTAGCTTTGCAGTATAATTTCAAGTCAGGGATTGTGATACCCCCTAACTTGCCTTTATTGCCCCAATTTTTTTTTTTTTTTTTGCTATTCTAGGTCTCTTCTGGTTCCAAATGAATTTTAGGATTGATTTCTCTAATTCTGTGAGATTTGCTGATGGAATTTTGATCCAGATTGCATTAAATCTGTATAACAGTTTTGGAAGTGTCTTGGTTACTTTTCTCTCGTTGCTGAGACAAAATACCCAACGCCCAAAATTAAGGAAGGAAAGGTTTATTTAGCTTACAGTTTGTGGAGGTTTCAGTCCATACTTGGCTGGCTCCGAGGCAGAAGGTAGCAAAGCAACAAGAGCAATGGGGGAATGGCAGCTGAACAGCAAACAGCCAGAGCAAAAGGGAGGAATGGCACCAAGCAGCTTCTTTCCCTGCCTTACGTTGTAAACAGGCTACCCCCACCTAAGGGGCATGTAGCTCTCACATAATCTCCATGCCCTCCTCTCCCACAGGCTCAGGATGTATACAAAGTAAGCACCCTGGCTTCCTGCTGAGTCACTTAGCCAAAACTCTAGACTCCCCAAGTTGACACAATGTATCAACCATAACAGGAAGTATGGCCATTTTCAGCATATTAGTTTTTGTTTACCCAAGAATAAGGGATATCTTTCCAGTTTCTGATATCCTCTTCAATGTCCTTTCTCAGAGTATTGTAGTTTTCAATATAGAGGTCATTTACCTCATGTTAGATTGACTCCTACGTATTTCATTTTTATGAGTGCTATTATGAAAGGAGCTGTTTACCTAATTTCACTCTCAGTGAGTTTGTTATTTGTGTACAGGAACACTATTGATTTTTGGGTGTTGATTTTTTATTCAGCTGTGCTACTGAACTTGGTTATTAAACCTAGAACTCTTTTGGTGGAATTTTGTGGGTCTTCCATGTATAATATCATGTCATCTATAAATAATGATAATTTAACTCCTTCCTTTCCTATCTTTATTCATTTTATTTCTTTCTCTTTCCTAATTGCTCAGGCTAATGTTTCCAGAACTATACTGAATAAGTGTGGTGATAGTGGACATCCTTGTCTTGTTTCTGATTTTGGAGTGAAAGTTTTCAGTTTTATCCATTTAGTATGATGCTGGTTGTTGGTTTCTCATGGATGGGTTTAATCAGGTTGAGATAAATACTATCTATTCCAATTTTTTGTGGGGTTTTCATCATGAATGGCTGTTGGACTTTGTCAAATGATTTTTCTGTGTCTATTGAGATGATCTTGTGGATTTTGTCCTTGGCTCTGTTGATATATTGTATTAAATTTATTAATTTATGTATTTTTGGACCCATCCTTGCATCTCTGAATGAATCCTACTTGGTCATGGTATCTTGATTCAGCTATGGTAATTCATATGTATCTAAGAATCTGTGCATTTCTTCTTTGTTTTCCATCTTACTAGAATAGTGGTTCTCAAAGTAGGTACTGATGATCTTCTGGATTTTTGCAGGGTCTGTTGTGATTTCAACCTTTTCATTCTTAATTGCATGGATCTGAGTCTTTTCTTTCTTTTTTCTGATAAGAGCTGGCTAAGGGTTTGTCAATTTTATTTAATCTTTCAAAGAACCAACTCTGATTAATTGATTTTTTTGTATTGTTTTCTTAGCCTCAATTGCATTAATTTCTGGTCCAGTCTTTATAATTTCCTCCCTGGTATGAGCTTTGAGCTTAACTTGCTCTTCTTTTTAGAAGCTTGAATCCAACATTAGGTTGTTTATTTGAGCTTGCTCTGTTTTTCTGATGTGGGTATTCACGACTATAAATTTCCGTCATGGGACTGTTTTCATTGTGTACCATAAGTTCTGATACGTTGTATTGGCATTATCATTTAATTGTATAAAATATCTAATTTCTTTAATTTCATCTATGATCCATTGGTACTTCAAGAAGGTGTTATTTAATTTCTAGGGTGTGTGAAGTTCTTGTGCTTTCTTTTTCCATTGATTACCAATTTCATTGCTCTATGGTCTGATAATGCACACGGGATAATTTCAATTCCTTTGCATTTACTTAAGCATGTTCAATGAGCTAGTATGTGGTCTGTTTTGGAGAACATCCCATGTACAGTGGAGAAGAATATGTATTCTGATGTTGTGGGGTGGAAACCTCTGTAAATATCTACTAAATCTATGTGCTCACAGGTTTGTTTCCATTCTAATATTTCATTGTTGGTTTTCTTGTCTAGTTGCTCTATTTGTGACAGTGGGGTATTGAGGTCCCTCATTATAATTGTATTAACACTTATTTGATTTTTCATGTCCTTTAATATTTCTTTTATATAATTGGGTGCACTGGTATTTATTGCATATGTGTTTATGATTTTTAGCCCTTCTTTTTGGATTGTTCCCTTTACAAGAATGTAGTGATCCTCTTTGTCTCTTGGCATGAAATCAACTTTCTCTGAAAACAGAATAGCTACTTCTGCCTTTTTCCAGGTTTCTGTTGCATGAAGTATTGTTTTCCATCATTTAACTTTCAACCTATGAATATCTTTTTGAATTAAAAGTGTCTTTTGCATGCAGCATATTGTTGGATCTTGTTTCTTGATTCATGCTGCCAGTCTGTTTCTTTTGATTGGTGAATTGAGAGCATTAACATTGATAGTTATAACTGATATGTATTGACTTATCTTTGTCATGTTATTTTCCTATTGTTGGTTCTCTTTTTTCTCCCTCTGTTTAATTGCTTGCCTTGCCTCTTGGATTCATTCTGTTGGGGTTCATAGAGTTGTAGTCCTTGTTATCTCCTCCTAGAATGCCCTTTAGAACATTTTGGAGTGCTGATATTGGTGTTCATGAATTTCCTGAGGGTTTTTTTTATCATGGAAATATTTTATTTCTCCATCAATTTTGCAAGATAGTTTTATGGGGTATATCAATATCTTTGGAGGTTTTGTCCTTCAGATATTGAAATACTTCACTGCAAGCTCTCCTTTACTTGAGAGTTTGTGTTGAGAAGTGCCATGATTCTGATGGACTGTATTTTATAGGTGACTTATTTCCTTTCTCTGACAGCTTTTAATATTCTGTTCTTGTGCTAAACTTATGGAATCTTGACTTTTTTTCTGATATAGCTAATTGGAGTTCTGTATGCCTCACTTACCTGTAGATGTCAAATTCTTTTTCCACGTTTGGGAAGTATTCTGCCATTACTTCTGTGAACAGGGTTTTATCTCATTTGCACTTCTCCTGCTTTCTCATTGACTCCAATCAATCTTATGTTATTCTTCTTTGCATCATCTAGCAGCTGTTGGATTGATTTTTCATGGTCCCTTGCTACTTTTAAGAAACTTTCTTTTCATGATCGCTAACCACAATCTTGTCTTCTATATCTGATATTCTTTCCTCACACTGGCTCATTCTGCTGAATTAAAAATTCAATGTAATTTTTAATCTTCTGGATATCTGTTTGAATCTATTTCATGGATTCCATTTCTTTCCTATGTTGGACATTCATGGTTTCCATCATTTTCCTAAGTGCCTCTATTTTTAAAAATCTGTATCTGCTATAGAGTCACTAAGCATGTCTTTCATCCATCTCTGCAGTTATCTGAGAAATTATTTCTGATTTGATTTTTTTCTAGAGCTTTGCTCATCTGCTTTGTTACTTCTGCTGTTACCACTTAGATAGTCCAGGTGGGTGGCTTTTGAATTTTTCCACCTCATTGCTCTCTGGGTTTGCCCTTGATAAACTGGAAGTCTGGGGTTGCATCTTGTTTAAATGTCTTCCCATTTTCTTCTCTTTTTTTAAAGTTTAATTCCTTGGTTAATGCTTGTAAATTGCTTATGGTGAGTGGCTTTATTGCTAGCATTTAGAACTTTTGGGGAATGACCACTTCTCAGAGATGTCTTCCATTTATAGCTGGCTTTTGATTTTGAGTCTGTTGTAAGACCTTACCTTTTCAATTTATTGTGGATGAGAAGTTGCTGCCTACTTGGCCTAGCCCCTGGTTCTTTGGCACTGGCCTGTAGTATTGTTTTATGACTCTTAATCTCAGAGTTGGTATGCCAGAAAGAATAACGAATTAGAACAATTATGTCACCTTGGCTAAAGTAGTACAGCCAGTAGTAACAATATCAGGAAACACAATCTATAAAGTGACAAACTGTGATAAGTATTAATGTGCCACCTTCAAACAGATGAACTAGATTGTGGTTCTATAACAACATTTAAAATGAATCATAAAATTCTTACAATAAATAATAATAATACAGTAATAAGCCATCGATATGGCAATTTTGCCTTCAGGAAGAAATTTTAAAAGAAGTTAGAGGGAAAATACAGAAATAGAAAAAGAGGATGAGATAAAATGCAAGGCTGGAGGACAAAGGACAATCACACAAACTTTGGGAAACTGGTGAAGATAGGAGGGAAAAAAAGAAGGAAGAAGTAAAAATAAGAACAGAACAGTGAGAAAAAATTAGAGACCCTGTTCACACTCATATAAAAAAAGAATAATCAAGAAAAAATGTAACAAAGCAGAAACAAGAAAAGAAATAAAAAATAAGAAAAAAATATACACTTCAAGGCATGTTTCTGCTGTCACTGGTAGACAACATGGACAGAGTCCATTTCCAAGTTGATTAATTCCAGTACCCAGACACAGTTTTCCATTGGGATAGTGAATAATCCTAGTAAGCCTGCACCTTCTGTTTCACTGAAGTTCAGGTTGGTTTGTGGCAGTGAGGCTGGAACCCAATTTGATCAGCTTGTTATGTTCTTATGCGTCCTGCTGCCTTGAACTTGGTAGCCTCACCTTGACACTGGGAGATGCTAGATGGAGCTGGCCTGCAGCTGTTCTGAGATCTGTGTTCAGCTGGTCCCTCTCCAAGTTGGTTCCTGGCCAATTGCCCTCTCCTGGGGGATGTCTGAACCCAAATAACTTACCAACCATGGTAGTCCACTATGTCTTCTGCTCCATTCTGCTGGTGTGTTTCTCCATGGAGTCCTCTGAGGTTGTCAGTAGTCACCATGTGTCTGCAGATTCAATCCACCACTCCCAGGCAGTGAGTCTGGGCTCAGTGAAAAAGCACCACCTTCTACCTCTTCTTCACTGAAGTATCTCTCTTTGCTCTTCCTGTATACTTCAATTCTTGTTTCAGATCCTTCCTGGGTCCCACCTACCTACTTCTCTCCTCTTTCACACACTGATCTATTTCAGCATCTGCTCATCTAATCTCAGAGAGGCTCTGTCTCTACTATGTTCCTGGAAGTCTCCTCCAGAAATAGTGTTGAAGGGCTATCACATTCTTCTTTGTGTAGCAGTCTGAATTCAACTAGTGAGTTCTTCCCTCATATTCACAGTTGGGGAAGCACTGATCTGTGGGCAGGTCTGGATGGATCCCAGGGCTTGGATCTCTCCCACTCTCCTGACTACCTTTGAGCATCACTGAGTCCACAGGTCATCTCTTTTCTTCACCCTTCCTTATCTACAGCACTAGTGCCTATCATTGTAGGCCTATGTCTTGGTTCCCTGTCCTATGACCCACCCAACTGGCTGCCAGTGAGTGAGGAAGCCTGTCTACCTAGATGGCCCCAAAGCTTGCTTTCAGGCTGCAAGTGCTGGGATCAGCCCCATGTAGGTAAACCTCTGTCTTTGTCTTAAAATCCAAGCCCTTCAGATAATTTGAGGAGAGGAAGATTCAGTGTAATTAGCTCAGTACCCAGTTTTTGGTGATTTCTGCTAGGGCCTTCTCAATCTCTGTTCTTTTCCTTGCAAGTAAATCTTGTCCCTTGACAATCCTTCTGCTGCTGAACATCCCCTGGCTAGGGCATCACTCTTCAGTTCTCCACCTGCCTCAGGTCCCACTGTGTTCAGTGCCCCTGGCAGGCTATGGAGAGGGCTACCATGCAGGTAAGTAACAGAGAACCAGAGCAGTGAGCAGGCTGTCCCATGGGTACAAACATGCCCAGTGATTGTGGAAAGAATGGGCCAGTCTCTATTCTAGAGTCAGTTTGATCTCTCTCTTCAGGGTTTTGCCTTTAACAGATTCTGCATATTTGCAGTAACTCCCAAGCTACGATCTTTGCAGCTCTTTGATCCAAGTCCCTAGTCAGGCTCCTGTGCCTGTCTTCAGCTGGCTTTTAGTCTCTTTGATGTCTTGGCCTGTGAATATCTTGCACAAAGAGCTCCTCTTCCTGGTAGGGAAAGCAGAAATGTTAGTAGTCTTTTCTAGCAGCCTGGCTACTGCTGCAGTGCTGAGTCTTACCCTCAGGTCCTTAGATCCCGTCCCAAGATGGTTTGTATGCCTGGCCTGGGTGTAAGTGGTGCCAGGGTCCCAGAATATTCCAGCTTCCCTTTCTAAATCCCCTTGATACTGGATTTGGTTTTTCTCCGGTACCGGGAACCGAACTCATGACCTTGCACTTGCCAGGCAGGCGCTTTTGCCGCTGAGCTAAATCCCCAGCCCCCCTTGATACTGGATTTGGATCACGTGAGTTTCTAACCTAAAGCAGGACTTTAGGGAGGTCATTAAATTAAAATGAGGTCCTTGGTGACCCTAACCCAATAAGACTGAAGTCATGGTCATCTGTACCAGATCATGCTTCAGTCCTTTATTCTTAAATTAAACAAATGTTTCTATGAAGAAATGAAATCTTAAGTGCCAGAACAGACTTGCAATTTAGTTTCTCATGTTATTGTATAGATTTTTGATTCAGAACTAAGCTGTGGAGGGAAAGCAATGCAAGGCAAAGCACACATTTTGCTGGTGCAGACTGGCAGAAGCAAAATAACACAAGAGTTGGCTCAGAACTCTGAGTCAGCAGTTTCTTGAAGGAGAAGGAACAGTAATGTTGCAGGAAGGCTTGTGACATGGGTTGTCGAACTTGGAGTCATTCCTGGCACATGAGTCTAGTTTCTCTTTCTAGAGCTCCTTTCGTGATTTTATGGATTGCTGGTATCTATAGTAAATCCCTTTACTTAAAGTAAAAGGAGAAGGATACTATCATCTGCAACTGACAATCCAGTTCATTACCTTTGTCAGTTTTTAGTTTGTCAACTAGATCTAATCTGTTACATATTTATAACTTTTGCACATATGATTGGAAATCATATAACCAAGCTTGTCAAGACAGTAAATGTAGCACACATCTCAGGCATCAAGTTTAATAAAATGGCTGTGTTTATTTCAGAATAAAGTACACAATATTTTCTACTTGAGCTGTTTCTTTCCCTTTCACAATATCTATTGTACCTTTTGGATTCTAGTTACTCTTTCAGTTTCTTACACGAGGGAGACAATATGATGTTTATACATGCAGGTCTGATTTATCTCACTTACGAGTATGGTCTCTAGTTGCATCCATTTACCTATCAAAGCCTCGAGTTTATCTTTCTTTACAGCTGAGTAATACTCCGTTGTGTAAAAATACCACATCTTTTTTTGTCCATCCCTCAGTTGATGGCATTTGGGTTGTTTTCAAGATTTAACTATGACAAATTGTGCTGCTATAAATGTGGGTGCACATATATTCCTGTGGCATGATGTTTTCATTTTTTTCTGGAAAAATATCCAGAAGGGGAGTAGCTGGGTCAAATGGGACCTCTAATTCTAGTTTTTTGAGGAATCTCCAGACAGATTTCTACAATGGTTTCACCAGTTTTCACTCCCACCAACAATGGAGAAGGGTTCATTTCTCAGTACAGCCCCACCAGCATTTATTATTGGTTGATTTTTGATGATGGTCATTCTTTCTGAGATGAGATGGAATCTCAGTGTTGTTTTAATTTGCATTCCTTGAATGACCAATGATGTTGATAATATTTTCATATATTTATTTGGTATTTGTATTTCTTCATCTGAGAAGTGTGTATTCATCTCAGATGCCCATTTTTGGATTGGGTCTTTAAATTTTGGGTCTGATTTTTTTCAGTTCTTTATATGTTCTAGATAGAAGTCCTTGGCTTCTATCCTTGGCTTTAGTCCTTGGCTAAAATTTTTTTCTTGGCTTCTATACTTGGCTTTAGTCCTTGGCTAAAATTTTTTCCCAATTTGTGTGTTTTGTTTTCACTCTGTTAGTGATTTTTTTTTGATGTGCAAAAGGTTTTTAACAGGGTGAGATCCCAGTTGTTGATTCTTTGAAGTATTTCCCATGCAGTTTGGTTTTTGTTCATGAACTCTCTGCCTATCCTTATGTCTTTGAGATTTTTACCTACTTTCTCTTCCAGTACATTTAGTGTTTCTGTTTTAATATTTAGATCTTTGATCCATTTTGACTTTAGTTTAGTGCAGATGATAGACAAGGGTCCAGTTTTAGTCTTTGGCACATGAAAAGCCAGTTTTTCCAGCACCACTTATTAAAGAGGCTGTCTTTCTTCCAGTGAACATGTTTGGCCCCTTTGTCAAAGATAAGGTGGCTGAGTGTGTTTGTAGTTGTGTCTGCATCTTCTAATCTGATGCATTGATCCTGAGGTCTTTTTTTTTTTTTTTTTTTTTTGCCAGTACTATGTTCATCTTATCACAGTAGCTTTGTAGTATAATTTCAAGTCCGCCTCCCTTCGCCTTTGTTACCCAGGGTTGCCTTTGATATTCTAGGTCTCTTCTGGTTCCAGATGAATTTTAGGAGTGTTTTCTCTAGTTTTGTGAGGTATGATAATAGTATTTTGATTAGAATTGCATTAAATCTGTATAACGGTGTTGGGAGTATGGCCATTTTCACAATGTTGTTTCTTCCTATCCAGGAGCATGGAATATCTTTCCATTTTCTGAAATCCTCTTTGATCTCCTTTTTCAGAGTACTGTAATTTTCTCTGTATAGATCTTTCATGTCCTTTGTTAGATTGATTCCTAAGTATTTCTCTTTTTTTGGGTGCTGTTGTGAAAAGTGTGGTTTACCTAAGTTCTTTTTCAGTGCATTTGTTGTTTTTATACAGGAATGTTATTGATTTTTGAGTGTTTACTTTATATCGAGCTACACTACTGAATTTGGTTATTAAATCTAGAACTCTTTTGGTGAAGTTTTTGGGGTCTTCTATGTAGAATATCATGTCATCTGTGAATAATGATAATTTCAAAAAGTACATATAGAATAATGAAGTATATATGATAAACCCCTTTAAAAGGAAAGGAAGTACTAGAGAAGAAAAAGTGAAAGCATCCAAACATGCTCTCTGGGTTCCCAAATTTTCTGCCTACGTTTTGACACCTTTTCTCACAAAATATATTCTTTTAAATAGTGTTACTTATATTAATAGTCACAAATTGCATTCCATGGCACTACCCACAGGGAAGTTATACATAGTTGGGGTGTACACCAATGCATTGCTGTTGATTTACTACTGTAAGGATAGTAAATCCTAAATAAACTGGCATCACTAGTTCTTTATAATATTAAGGCTGTGTATGTTTCTAATTTCTGAATTAACTTAAAAAGAAAACATGGAAAACAATACCTGGTTAGCATTTAATTTATAAGGTTAATTAAATTTGGTTATAAATATTGATATTAAAACTAGAAAGAAACAGATAGAAAACTTTGCTATAAAGGATAAATCAAAGCATAGATTTTTGAGAAATGCATAATTAATAAACATAATATGGAAAGCATAAAGACAGCTACCCTTAGAAATGTGATGTGTTTAAGACTTATACTTATTGTATGGATAGGTTTTTGTTGGCGTACATAGATTTGCATAGATATAAGTACCTAGGAATTCCATGAGCTCTTTCTTATTTTCTGAGCATTTAAAACATTTTAAACAATTCATACAATTTTATAAGTGTATAATATTTTAAGTTATTATCTAGCAACTTAAATTATTCCTCTATCAGTGATTACTAAAATGTTGGGTTGTTTTCAGTTTTATGATAATACAAATAATAGCATAACAAACATGTTTGTATATATAGTTATTTTTTTGCCTTCAGAGCTCTTTGCTCAGGAGTGATACACAAAAACATAATCAGTGGAATCCCTTGATAAAAATTAGCCAACAGCGTTTTAAAATGTGTTTTGTAAGTTATACTACATGTGACATGCCAGATCTTTTGATAAAAATATCCAGTGAATAAACCAAGTCACTGGAGGCGAAATAGTGTGGTAAATGGGTGATGGTATCTTGATAATTTAATTTTAAAATTCACAGCTACTAGTGGAATTGAGCATTCTTCCATAGATTTGTTAACTAATTGAAGCTTTTGTTTCACATATCATGCTGTTTGTGCATATATCTATGAGGCTTGTGACTAACATTTTATTTTTTATAAACAAATTTTATGAGAGTGCAGTTTTAATATGTGACCTGCAATAATGTTACAGGTAGGTGAGAGAGATGCAGATTTCAGAGTCCAGGTCAAATCCAGTGCCATGTGCAGAGGTCAGAGCATTAGCAGAGACCAAGAAATAATGCTAGGAGGGATGAAAGCCTTATGTGACAACACAGATTATTAGTATTCTTGTGGCCTCAAAAAAGAGTGAGTTCAACTAATTCATATTTTTGGATGTGTCATCTTGAAGTGTCAGTGCACTCTAATGGAAACAGTGTGGAATTTGAACACAAGGTCCCAGGAATATCTTATGGTCATGTGTCGCTATGTAGTCAATAGTACAAATAGCCAGATTCTTTCTACCTCTCTAAAAAAACTCTTTTGCATTGTGCTTTTGCAGTTCCTTCCCTTAGAAGTGGAGGTTATTTTTCTAACACTTGAATTTGTGCTTGGTCATGTGACTTGCTCTAGCAAATGGACCATTAGCAAATATGATACAAGTAAAAGTTTGAAAAATCGTTGTGCATTGAAGCTTGCTCTCTTGCTGCATTTGAAACTTTATGATCACAGTAGGAATGATCCTATTGTTCAGAAGAGACTCTAGATGTCCCCATCAATAGCTGTCCAGCAAACAAGCTAGTTGTGTGAGCGAGTGAGGCCATCCCATATCAACCAGCTACCTGCTTACTCTCTAGCTGACCACAAATGTTTGTCAGTATATGTCACATGAACTGAACTAGACACAAAAACTAGTCAACTAGGATGAATATTTCATCTGGGCTTGCCTTGGGATTTCATGCTTTTGACATTGCAAGTTCTTCATCTCAGGCCAGGAATCTCTTTAGTCCTGGGCAAATTGAGGCAATTAGTCAACCTATACACAGATAGCATAAAGAATAATACTGGTTGTTGTTTAAAACCACTAAGTTTTGGAATGTTTTGTTATACAGCAAAAACTAACTGATACTCCTCTTATTTTACTTTCCTGCCATCTGAAAATGGAGAGGATAAAAATTCAGAATTGTCAGCAGGCTATTCAGATCATTCCTCCAAAAATCTTACACTGTGAAATGTATCTGTGTTTGATAATTTATATTATTAAAGCTAAATGTTTTTCCTCTTACATTTATGTAACCTCCTAATATTTTGAAGGATCCTGACAATTTTCTGAGAACTATAGCCGAGTAAAAATTTTCAAGTAGTACCTTTTTGATGTCATCCCTTCTTTCCCTTCCTTTCTTTCTCATTATGCTCTCAATTCCCCTTTGGAGGTGATTTTGATATAAGGATTTTCTCTGTTATCAACTAATATTATTTCTTATTTTTGTCTCCTTTACCTTCTCCTGTTATCTTCCTTTTTTACTCCTATATGTCATAAATTCACTGCTGTTGTTATTTCAACTTTTTTGGTTGCTGGTTACCAAGTTAAGCAGAGCGTTTAGTAGCCATTTTCCCACCTATATACCACTGCTAGAATAAAAAAAGAGTGGTGGAGATTTGAAAGTTTTAAGCACAAGGTGATAAACCACAGTTGTATTGAAATTCAATTCAGGTGCTATGTCTCACTTTTTGTATAAGTCTGGATCATCACTTGTATTATTTATTTAAACACATATTGATGTTAATTGAATATCCACGGTGTGCTAGGCAGAGCACAGGCACTGAAAAATGCCAGGGGAGGTGAGCCATAAGGTGTTCTGCCCTTTAAATGCTCCAACAATAGTCACGTCAAAAGCACCATCAAGGTGAAAAAATATATCTAACAAGGGCACAAAACAAAAACTTGCAGGTCTTTGGAAAAATCTTCCCCAAGAAAGTGGTACTTGAAGAGTGAATATTGGTTAACTGAATGGAGGAATACTAGTTAATAGCAAGGAGTGTGGCAAGTGATATTTTCCAGAAGAATCTGTGACAAAATCAAAATATGGCCTATATACTGTTCAGGGGCTGTTTGGGCCACTCTTTTTACCTTAAATTGAAGTGGGTCTTTGTGACTATGGCAGATAATAGAATATGGTGAAGGAGAACTATATAATCTCTGAGGCTGGTTTATAAAAGGGCTTTTTTCCTTGCTGTCTGTCTTCCAATATGTAACTTTAAGGCATCACCTGTGTTATAAAAATTCTAGCTGCCTTGAAGATGCCTGCAGGATATACCACATGGTCGTAATACACAGAGACAGAGAAAGATGCCCAAGGAACAGTTGTGCTAACCCTAGCATTTCAATCTTTCCAGGCCACATGCCAAACATGAATGTGCAACTAGAGATATAATAACGCCAGCTAACTTTTAAATATATCTAAGAGGTACCACAAAACTTTGATTTAATGAATTTCATTTCTAAATTTTGAGGTTACATTAATTATATTAGACCATTAATACAGCTATGGAAATGTTATTGGTTCATATATTCAAGGTCTAAAAGAAATCAATGTGGAACTTGTAAAATTTTGTTCATGAGCCTCATGAACAATTCTAAAACAGTTACAGTTAGGTATAATCTTAAAGTATATTGTTAATCTCTATAGAAGCTTTAAACATCTTTTGTCTAAATACATTTTCAAGCCACACTGTTTTAAAAATATTTAGTTGACACCTTAACTCTGAGTCTAAAACAGAATATTTTTCTGCCCTTGTCTCTGAAGACAAACCACTGACCCACACTGGCTGCGCATGACCCAGTCTGGATCGCTGTGCTGTTAGAGGCAATGGGTCACAGTGAGCCTTTACTTTTCACTCAGTACAGTGGTTGAGCTGACACCTGGCTGGTTGAAGGGAAGTGTAGAGATAACTATCTGTCCGTGACCACACCCAAGATGCTCATCCCAACTGAAATAACTTTGGAAGTGCCAATCCAATACAAGAAGCATTGTTAATTTCCTACCACTTTGTTTGTAACTCTGTATTGTCTGTACTGTTCTTTTGCTATTTTGTAAAAGGTTGTCTGTCTGTTAATGTTTTCCTCCTTTTATTTAAAAAACAAAAACAAAAACAAAAAACAAAACAGCACTGGTATCTTCCCACTTAGCATCAGGATCTCTGATTCATCTGGTTCAAGAAGCAATGATGGAGTGACTATTACTTTCAAGGAGAGTTGCAAGGTAGTGGGAGGAGATTGAGTCGTGAGGGATATTTTAAATAGAAGAGTGAATAAGAAGTAATAGTTGGCTTTAAGATATTAAAATCTAGAGGTAGAGAAACAGGGAGTTGACAAATAAGCCCAGCATAAGTGAAGTGACCAAAGTGGTGTGGTCTCAAGGTGGAGCCTCATCAGAACCACCAGCCAGCTCCTTGGAGG
This sequence comes from Chinchilla lanigera, assembly GCF_000276665.1. Lineage (NCBI taxonomy): Eukaryota > Metazoa > Chordata > Mammalia > Rodentia > Chinchillidae > Chinchilla > Chinchilla lanigera. The sequence goes on along the minus strand of NW_004955410.1, from coordinate 23,875,768 downwards.
CTGTGCCACTCCTCGGGACACTGGAGTGAGCTAAGCCACCCACCCACAAGAAACGGCAACCTCTCTGCAGCCTTGGCAATGAGTCTTCTCTCTGCCATTTCCGGTAGCATCCCTTCTACACATCCAAGTATTTTCTTCTATTCCCCAACCTTCTGGAAGAGTGCAATGAAATCTCTATTCAGTGATGGCTGGAACAGATCCAACAGAGGCCTCTCTACTGAAATAGGGAAAAGAGAAGTTAGAACCAATCAGATATTGCTTATTAACTGATTTTTTTTTTCAGTAGAAAGCAGATACTTAGAAATCATAAAAAGAAATGTGTTTAATTCTTACTATGGTTACCTTTGAACAGTACGAGTGAGAATTTTATACTGTATTTAAAGAGTCATAAAACATAACTCAAAAGACTACACTGCTCAGAGACGGGAGGGGGAAGTTGAGACTGAACATTTGCTCTGTTGCCACCACATTTTCAAAGATTCTGATTTACTTAGGATAAAATTAAATTATAGTCTGCGCATTTTGGCAGCAAATGAACAAAGAGAAATGAGAGTACTACTATTGACTACATTTGAGAACCTACTATAATGAACAGTTTATATGCCGTGGGTAATCAAAGCCCTAACACTGCTATTTAAAGTGAATATTATTATCCCCATTTTACAGAGAAGAGTCAGAGACATTGTAAAACTTGCATAGGATCATTCTGTAAACTTCTGCTAGTTTTCTCATGGTACATGGAAAATGTATATTTCAGTCTGTGGATTAGGAAGTTTTGCAAAACTTTGAGTGGAAGAGACATTTAAACTGTGATTTTGGGGCTGGGGATTTAGCTCAGCGGCAAAAGCGCCTGCCTGGCAAGTGCAAGGTCGTGAGTTCGGTTCCCGGTACCGGAGAAACATCCAAAAAAAACAAACAAACAAATAAACTATGATTTTTAAAACATCCCTGGTGCTG
>NW_004955410.1:23867311-23869811 GCF_000276665.1 Chinchilla lanigera | reverse complement strand
TTTTTCGGTACTGGAAATTGAAATCACAACCTCATGCTTACTAGGCAAGCACTGTGCCACTGAGGTAAATCTCCAGCCCAACACCCACAGTGATTGTAGGACCTCTCACCAGGCTCTGCCTGTTTTCAAATTTTCCCATGTCCAACACCACCAAGCTAAAGACCAAGCCCTCAGACACATGGACCCTTGGGATGCATTCCAGATCCAAACCATAGAAATCTTAAAGAAAATGTTCCAATTGTAGGTACATGACATGGAAGGCAAGTCTGAAAGATCATGAAAGTTTCACTTTCCACAATGAGAAGTACATATTTTTTTTCTCTGAAAGCCAAGTAAAAGGAAAGCTTCTGCAAAGAAAAATATAAATTCTGGCAGTATTTATGCATCTTTTTTCCGTAATACATAAGTCTGAGTTTTTAAAAGTCACAGTGTATTAGATATACAAATCTCTTGGATCTGGCAAAGACAAGTTTCACAGCTTCATAATTATCACTTTAATATATGCTAGACTATATGGTGTACATATGGTCATATACTACATATACTGTAATTATTTTTCTGCCTAAAGATCCTTTTGCAAGACAATTAAGAGGCAATGGGGGACTGTTTTCTATTTCTTAGACCCATGAGGTGTAATCTCATCTAAGCTTCAATTTTTTCACAATTTTTAAGGGGGAAAGCTATTAATAATCTTGGATGCAGAACTGAATTAAGATGAATTCCAAACTTAAGTGTCTATGGAAGAATTTTGTTTTCAGATCTAAGAAGTACTAGATGAATGTTTGGAAAGCTTCCAGGAAAAACAGTTATGGGAAAGCAGTTTTTGCAGAGAAGAATACAAGTCTCAAGTTATTGTCTAAGATGATAATTTTTAAAAAAACTATAAAAAGGGTCATCCAAATTGCAAAAGAGGGCGTTAAATTGTCACTCTTTGCAGAGGACATGATCTATATATAGAAATCTTAAGGGTGCTACTAAGAAACTATTAGAACTAATAAATTCAGCAAAGCTTCAGGACATAAAATCAACGTACAAAAATCAGAAGCATTGCTATATACCAACTATATAATCTTTCTATCTAATTACAATAGAATAATGAAAGTGGTCCCATTTACAATAGCTACAAAAAATAGAAATACCTAGGGATGATGTAATCAAAAAGTGGAAGATTTCCATTATGTACTGCAAAAATATACTAATAAAAATGGGCAGTATCTATCTGAGTCCAAGATTTTAAGTTGCTCAGTGACCATCAGGCATACTGCTACTATTTGGAATTATTTTAAAAGTCAATACAAGTATGTATATTATTTTATGGTCACTTGTTTTAGGCACACACAAAAAAGTAATTTGGACCTATATACTTAGTAAATGGAAATTTCATGTTTAAAAAAATAAAAGGTCTCCATAATGAAAATTATGTAACATTAGTTGAAAGACATTTAATTAATTAGTTGAAAGAAAGAACACAAAAAAGTGGAAAGACATCCTGTGTTCATGTGTTGGAAGAATCAGCACTGTTAAAATACTCATGCTACCTAAAGTGATTGTGGTAGATTGACAACTGGTGGTCAACTTGTAACATCCAGCTCAACTGAATCAGCATGGTGTTGGGTGTGGAAGGTCCACCTGAGGATTCTTGCCAACAACATAAAAAGGAGAACTGGAGAGGAAGATGGGGGAGTGCATGGATGTTGGTTCTCCTGGTTCTGTTGGTTCTAGAGGAGTTTGTCATGCTGGGTTTCCTGGTATGAACTTGGCTGTTCTCATTATTGGAGCTCAGGACCTTGCTGTCACTGAGAATGGCTATGGTTTACTTTTGAGGAGCTCTTGTCCTTACTTTGAGCATTGCTTCCTGGCTGTGGAGGGGAAGATGGTGCATTGTTCAGTGTTCTAGGGAAGCTTGTCATGCTGGCTTTCCTGACATGAACTTAGCTTGGAGGAGCTCAGGACCTCATTGTCACTGAGGATGGCTGTGGTGCCTTTTGTGGGGGAGCTCTGGTCTTTTCTTTAAGTGTTGCTTCTTGGCTCTAGTACAGATCCCTCAACCTGCTGGCACAGATCCTTCATCCTATTGGCACAGACTTTCTAGCTTCCACCACTGACTTGGGGCCTTCCCAGCACAGATCCTTGAAACAGGCTTGCACGAGACATTGTTGTGGGCTCTTGGCCTTCAGTAGGACTCGTAGGGGGCATTGTTATGGGCTCTGGGTCTTCAGCTGGACTCATACAGAACACTGCCGTGGGATCCAGGCCCTCAGCTGGATTCTTTGAGTGTTTAGTGTGTGGACAGATTTCCTGCATTCTTTTGTACTTGACTCTTTGGGTGACTACTATCAAATAATCCTATAAATTATGTGTCCTGTATTACATTGTTTTCCTTGTAAACCGTCACTACAACAGTGATCTACAGATTCAATGAAATCTTCATTAAAATACCAATGACATTCTTCACAGGTCTAGAAAAAATGATCCTAAAATTTGTATGGAGCCACAAACA
>NW_004955410.1:23806770-23866451 GCF_000276665.1 Chinchilla lanigera | reverse complement strand
CAGATTCAATGAAATCTTCATTAAAATACCAATGACATTCTTCACAGGTCTAGAAAAAATGATCCTAAAATTTGTATGGAGCCACAAACATATATATATAATGGAGAGAGAGAGGGAGAGAGAGAGAGAGATTAAAAACACAATAACAACAAATAAACAATACCAAAACAATTTACAATTTACTTGGGAACTAAGACAGGAGGATTGCTTGGCCCAGGAACCTGAGGTCAGCTTAGGCAATGTAGTCAGACTCTGGCTCAAAAAGAAAAACAAAAATGACAAATAGACCTTGTTATGGTTTATGTCTAGACGTCCCCCAAGAATCTCATGCATTCATAGCTAGGGCTTTTGGAAGGTGATTAGATTATGGGGCATACACTTGACTTGCTGATAGGGTATAGAGTCTGGTTAGAAGGTGAGTCATTGGAGGCATGATCTGGAAGGATTTATCTTCCTTCCCAGCTCCTCCTTTCACTCTCTCTGCCTCCTATTCTAATGGTCCTAACAATAATTCAATGTTTTATTCAATCATATATTTTACTTTTAGCACATGATATTTGTTAATAAAATTCTACTTCCATTCATTTTGCATATAATTTCCTAAAACCCTCAGTTTCTCAAAATGTGATCTTATTTGGAAATAGGGTAGTTGTATTAATTGGCTAAACTAAGATCATGCTGGAGTAGGCTGGGTTACTAATCCAATATGACTACTGTCCTTATAAGAAAACAATCACATAAAGACCCAGTTAGAATGCCATGAGAAGATGCTACATTGGAAAAAGACACTGAAGTGATGCATCTATATACCAAGGAGTATCTGGGCTACCCATAGCTAAGAGGCAGCAAACAAGGAATCCCCACATTTCAGAGGGAGCATGACCTTGTGGATACCTTGATTTTGGACTCTGGACTCCAGAAATATGAGACAACACATTTCTGATGTTAAGACATCCACTTAAGGCATTTTGTTATGGAAACCCTAGGAAACTAACACAATGACCTTGATTAATTTAGTCTCTTCACAATGCCTCAGGCTTTTTCTTCATGTTTAAAATAGTAATAACAGTTCTACCTCCCTAATCGGGTCAAAAATCATTAAGTAGCTAGTATAAGCAATGGATATACTAGGTATTTTTCTAAAACTGAGTGTTTAGTGATTATCGGCTTACAAGAACAATGGATATGAAAGTCAAAATATGCTGAGTACAACCTGTACAAACCCAGCCTTTAAATGCTGTGAAAACAATATAGGTAATAATAATTGAGCAAGATCCTGTGATCATGTGAATCAAGATATTAAGTCAGTGGTGATTGATTTTCTTTCTCTACCTACCTTGCATTCTCAAATCAGGGTGGATAAGGCAGACAACCCAGTTTGGAGAAATGGCAGGTAAAGAAAAGCCTTCTATCTCTAGGACTTTTTATGTCCCATCTCTCCAATCATGCAAATAGACACAGACATCAGACACTGGGAGGATTCATGGAATACTGCTTCAGTTCTGGAAGCATCGGGGAACTATGGTAGCCGAAATTGGTCCCGTTCATAGTTAAACCAGATCAGACAGTTACCACAAAGTCAGTGACACCAGAGCACAGCTGTAACCAGAACAGTGTTGATTCACGCACTGTGGCCCCTTCAACTCCAAACTGGCTGTGTAGGCAGGCTGGCCTAATTATTTCCTTGGAATAATAATACCCTGAATTTTAGGCAGTTTGAACTTTTAGACTGCTCTTGTCATTTAACGTTTAGCAAAATCCATCAGTTTATTATAAGCTTTGATTAGATATTTGCAGGTTATTAATCACTTTATCAAATGAGTGTTTAGAAATACCTCATGTGAGTCATTTAACAGATACTTTTCTATTTTGAAACAGAAACCAATTATGCAGCTCAGGGATATGAATACCTGGATATATGCAGTTCTTTTCTTTAAATATCAACAGCTATGCAGATTGCACTCAAAATTAGAAAGATTGACGTAGAATTTTTTTCCACAAGGAAAATAAAATGCAAATACCTGGTCCATTAGCACGCAGATTAGTGCTTCTGATTCATGCAGAGTTTCCACCTGCTTGGATGTTGTGTTCTCTTTGAGATGAAACATGCAGATATTTAGTTTTTTCCTCTCCCCCCAGCTGATCTAGATATTTGGACATAACATAGATCTAGGCTTAAAGGGAAATGTTTGACTTGGAACTGAATTCTTAAGGAGAAAATTAGCCAGATTATACGTTACTAAAATAAGACAAATTAAGAGTGGCTTGGATTTCCACCCAAGTGGCAGAATTAGAGGAAGAATAAATAAGTGACCACTCTATTCTAATTTGAAGAAGCAAGAACCATTACTGATTGGATGGAGAAGATCTAATTAGGAAGGAGGTCCCTGTACCTCCCTCCTAATGCTACCAGATACCTTTTATTTTCCACGCTCATAGGGATGAAGGACATTTGCACAAATGTAGGAGTTCTAATTTTAGCCATGTGATTGGTAGGAGAATCCTGACGATTTACAGAGTATTCTCACAGGGTTGACAATTTGAAAGGATCAGCAAAATAAATAACTAGCAGCTGCAGATGTCTGTGGGTGAGGGCCTGGAACCAACCAAGAGCATTTCTCATGGGAAAGCCCAGTTTGTGGAACTACACATTGCTGCATTTTACTAATATATAAGGTGGTGGGCCAATTACATTTTGCAGTGATACTGAGGGGCTGAACCTTTCCTTTGATATGCCATGCCAAAGTGCATTCACTAAGATGTATTGAGACTCAAGTAAGAGAAGACAGGACTGAGCCCTGGTAGGGCTGTTGCTTCTGGCCTGCCACACAATAAGCCCAAATGTTTAAAGCATTTAAAAAGAAACGTGAAGTTTCACTATGTAGGTAGATATACCACTTGACTTTTCACTCATCTTTACATTACCTGGATTAGCTGTTGTACCAGCAGAACAAGACAATGGCAGCTTCATTAAATGGAAATATGGTACATGTACACATGCATATTTCTAACAGCACAATGCAGGTCTCCTCGAACCCATAACCCAAAACATTCTTATTCACATTATAGTCTTTGCCTAAGAGGATACCTGATCATCTATATATAAAGTAGGAAGCATTGAAGCTTCGATGTTAAATTTTTTATTATTTGAATAAACAATGGAGATTTTGAACTATATAAATTTGCCAGTGTTAACTAACTATTTGACTTAATGGATGGTGATATAGATGGCTCAACCTCATACTGTTCCAAGGGTGGGACTGCAAAGAGGGGGTTTATCTGCTAATTCCTTTTAAGAGCATAAATGCAGGAGGAGTGAAATGTTCAGTTTGATTCAGAACTACATGTTCATTACAAACATGAAGATTTTAATCTCCCTACTGCAATCATGAAGTGCTTAATGAACTTTTTTTCTGCTTTAGATGTATTTCTAATTCTTCCCTAAATATCCTAATCCTAATTTCTACTACTGGCTGTTTCAACATTGTCACATTTCCCTCTTGTCTTAGAAGTTCTAAACACACTAAATGTAGGTCTGAAAAGAAATATTTTACTTACCTCTGCATATTTAACTACTTAAATCAATCACTGATTAAAAGCAGAGAAAAGAATATAACTTTTCTCTTTTTTTCCTTCCCATAGCCCCTCTACCACTAGAGAATATAGAAATTTGTATCTTTCTGAGCTCTCAATTTAGCAAATACCCAAGGGTTTAGCTGTGCAAAACGAGGCAATCTTCTCTTAGTGTCATTTTGTCAAGTGAACTGCAGAGCTCTTCTAGGAGGTGACTTGCTTTGGGGTGCTTTAACACTCACATTAATAATGAAAAAATGGCATGTGCTCTTTAAAGGACTCCTGTTAAGGATATAGTTCTGAATTAAAAATTAAATTCCATCTAATCTTTTTGTTAAGTAGATATCCCTTGGAGACTGCCTCTAATGAAAAGCATTTGATTTGCTAAAGCTGTACAGCATTTTCTTCCTGACAGTGAATATTAGGACTTTCTGAGGGACATTAGTGGAATAAGCAGTGGAGGGGGATGAAATTTTGGAAGCCCTTTGGGAACTTATTCAAATTTGTTGTAGCATTTTAGCTTTTTAATTTATTTTTATTTTAAAAAATTTTTTTTCCAAGTCAATTAGAATCAGAATTTGTAATTTTGTATGTTATTGTTTTGGACCAAATTAGTTCCTATTTGTCTTTTTTTGTTGTTAACATGAAGACCCTATTTTGGGGTCTTCATGGAATTTTCAGTTGGAGAGATTTTAGAAAAATCCTCTGAAGTCTGCACTGGGTTTGGTACCTTTACCATACCCATAGTTTAAGAACATGCACATATTACTTGTTATTCTATTGCCTTTTCATGAGTTTTCTTGTCAGTTGGTACCTTTTGAGCATCTTCTACAGCATGGAATGGCTATCTGGGTGACTGGCCTCACGAAGAAGTAACTTAACCAATCTAATTCAAGGATTTTAGAACACATTTTAGTCAGTTTTGTTTGCAAGTACATACTAGTGTCTATTTTAAAGCAAGGAAAAGCATGGAGGAGTTAGGCATTTTGCCTAGGGTATTACATTGAATGATTGGAAAACAAATGATTCTAAAAGGACTGTGATGCTCTCCAATATATTCACGGAATCAGAGGACTCACAGGCTCTTACATGTGGGGTAGTAAAAACTCAGGTTGACTAGCGTTTGTCTTTCCTCTAGTGACTCATTTGTTTCTGGGGGAACTTATTCGACTTAGTGAATTCCAAAACCAAAAACTAAAACATTGCAATCACATGTGCAGAAAGCTGCACTAAATGATGTGAAAACCAGTTTGCTGGAACACAGCCTACAGAGAAAGTTGGAGGACAGGCCCCAAACTGAAGGTGGGTTCCCCTGGACTTTTAAATTTTATGGTAAGGTATATATAAAATATACCATATGAACCAATTTTATGTGTACAGCTTAGTAGCATTAAGTATATTTACATTGTTATATAACCTCATCACCATGTTTGAAAATTTTTCTCTTCCCAAATTGAAATTCTTTACCTGTGAAATAATAATTTATTATTCGCTCCTGCCCTCAATCCCCAGCAATCACCATTCTACTTTGTGTTGCTGAATTTCATTACTCCAGGGACATATTTAAATGAAATTATGCCATATTTGTTTGTTTATTTTTCTTGGTAGTAGGGATTGAACCCAGGGCCTTCACTTTGAGCTATATCCCTAGCCCTTTTCGATTTTTCATTTTGAAACAGTCTTGCTAAATTGCCCAGTCTCGGCTAGAATTTGTTATCCTTCTGCCTCTGCCTAGCAGAGTGCTTTGATTACAGGAGTTTGTCACCATGCCTGGCTAATACTTATCCTTTTGTGACTGGTCTATTTCATTTAGCATAATTCTTCAAGTTTCATTCATGTTGTAATTCATGTTAGAATTGTATTCCTTGTTCAGAGGGAATAATATTCCATTGTATGCATATACTGCATCTTGCTTATCTACTAATTGGTCAATGGTAACTTGGGTTTCGGTTCTACCTTGTAGTTATTGTAAAGAATGCCTCAGTGAACACAGGTGTACAAGTCTCTTTGAGATTCTGTTTTCGAGTTTTTGAGGGATATATGTGCAGTAATGAAATTGGTGGGTATTATAGTAATTCTGTGTTGATTCTGAGGGTCTGTCATACCATTTTTCACAATGGCCACGTCATCTTAGATCCCATCATGAAAGCACAGCATTCCAATAGATGCACAGTGTTACATCATTGTACTTTGGATTCCCATTGCTGTGCTGGGTACATCTGCATGATGTTTTATGAAAACTTGGTTTAGTTGGCAACAGTAAATACAAAGAGCCTATAAGTAAAGTTTCAAATTTCTACTTTTTCATGAAAAATCAGATGCTGGGGGCTCTAATTTTTGCCTAGTATGTGTGAGTAGAGATGAATGGCTGCTGCCCTCTCTGGGCATGATAGAAAGGGCACTCGTTTTCTAAGGGGTATGCCACTCCTGACTCCAACTCTGTCGCACATGCCACATGCTGAACTTAATTCCATAAGCTTGTCCGCATTTGAATTCACAGTTTTTGAGCTGAAAAGCCTTAAAAATAAGATAGTATCGTGAAACATGAAATATAGAAGATTGAGTTGGAGGCGTTTTTCTTTCAGGATTACTCTCCTCAGGAGTGAAGAATAGAAATTTTTTTAAGGAATAGTTGGAAGGCATAACAATATGAAGAGTTATATGTGATATGTTCAATATCCAATAAACAGATATTTATTGAGCACCAACAATGTACCGAGTATTGTCCTAAGCACTTAAAAGACATAAGTGAATATAATAAATATAAACCCCTGCACTGACTTTGTAACACTTGTATGCTAGTCTGAGCAGAGGTGCAGAAAATAAACCAAATCATAACTAAATAAGCAAATAATGTTGTATACATTTAAAAAGGCACGATACACAATTAATTATATTTAATTATACCACATGAAAATCATACCTATTTTTAAAAAGGAAATAGACAAAAATCTTAATAATTGTGTGATTTTAAGGTATTTTTTCTGTATTGCAAAATTTTAAGCACATTAATTTGGCAACTTAAAAATAAATCTAATATTTTGAAAAGAATAAGGAAGAGTCGTCCATCCAATTGTTAGGCACCAATTTTTTTTAATGAGAGACTGAAAATAAGTGAGCTGTGTTTGGCCATCTGGTGCCCCAAATTCAAACGCTGAGATTTTGCTTCTGGGCTCAAATACATGAATGCATTTTTTGATACTAAAAACAAAGCAAAGGCTGATAATCAAATGATCTTCAAGAAGACACAGACAGGAACTCTTAGGATTTCCAGGCATATTATTTTCCCAGGTGTAAGGTACATAATCTGAAATCCACATTTATTTGTACATCTTTAATATTGATAAAAATGCTGCTTTAGTAGACAAACTCTTGGCACATATATTTGCGTTACCTTTCAATTAACCTTTATAATATCCCCAATTTTAATTCCTTCTGAAAAATATCTTATTGATGTATGTGTGCATAATATCTATAACATATATTATACATAATTATGAATTTATGCAGACTGAACACACATGTAACATCAACACTAGATAAAGATACAGGACATTGAGTTCCTGAGAAAGCCCCCTGAGAAAGCTAACTACTATCTGGATTTTGACAGCATGCATTAGTGTTGCTTGTCTTGTGCTTTATATAAATGGAACCATAGAATGTCTCTATTTGACAATGTGATTTAAGTAGAACTATACTTGGAAAGCTCAGAATTACAAAATTATTTATATTCAGCTTTAAAGACCTCTACTATTTGGTGGAAGGATGGTCTCCCACTTGCCTAGTGGTGAGAATAATAGAGGAATCATTAAGATATGGATCCTAAGATTCCTTCCCCAAAAAGTATAATCCAGGCACTAGAGTAGAGGCCTGGAAATCTGTATTCTTATCAGGAAATTTTGAGAAATTCCATGCTTGGTGGCTAGGTAGTTGTATAACAGTAGGTAGGAATTGCTGCTGAACAGCTGAAAGTGTTAACTTGGTGCAATCAATCTTGCTTGATAAAAATCAAGCAGAGCACTTGTTAAATAGGATTCCCACAGCTTCTCCACTGAGATTCCTATACTATAAAGCTGAAGTGGGTCCCAGGTGTCTAGATTTAACAACTACCATGGTTTGGGAAACATTTCACATTTCCCAAGATCCATCTGTGTTGAAACTGTGTGACTGAACCCTTGATTTCTTTGGTCACCAGAGCATTGGCTGAAATTTCAGGTGCTTTTCAACGTATCATGGGCCCAGTAGTTCTTAGTTAACAGTGCTTTTTGTTTATAGTGTTTCCACTTAGTAGAATTTAGATATCAAAGCAGGCTGATGCTCAATTTTGGTGACCCCATTTACACACTAATATCCAGTTTTTAAGTGAGAACCTCGCATTAGATCCTTGACTGAACTGCTGACATCACTGGGGCAACAGTATTGTATTTACTCTAATTTCTGGGCTGACTATGGAGACTGATGTAGGGAAGTCTGGTCTCATGAATGGAAGGTACAGCAGCACCCTGGTTCTACCTACATTTTTCTATCTGAAAATGAGAAACTGCTAGAGATAAATCCTATTAAGTTACTAAGACAAAAGAGAAGGAGTTTCCTTCCAACAGTTCCTTACTTTAAATGCTCAGCAGGGCAGCAACCTAAAAGGAGTGTGAACCGTTGTTCTACACCTTTGTGCTTGGGACTTTGAGTTACTGAAAATGAGCAGTTATGTCAACTTCATTGTCATCACTCTGTGCCATTTACTTGCTCATTGCACCAAAAGTGATGTCATTGTTCCTTCTTTCTCTAGTTAGGAAAAAAGAGACACAGCATTCTGGAAAGATGGGGTCTAAATTCAGGCTATAAATCTAATCAGTCTTGCTTATAATAAATTTCCCTTCAAAATCCTGTAGAAAGACAGCCTATTTAGAGTGATACTCTGGTCTTATTGCTGTTCCTTCTATTGCTGTGCGTTTCCTCCTGCGTACTTTCTCTCATCCTCTGCCTCTTCATCAAAATGCTCTTTCCTTTAACATTGATGTTGCTGTTCCTTTTCATCATTAGGATCGTTAGCTAAATGTCATATTCTCAGAGACCTCTTCCAGCCACCCCAATTCCAAACAGCAAGTCACTCCCCGGCACAGTGGTTCTTAAAGTATGGTCTGAGGAATGCCAGGGAGCCCCCAGATCTCTGCAGAGGGTCTTTTGGAACAAAACTGCTTGTATAATATTAAGTCAGCCTTTATCTTTTCATTTTCATCCTCTTCCAACTGTACAGGAGAGTCTTCCAGAGGTGATATGATGTGTGATCAGAGCTTTCTAATGACTAATACAGTAGAATGTGTGCTTGAGTGTTTTAAACATTTTTTAATTTTATCACTGTGGTTTGCAATATTTTTAGAAGTGTAAAAGGTTCCTAAAACCTAAAAGCTTAAGAACTTTATTACTTTGCCACAGTACCCCTTTTAATTAGCATGCGTAGCTCTTTTACTCTTAGATATTTTCCTGAGTTTTTAAATCCATTTGCTATATAAATCCATTTGCTTATTCCTGGACTGTTAATCCCATGAGGACAGAGATCTTGCCTGTAATCTTTACTTTTATATTTTCAAATAGGCTCTAGTACATAACAGCTGTAGAATAAATCTTTGTTAAATGCGTAAGTGAACTGACAAGGGCAGGAAAAGATAAAAAATTAAGAAAAGATAAAAATAATTTCAAAGCAATATGACAATTTTAAGTAGTTTGTTCCCAAGGAAAAAATATTAAAATGGAATTGTTACTAAAGATTTAAAAGTGAGAGTACACAATGTTGGAGAGTTCATGATGAGACAGGGATTCTCACTGTCTGCTGAAATATCTATTGTTCCGTTATTGTAGAAAGTAATAAGAGCCTTAAAAATGTGCCTAACTGGTATTTTTAAAGGAAATATTCTTAAATATCAAATATATTATTTATAGTAGTAAAGTTGAAAAAATCTAAATGTTCACAAATGCTTAAATGGCTACATTAATTATTGTATATCCATATATTGAAATGTTTTTCAGCCACTGGAAAGAACATTTGTAAATCATGTTTGATAGCATGGAGAAAGGGTTATATTATAATTTAAATGAAAAAAGCATGGTTAAAATGTATAAACACTGATTTCAACTACAAAAATGTACTGAAAAATATTGGCATGAAATACATAAAAATTATAATAATGGTTATCTCCAGGTGGTAGGATTATGAATGATTTTCATTTTCTTCATACTTTACAAATTTCTTGCAATAATTAATATAATATAATATGTGCCTTTTAGAGTACAGTACACATGCTTATAATTTAATAGACAAAATGCTTAAAATTACATCTCAACTATAAAATCATTATAGGGACAAAATCAGAGAGACCAAATGACATAAAGGTAAGAATCATAGGACAGTGAGTCAATTTGTCTGAGTACTTCTGAAGTGTGTGATTTATGATCACGCCACTTAAATCCAAAATATCAATGTCTTCTTCTATAAGGTGAGATAACACTCTTAGCTCAGAGCTCAGAGTCAGGGTTAAATGTGATGTATAAGTCTTAACCCTGGACTTCACATCTATTAACACTGAATAAACATGAACTATTAGTATTATGACAATGTGTATCTATTTTTTGTTTAGACATCTTTCAGCAGAGAAACTTACGACCTCAGGGATCTCAAGATTGCTCAGCCAATTACTATATATGGATGAGATCACAGAGCTCTGTAGCTCAAACCTCTAGAACCTCCCCCTAATTTGAAAAAAATATATTCAAGAAGATAAAAGCAGTACTCAGAACATAAACTTGTATGAAAATTGGGGAAAACTGATGAAGAAACATCAGTGAAGTGTCACTAGCCTATAAACTTTCAGGCTTCCAGGTGGCTTGAAGTGACAGAAAGTTCTGGTTTCAGGGACTCCTGCTAGGCTTGGGGTTGTTAGCAACTACGGGAGAGTTTTTTCACTGCCCACTGCCACATTCTCTCTTTGTGTTCTGTATGCATCTCCTGTCTCCTCACCTGGGGTACAAGGGCTGGGCAAGTCCAAGTCAGAAAATTGGGTGCCATCTTTGACATCTTTCTTCCTCTGTCTTTCACAGAGTTGAATTTATCTCCAAATCCTGCTGTTTTGACTGCCTACACATTTCTGTCTAACCTACCCATTTCTCTGAACTGTCCTCATTGCTCCTACTATAAAACTATGACCTTTCTCAATTGTCCCCCTCCTGTCTTTCCCCTCTGCAAATTATTCTTTCTACAACAACCAGGCTTTCTTGAGAATTACGTTCTATCATATTCCTTCATTGTAAATTCTTTCTAGCGATTTCTTATTCTTTTGCTCATTGGTAAAATTTGAACTACTGCTAACCTCAAAACCCTTCTAATTTCCAAACATCCAACTTATGGAATTATTGAAAGCAATGTGATCTTTGTTCCATGCTGTCTCCCTAAAGCCTATCCATGCTCAAAACTCGTCTCTCTTTCTTCCTCCACCTGTGCAATGGATTGAATATTAGCATCCCCTCAAAACTCATACATCTGAAGTCTTAATCCCCAGGGTGGATGTGTTTGAGGATAGGTTCTCCATGGAGATTATTAACATTAAATACAGTATTAAGATAGGCTATGATTTAGTAGCATTAGTGTCCTTTTCAGTAGAGATTAAATAGGCTCTCCCAAACCTTTAATGAGGTAAGAAGGTATTGACTGCGTAGCAGAAAGAAAGCCCTCATGAAAAATGAACTCTGCTGACACTCTGACTTTCTACATCATAGTGCTATGACAAATAAAATTTGCTTTTATTTCACTGTGTTATAGCACTGCAAACTGACTAATTCACTGCACTCTAACATCTCCACTTCTTTTCTCATCTTATTTTTCAAAACACCTTGGTTAAGCCCACTTTTTCAGAAGTTAAGGTACAATCCAAAAAAATACGACTTTTTTTGTTGTCTAGAGAGAGCACCCTTCACTTATTCTCTCAGAACACCATAAACTACTGCCATTTATCCCTCATCATATCATCCTCACTTGCTATGGTTACAATGTGTCCCCTCAAGAATTAGGCACTGAAACTTTTGTGCTAAAGATTAAGAGATGAAGCCTTTATGAGGTTTCCCCCTTTATGAATGGGGTTTACGTCTTTAAAAGAGGCATCATATAGTTTGGCCAGCTTGCCCTTCAGCCATGTGTCAAGGGAGGGCAGTATTTCTCCCCTCCAGGGGATACAACAGTAAGGAGGAATCTTGGAAGCAGTGTGATTAGGTCCTCAGCACCTGGCAATTTGCGGACTTCCTGGCCTCCAGAACTATGAAAAACTAAATTTTTGTTCTTTATAAATGACCTAGTCTGTGAGTACTTTCTTATAGTAGCACAAATACACCAAGACATAATTTCAGGTTTAGTATTTGGATCACCCATGGACATAGACATCAGGGAGCCAAAGACTCCAACACTGTATAGCCCCAGGACCTGGCACTATGTCTGATAATCCTTGGATATTTTATTGGATTGTCTCAACTGTTTAAAAGGGCAGGCTGTTTTAACTCATTCTTTATTGTTCTTGCTGTAAAAATTCTGTATTGAAATTTTTATTGGAGAAAGGATAGGAAACAGGGAAATGGATTTTTTGCAAATGAGAATGGGTCCAAGAAATGGAGGGAGGGAGGGAGTGAGTAGGTGGGGAAACAAAGGGGACATAAAAAGAATTAAGATATGTTATATACATGTACCAATTCCCCATGATGAAGGTAATAATTGTGTACTGCAAATATGTACTAATAAAATAATTATTTTAAAAAAAGAAATAACTTCAAGGGCAGTGAATTGATATACAAAAGCCAAATGAAGGCAGGAATTATACAATATTTCTAAGTCCTTTATAAGGACTTTATAATTCCCCTATAAGTAGCAGTACTGCATTGTGGCTCAGAGCCAAGGTTTGAAGTCAGGCTACCTCCAGGGACCATACAGTGAGACCTTGCCTGACAAGTGTGTGGCCTTAGGAGACGTACTGAATTTCTTCAGCACTCAATTTTTTCAGTTCACTGAGGATCATGATTAGTACTTGCCTCCTAGAACTGTTGGAAAAATTAAATGAATAAACACAGGTAAAAGCTCTTCGACTCACATCCAGAGCAAGTACTTCATAGATGGTAGTGAGTGTAACTTTTTAATTGACAAAACAGGTTCAGGAAAAGGTAAAATGCTGATTTTATTGCCCAGAAGGCCACAGATTATGGGATGGAGTTACACTGTCTTAGACGTTGGAAAGAGTTATTGATTTCCTTCGCTCTTTTTCTGAAGTTGCCATGTCCAACTCACAATATTTTATTTTATTTATACCCCACTGTGTTCTGAAAAAAGGGATTTCAGGGAGCTTACCGATGAACGTAAAATATAACAAAGTAACATGAACTAAAGGAGGAATGAAAGAAGAGAGAAAAACAAGCGTGAGGACAAAGTTGTGCTAGAAATATATATTACTAAAAATTATGAGTATGTTAAGGCTTAAGATAAAACACTAAATCACAAGAAGCTAGGATAGGAATGTTGTCTTAATTTCTCCTCTATTTTCCCTCTGCTTTTAAAGTTCCTTTCTCAATATGATTTAAATGCTATTTTAATTCTTAAAAATACCTGTTTTTTAACTTCCTGCATCAAATAATACTGTACCTATAGATGAAGACTGATTTTCCATATATTGGTTCTTGGAGCTGTATTTAAACCTTGTAAACAGCTGGATGTATTACTGAATGGACATGAAGGAACTTAATCCTGATTAGATATTAATAAGCTCTACTTGACCAGTCCAAACTTCCAGCTATGCTTTCTTTTGATAGCACGACTTTGTGAAGTAATTAAATTTTGTATCTTATAGATAAGCCCCAAAGAAGTGCATGTACTATAGTTATAAGTAAGAAGAACTCAGAGCCACATCTGCCTCTGGTTCTTTAACTGCTACCATCATATCAGGTGCAGCTATTTGCAGAGAGAGAGACCACACACATTTGCCCAAAGCCATCAGAAAATTTCTAAAAGATTCTATCCAAGCTCACTTCTTGGCTTCATCGTGCTCTTGAGAGATTTGTTAATTGTGTCCTTACACAGCTCTTTATATGATTTGCCCGTCATTGTCAAAAGACAAATTTAGAGGTGGCTGGGAAGAAAACCCTAGCATGTATATACAGTAATCACTCAGAAAGTTATAGATCATCTGGTTCTAATGTAAAAAACAAAACAAAAAGGCAGGTGTTGGATAAGCTAATAGATATGAAGATACAGGAGCATCTATGCCAGAGCTAAAAGCCTATGGTAGGATCAGAAATCTTTAGAAATACAGCTGGAGCCAAGGGAGAAATGAAGATGTTCAAGCCATGGTGTTTGTTTTATTCCTATTTAGACTCTAGAAAATAATTTCAACTGGAAGTATTAAAACCTCTTCTTCCTGTAACTTAGATATAAAAAAAAATACAACGAAGGGAAAAGCTACAGTTTCAATATAATTGAAATATATGCACACATATATGCATACACACACATACATATATACTTATATAGTTTAATTTAGCTAGTAAAACATCATCAGGTCTAATCACATTAACTGCACATGTCTGTGGATGTTCCATGAAATTTTTGTTTTTAATTTTTTTATGACAACAACCTTGTGCATGACTTTAGATCTGTCTTGATTGTACTGTTTTTTCCCTGATGCGCTATCCTGTCTTGCTCATCCTTTAGGTCTTAGTTAAAATACAAAAAAAAAAAAAAAAAAAATTGGACACACATGAAACTACTTCTTGCAAATTTCGAGATTCGGGTAAGACAGAGTTTGATGAACTAGGGTCAAATACAGCTGCCTTCCTGTTTCTGCAAATAAAAATCTGCTGGACCACAACGATGCTCATTCATTATGTGTGTGGCTGTTTTTATACTAATTGACAGAGTTGAGTGTCGTGACAGGGATGGTCTGGTTCACAAAGCCTAAAATATTTACTGTTTCACTCTTTACAGAAACAGTTTGCCAACTGTGGTGGTAAAGGAGAGGTTTTCATTTCTTCTTTTTATTAATAAAAGGAGAAAGCCAAACAAAAAGTGTGCAATGGGTGATATTTTCTTTTTTGTCTGTGCTCTTCTGTTACGTAATTTTTCACTAAAAATGCTGGTAAAAATTAGTTAAAAATTTCTTAGTTAAAAATTTTTTAAGAATGCAGCTCAAATGGTATTTCATCAGTGAAGTTTTCTGTTATGGATGCCTGCTATATGTTTGCATGGAAGTGTTAAAGTTTTCTATATTGGTAGTTATCAAACTGCATGGCAATTATATATTCCATCCCTGTCTCTTGGACAAGTCCAGAACTTCATAGTGTTTTTTGAAGGCATAAATCCAGTTAACTCAGGTGCTATAACGATTTTATAGCATAAGGAGAAAAAATATTTCCTTATCTTTAGAGTTTACAAAATATGTTTCTGCTTATTTAATTATCTTCTAGTTTTCTCAAGTATCACTTAGAGCACACTTCTCCAAATATCCAATAAAAACAGAACATATTACATTCTCTTTTATTTTACTTTCTTTTATTTAAAAATAAATTCTATTTTGTATATTGAAATTATCCAACATAAGGTTATGGGATAGATGTGAATAGTAAAATGGTTCTAATAAGAAAGCAAATTAACATATTTATCATCTTACTATTGTGTGTGTGTGTTTGTGTTTGTGTTTGTGTGTGTGTGCACACACCTTTGTGGCAAGGACAGCTAAAACATACCCATTGAGCAACTGCTGTTTAATTCTCCATCTCTATATATTTAAGTTTATTTACTTATTTTTGTGTTCTACATGTGATTGAAATGCAATATCTTCTTTCTGTGGTTGACTTATTTCACTCAGCATAATGTACTCTGGGTTGATCCACTTGGTGTGAATGGCAGCATCCCCTTTTGAAAGACTGAATAATATTCTGTTGTGTGTATATATATTAATATAGATGGGGTTTTAAAAATCCATACTTGAATTAATGGATGCTTAGGTTATTTCCTTCTTTTGGCTACAGTGACTAATTCTGCAATGCACATAACAACACAGACATCTTTATAGGGGTGTGATTTCATTTCCTTTGGGCATACACCTAGAGCTGGATCGCTGGGTCATATGGTCATTGTGTTTTTAATTTCTTTATGAATCTCTGTACTATTTTTCATAAACGCTACACCAATCTACCTTGCTACCAACAATGTGCAAGGGCTGCATTTTCTCCACTCTCCCATGAGCATTTATCTCTAGACTTCTTAATAATTGCCCTCCTAATGGATATGAGGGGATCTTGCACACTGATTTTGGTTTATGTTTCTCAGATGGTTAATGATGAACACCTATTCGTATTTCATGTTTTCTTTTTGTTCCTGCTTATTTAATTATCTTCTAGTTTTCTAGAACATGAGCATTCTGTTTCATGTTTTCTTTGGAGAAATGCCTGTTGAGATACTTTGCCCATTTTAGAATCAGGTTATTTGTTTTCTGCTACTGAATTGAATGAGTTGTCTATGCATTTTGGAATATTAACTCCTTGTTAGCTATATAGAATGCCAATGGTTTTTCCCAATCTTTAGCGTGATATTTCATTTTGTTGATTGTTTCCTTTGCTGTGCAGAAATGTTTACTTTAGGATAGTCCCACCTACTCATTGTAGCCTGCGCTTCTACTGTGGTAACTCCCAAAATATTGCCAAGGTCACTGTTTGGGAGCTTTTCCTCTATATTCTCTTCTAAGAGTTTTATGGTTTCAGGACTTATGCTTAATCTACTTTGAGCTGATTTTTATGTATTGTGCAAAATAAATGTCAGATTTAATTCTGTTTTATGTCTATATTCGTCTTTACTATTTTATACCACATATAACTATAGTAAATATTTCTTATTTTATATCTTCTCTCTCCCCACCTCACTAAAATCTCAGATCCCCTTAGTAAGTACTTAGTCTGTACAGTTCCCTGCTTTCTTCTCAGTATCTAGACCATTGCCTGGAACATAAGATTAAAATCATTGTATTTATCTTCATTCAATACATACCACAGAGATCAAGATAGAAGCTCAAATAGCATACATTCACAATGCTTGTCATTTTTAGATCAAAGGATAATAACTGCGAACAAGAAGAGACAAGGACTATGGAAGAGCAGGAAGAAAGAAGAAATACCTTGATATTTTTTAGAACTAAAGGAGAAGTATCTGGCAAAAGAGATGAAAACTAAAGCCACCTATAGCCTACCAGAGTAGTGGTATGAGTACTGACTGAAATAGCATTATCTCAGAAGCTATCCAGTATAAGATGTTTCTTTATTTTATAAACCACTAAGAAAGAAAAATATTACCAGTTAAACCATGAAATGCTATTGATTATTAGAAGCATCCTATTTTCAAAGTTGCCAAAATGGAGAAAAAGATTCAGTGTAAGAAAGTTAACCACCACTTCCATCCCTGCCCCAACAGCAGCCTTTGCTCAGATGCCTCCTGGCTTTCACAACTGTCCCTGGTTTCTGTTTTACAGATGAGGAAATGGAGACTTGTATGAGCTAAAAAATTTTCATAAGATCATAACCTTGGTGTGAGATTAGAGTCTGTGGCCATCATGTCCATGTGAGGAAACCCTACAGCATGATATCACCTGGGCAACGTGAACTTGCTATTAATTTTTCTAAAGAAAAAAGAAGAGTAAGTTTTGAGTGGTCATTCTCATAGATGTGTTGAAAGAACGTCACCATAATCATGTTATCATCTCAAAAAAATGACAGTTATTCTTTCATGGCATGTGAAATTTAACCAAATTTCAAATTGTTAATTTAAAAAGAACCAACTGTTTATTGTATCAGTCAGTGCTTACTAGAGAAACAGATTTAATGCAAGATACACAAATAAAGAAGAATTTACAAGATGATCTTACAAGAATGGCTGCCCACAGGGTCAGGTGTGGAGGAGTGCAAAAGGGCTGTCTGCATACTGGAAATCTGAAAGATCCAGTCAAAGGTCTGGAGCTCACTGTAGTGGTCTGTTCAAGCCCATATCAGGAGGCCAAATGGTCTTCACTGGAGGCTGAGTCTGTCCTGGAAGACAGGAGCCAGTGTCGAGGGTGAAGATGAAGACCAGAGCTGCTCTGAAGAAACAGAGGTAAGCCTTCCTTCTACATTTCCCTTTTATTCTGTTCAGATTACAAGCCTATTGTCTGGTGTCACTCACACCCAGGCTGGGTCTTCTGTCTTCAGTAAATCCCTTCAGCCACACCCAGATTTACGCAGATTTAATTTAGTTGAGTGTTTTTTACTCAAGTTGACACAATCAGTGAACTGTCACACTTACAGAGATAAGTCATATACCATACAATTTGTTCTTTTGAAGTGTACAGTCCAGTGATTTAAAAAAAATATTTATGAAGTTTTGCAGTTATCACCACTACCTCATGCCAAAACAGTTTTATCACCAGAAAAATAATAGCCCATATCCATTAGCAGTCACTTCTCATTTGCCCACAAAATGCCAGTGCTACCCAATCATGACTGGAGTATTTTTTCTTTCTGTGGCTTTACCTATTCTGCATAGTTCATATAAATAGAATCATGTGGTATCTGCCCATTTGTATTTGGCTTCACTTAGCGTGTTTTCAAGTTTCATCTATATTGTACAATGCATGTATAAGGATTTCATTTTGGTGTGTGCATATCATTACATTTTATGGTTATATCACATTCTATTTATCTGCTTGTTGGCTTATGGTCATTATAATGCTGTTGTGAACATTGTGTATGAGTTTCTTGTGGATGTATGTCCTCAATTATCTTGACAATATGCACGGAAATGTAACTGCAGGTTGTATAGTGACTTTATGTTGAACTTTCTGAGGAGCTGCCAGACTGTTTTCCACAGGGCTGTGCCATTTTACATTCTCAACAGCAATGTCTGAGGGTTCCAATTTCTCCACATCCTCACCGAGCCTTGTGATTGTTTGTTTGTTTTCATTATAGTCATCCTAGGGAGTGTGGAGTAGTCTTATTGTGGTTCCATTAATTTTGAAAGTATCAGTTTGTAAGCCTGTGAAATGTTTATAATTGATCCTAGTGACTGTGATCTCTGAAAATTTGGCAAATTGTCTTTATAGCCATATGTGTACACATCCACTTCCATTAAATCCCCAGGGCTCAATCTGATGGATTTTAACAACTCTCCTGTGGAGTAAGTTGATAGGAAAATCATCATCTCCAAGAGCCATAAGCTGAGAGAGGCTGCCAGCCAAGGAGTAAATCATCCTATTCACAGTTCAGTGCTTTATTACTAGGTCACTCTGCCCACGGATAAGGAATGGGAGAAATAAGAGACACAGAAGAGACTTGCTGAATTGTACACTCCATTAGAATATCTAAATCTACGGCAGAACTTGCACTTACAATATGTCTTTTTATGATTTGTCCCATTCGCTTTTAAAGTCGGGAAGGTGACAATAAAAAGACTCTGTATCATGCAAAATGACACGTTTTATTTTTCATATTTGTTCCCCAAAGAAGTCACATTGCAAAGAAATAACATCGCTCTGAAAGCCAAAGCACTTCCATCATTTACGAGCTCTCTGCTGCAGTGGCAGAAAAGCAGATATTTCAGTTCTCAAAATTCAAGACACAATTTAACTTTTATCAGGGCCTTGTTATAAATCATGTATGTACATGTGTATACAGATCTGTTTTACATTAGATACCTCAGCCATAAGAAATTGTTATGTGCTGCTGTTTGTCAATCAGAATAAGACTGTGGTTTTTTTTTTTATAAAACAAATGGCAGAAGCAAAAGGGTGACAAAACACCACTCCCTCCCCTCCCAAAAGGAACCCAAACTTTAACCCTTCAAATACATATTGTATAATTTATGTAGCTGACACCCTCCATAGAAAAAAGAAAGGAAATAAAAGGAAATAAATTAGATTATATTGTTTAAATGTATATTTTATCAGGAAGATGTTACTTTTTTCCCAAATAAACCCATTGTGGTGTCTTTATTATGATTGAGCTTCTAGAATGAACTGGTTTATTTATATACTTACTTCTGGGACACTTATTGTACTAATTTACTCATGAACATATATTGAGCATCTTCTCTCTGAAAGGCACAAGGATCTTCTCAGGTTGGACTGGCTATGGCCACCGTGGAGAAGTTCCTTGCTGTCTGGGATGATCTACCTCAGGTAACAACATCACCCAATCTCTCACCTGCTTCCAGTGTTTGTTTCAGAGTCACTTCCTAATACATAAACACTTTATCTAGTATTGAAAACCTCCCTTTATATCCTGAGCTCAGATCATCTTATTTTGAATGACTTATTTTCAAAATACTTATTACCTTTTAACCTCTTCCGTAATTTACCTGTTAATTACATTGATTGTTTGTTTTCCAACTAAAATGTAAGTTCTATTGGGGTAGGAGTTTTGTGTGTTTTCTTCCTCCTCTGTACTATACTATCTTCAGGGCCTGAACAGCCTTGGGCACATAGTAGTCCTATGAGGTATATTTGTTGAATAAATGGATGCAAAAAAGTGGCCAATACTTATCGGTTATCCTCCTTTTGTACTGATGCCTTTGTTTATTTTTTAACACCTCTAAAAACTTTGATTTGGAGAAATCTCCCCTTTTTTGTTTTACAGCCACTTCTTTTCTCATTTTACACATGTTCCTCATTACCTAAACTCCTCTGCAGTCTTTATGGTGTTGGTGGATTCTAGTGCTGAACCTTCTTCCACACTTCTCTGTCCACATGGCGCACCTCAGGTGACTACATTCCAAACGGAAGTGACCACTTCCCCCAAACCTGCTATGCATTTATAAACTTCATCTTGGTGAATACAATCACTAACACCCAGTCTCCTAAGCTGGCAATCTTAGAGTCCTCGTTTTTCTCCTGACGATCTGATGGATCTTACCTCCCAAACATCTGGCTCCACCTTCTGCATATCCATCCATCCAGTTTCTTCCCACCCCTGCCTCTAGAATACCACACCTCCAGCTGTATTTGGCAGAGGAGGCTTAGAGGGTTCTGGGATAAGTTACAGCAGTTTATGCAGAATATGTGAGGTGGAAGCTGCTGTGCTCCATGACTGATCCTATGAACAGGGGAAAGCTACACATAATGCCATGTGGGCTGGACATGGGGACAATTATCTACCAGGTGGCTGGGAGAAAAGGACAAGCAGCCCCTGTGTGGGAATGGCCTGACCCTGGCAGTTCGGTCTGTGTGTGGTCAGCGTCTGACCTGGCTTCACAGCTGGGTCACAGTATTCTCAGGCTTCTCAGGATTCTAACATCAGAGAGGGTCACATAGAGAAATGACACCAAGCAAGCAAACAAAACAAACTTCATAGTTTTATCTAAGCACAGAGGAAAACAAGGTCACAGTGTAAACCACAAAACACCAACTCTTTCCTCTCCTAGCTAATATGAGTGGTGGCTACTTCTTGACCAATTACAGTTGTAGCTTCACTCTAATCTTCTTTTTTTCTGGACATGACTTAAAATACCTTTCAGGGAACTACCTTCCACTTTCCTTTCGGACGATACCTGTCCAGAGTTGCACCTACTTCTTAGGATCCTCCTCCATTCACCTGACATCTGCTCAAATCCCATGAAATGTTCGTTCTATCACTTGTGTTCTGAGATACACCCCATGCCGTGTGCACATCGTCTCTTTGCAGGGAGCAGGGACAGCAGCTGCAAAACTCTGGGTTTGACCCCAGTTGTCTAGGGAGGGAAGTGTGGACCCTGGCATGGGATCCTGCTCCATGTTTGATTGAAATGCTCAAGCCTTTTCTTCCTCCCTGTGTAAGATGCTGGGTGGGTGTAGATGAGGTGGTCGATACAGATTCCGGGTGTAACCCGGACACTTGGGGGAAGCTGAATTATATAATATTAAGGATCCTGGCTTCACGGTAAATGTATCATTAAAGAAAAGATATAAGTTATACCTTAGTTTGCTATGGATTACTGAAATAGGCCCTTGAAGTTTCAGATAATTTATGTCTATAGAAGATGTGTTCTAAAGTTGGAAAGCAGAAGCTACAAGAAATAATTGGCTACTGTGGACATTTAGGTTTATATCCTGGATTTTCACTTATTTGACAAATATTTCCAGAGAATGTACTATGCTCCGAGCATTTTTCCAGATATTGCAGATAAACTAGGCGTGGTAGCACATGCCTGTAATCCCAGCACTCAGGAGGCTGAGGCAGGAGGATTGCTGCGAGTTCAAGACCAGCCTGGGCTACAAAGTGAGTTCAATGCCTCTCTGAGCTGTCTCAAAAAGAAAAAAAAAAAAAGAAAGGTATTGCAGATACAGTAGCAAACCAAATATACGAGCTCTCTCTTTGCTTTCTTGTATTTCTATTATAATTGGACATGAAAGACAATAAAGCTGCTATAAGTTAGAAAAAAGGAAAATATCAGAAAGTAATAAGTAATATGAAGATTGTAAAGTGGGGGAATGGAGTGAATGTCTTGGCAGTTCCTCTACATTGGGTGATATAAGTGAAATCCTACCTCAGGAGGTGAATTTAAGAAGTGAGCTAAATATACAGAAAGAACCAGCCACTCACAGAAGAGAGAGAGGGCAGTCTAGGCAGAGTGAGCCTTTAGCAAAGGCTCTAAGGAATTATGAAAAATTTTCCAGTTTACTTTGTAGAGGAATTCCAGTCCTAGTTAAGGAGTGAGACAAGGCATTAGTTGACTGGAAGCATGAAGCCTCTGATTTGCCTCTGGATAAACACGCTCTGAGCCCTGCATGGGGTAGTTGATATCAGATTGTCCTGCAGTATTTGCCTTCAGGTTGTTCACCTTCGACTCCTGGGTTTTTTATTTCAGGGTGGCTGTGCCTGTGGTTCCCAAGATCATACCAACAGCTTCAGCAGGTACAGCATTTCACACCTCCTCCTCACGGTGATGTTCTGAGTTCTCTAGTGCAGTGGTTTGTGCCCTCTCACTTCTCAAGCCTGCCGGGCACCTGTTTCTTTAGCAAGCTTTCCTGGACATTCATGGGTATATAATTTCTTTCTTCTAAGAGTAAATGTTAGCATTAAACCATATGTCATGTCAATACACAAAAAATTGTAATTGTCCTTATTTTTGACTGGTGTTCCCTGACATCCTGAGTTAGGCTGAAAAAGTATGAAGATCAGGAATTATTATGATTTAGAGTTATCTAGCATAATTACTCTCATGCAAGAATTTGGAAAACGATTTTTACAATAGCTACCAACTGCCAGGGATATAGCTCAGTGGCAAGTGCCTGCCTGGAAAGCCCAAAGTCCTGAGTTTGATTCCTGGAACCAAAAAAAAAAAAAAAAAAAAGTCTAAAATAACTACCAAGTAATCATAATTATTAACATTTATTAAGAACGTACTACATTCTCTATGGTGGTCTAAGCACTTCCAGAATCATTTAATCCTTTGAGATAAGTGCTACTATTTTCATTTATATTTATAGATGAGGAACCCGAGGCACAGAGAGAGATAGCAATCTCTCTAACAGCATACTGCTGCCAAGTGGTGAGAATAGTATTCCAAAATCTGGTTTTTCTGTTTCCATTTCCATACCTGATCCTCTAATCTAAAGCCTTGTGCCTCCCAGAACCTTTTTTTTTTCCTTTTTTTTTTACTGGTACACAGAATAAACCAAGGGCCTTTGTACTGAGTTGCAAAAAGTATTTCTTATTTTGAGACAGGACGTTACTAAGTCACTAAATGCCCTAGGCTGGGGAAATTTCAATCCTGTTTTAGCCTCCTAGAGTATTGGGATTACATGGCCACTAAAACTGGCCTTCCAGAACTTTCTCTGAGAAAGAAATGTTCTATACCAACAAAACTTTCTGTGAGATGGAAATGTTCCACATCTCTGTTCTTGACCCTATGTGCATAGCTGCTCCGTGTCTGAGAAGAACCAGGTTTCTCTTAGCAAGGATGAATGAAGCTAAAACAATGCTATTTGTTCTAATGCTCTTTTGAGTTTCAGTGTGTTCATCTAAATGAAATGGGATAATAACAACTATACCCCTTTATAAAGTTGGGGATTGTCAATGAAATTGCATCTGTAAGTCTCTGGCCATAATTCTAGGTCTACAATAAAGTACGTAATGTATACTAAAATGATCAAAAAGAGAAGAACTGGAGAATATTTCCAGATTTCACTTCATGTTTTCCTGAAGCACTGAAATGCAGAGAAAGATTAATGAAGTTGTTGGGAGGGGCTAAAATTAGGCAAGAGTTTTGGTCCAGATTTGGATGTTCTTTGTGGAAAATGTAAATGAAACATTCTTTTTGAAGACAAATTATGAGTTTCACACTATGCAGACCCGAGTTCCTTTCTGGCTCCATATTTTTACTCCCGTTGTTCTATAATACTACCCAAATATCATCCCATGTTTTCCATTAACCTTCTTGCAACCAATATAACTTGTTGCGGTCCTTTACTTCTATTTCAAATACTTAAGCGATAGTGACAAAGGAAACTGAAAATACAGCAGTTGGAATGAGACATAATTTTTTTCTGTGTGAAGCTTTGTAAGCATTTCATGCCTGAAAAGGAGGTTTTGTCAACCTCAACACATAGCTTCTGTCTTTGGGCCCCAAATGGCTGCTCTAACACCCTTGTCTAATGAGAGACAAGAAGGACAGGTACAGATGGAGTGTATGTCCAGGCTTTAAGGATAAGAAGTGGACAGAACGCACCTCCCGTGTTCGTATTCCATCGGGGTCACTCATAACCAGCTAACCACGCCTAGTTACAAGGGAGGGTGGCAGGTGCAGGCTTCGTCTGGGTAGTTATTTGATACCAAGAACTAGAGAACAGATTCTTGAGAATGTATCATACTCAGGCACCTGTGATGGCACATGGGGTTAATTTTTAATCCCACTGTAGTGTTTTCATCAAAGTGGGAAATCTTTTATTTTTTTTTTCACTTGGGTAAATAGAAGAAAAAGCAGAGAAGTATAGTTCAGCTCCATTCCCAACACTCACACACACACACACACACACACACACACACACACACACACATGATTTTCTAATGCATATATGCGTACTTAACATATATATGGCCTAGTGATGCTGTAAACTTAATGAAGGAAGCACATTATAGACATTTTTGTAT
Source organism: Chinchilla lanigera (assembly GCF_000276665.1). Classification (NCBI taxonomy): domain Eukaryota; kingdom Metazoa; phylum Chordata; class Mammalia; order Rodentia; family Chinchillidae; genus Chinchilla; species Chinchilla lanigera. The sequence continues at coordinate 23,841,713 of NW_004955410.1, read as the reverse complement.
ACCTGTTAAAGCACCCATTACAATATAAGCATCTACAGCTTAATCCATACCACTGAGGTGGGAGCACCTGCCCTTGTATCTATCCCTCCTCATTAACACCTCCTTAAGGGACCAAAGTTATTCATCTTTTCTGGACTGCTTTCATTAGTGGGAGGCCTTGTGCTCTTCTCTACCGCTAGTTGGCTGAGGTCTTCTCAGATTTACCTACCTATCTTTCCGGGTAAGGAGAAAGGCAGTTCTTAGAACTTCTAGCCCAACCCCTACCATCCATTCCAGTTTTTTCTACAGCCCCAAATAAAGAGTAAGTAGATATTTGTTTTGTATTAGTTTTAAAAATATTCATTTCCTAATCTCTTTATTGTGCAACATTATTTTGTGTAAAGTGTGTTGCTTCCTGTAGCTTATTGTGGTCATCTGTGGACACCAAGGCATGACAATATAGAGATCAGAAGGAGATTTTCTGAGGAAACAGGTCTTCGGAACATGGGCACCTCTGAGAAGATAATTTAGTTGTGTAGGAAACGGGAAAACCAATCACACCAGGAAAGAACAATGGCAGTTGCTATGTCTTGTGACATCATTCACAAGTGTGCAAATAATCATAAAATGATAGGCCTACCTTTACTAGAAAAATTGTAACTCTCTGGCAGTTTCTCACAGAAAAAGAAATTACTCCAGCAAAGAAAACTGTAGCCATAGGCAGAGAAATACCTTAGGACAGGGGTTCCTAGACCTGGCTGAACATCAGATTCTCTGAAGAGATTGAATGTGAATCTCTTTAGCAAAGACAGTGTGGCAGCCACAATTATGTCCCCCAAGTCATCCCTGTGCTAATCCCTGTGAGTATGTTACTGTAGGTCTTTGTTGATGTGATTAAGGATTTTGAGGTGGGAAGGTTATGCTGGACTATCTCATAGATCCTCTACAGTCACAGGGTCTTTATGAAAAGGAAGCGGAAATGTCAGGGTCAGAGCAAAGAGTGAGAAAACGGAAGCTGAAGTCCCATAAGAGTGGGATTTAGAGAGAAAGGATGTGGGCAGCTTCTGGAAGGTGGAAAAGGCAAGGGAATAGATGCTCCCCTAAACCTGCAGAAAAACACAATCCTGCCTACTCATTGCTCAGAAATAAATTTTATTGTGTATATTTAACATTTACACTATGTTATGGGACACATATGGTAACACAATGGTTACTATTACTACAGTGAAACAAACTAACGTATCTATATTTCACAATTGCTTTTTTATGGCAAAAGCAACTAAAATACATTTATGGAAACTGCCTTCTCATTTAAACTTTGGACTTCATAACTGTAAGGCACTAAACTTGTATTGTTTTTAAGCCACTAAGTATGTGGTGGTTTATTACAGAGGCAACAGGAACTTAAAATTTACATTTTTGTTGGATAACCATTTCACAGATTGGAACAGTAACACCATCACCCAGATAAAACAAAGCTACAAAGAAAAACACCACACTTCCTCTGTTCTGTTTCTCCCCAAATTCTACCTCCAAGAAGAATCAATGTGAACAGCCTGGTTTATACTTTCCCCTCTTCCTCCTTTTCCTCCTTATTTGGGGAGAGAGCAGGATCTTGCTGTGTAGTCCAGCTAGACTTGACTTTAGTATGTAGCCCAGTCTGGCCTCAAACTCGTGATCCTCCTGCCTCAGCCTCTTAAGTGCTGGGGTTATAGGTACCATAGCTTTCAGCTTCACCCTTTCTCTTGTGTATGAACAGTTACATATATATGAATATACATATATGATATAAGAAGTGTTTCATAGAAATTTTTGGATTTTTTTGGTACAAAATGCCCTAATAGCTGTAAATAAGGTCCAAAACGTACAATAGATATTGGGAAATTGAAAGAAACTGTTCAAAAGGAAAGAGAAAGTGGGATGAGGGAAGGAGGAGAGAAGGAAGGGAAAAGGGAAAGTAAATATATATGTATATACATATGAGATAGTTAAGATAGCTATAGTACTAATTTCTATTAGTTCATTGAAAAGAAAGGTTTGTGCTTATATCATTTGATCAATTTTTCATGCCTGTATCTTATAATCTGAGCAACTACCTTAAAGATAACAATATGCAATGTTGTTACTCTCCTACTATCTCATTTTGAAATTTTGTATCATTGTTTTTATTGTTTATCTCTTTAAAATAAAAAATATGCCCTAATGACTACATATTCCTTTTCTCCTGTATCAATGTCATTAGAAATTCTAGACTAATTTATACAGAGCTATTTTATTCCTTTTAGTAGCTGCAGAATGTGTGTCTTAAGAGTTTTGCAATCATTCTGCTATTCATGGAATTCAAGCTGTTTCCAGTTCTTCATTCATACAAACTAGTCTGCTGTCAACATCTTACACTCTTGAAAGGACCACTAACAGTTAAAATCTGTAGTGCCCACTTAAAAAGTGGGATTGTCATATTTCTTCCTAAAAAGACTGTAGTAATGCACAACCCCGCTGGGAATATCTGAATGTCCTGGCCATCTGTAGTGGCTTTACTTTTTAAAATTTTTGCTCAGTCTGTTGGATAAAAAAAAAGTTCTGTTTGTTTTTGTGTCAGTTTAAATGTTCCTGACTACCAAAGAGATAATTATCTTTTCCTACCTCAGCTGGCCATTTGGAATTTGTTAACTGTTTTTTCATCTCTTGTACCCTCTTTCCTATCTGTTATTTCTTCTTCTTAGTTTCTAGCTATATATATATAAATATTCCCAGAGCCCTTCTCCACAAATCTGATTTTGCTTGGTTTAGGGCCTCAGGAATTGATGTTGAAGCTGTTTCAATGATTCTGATGCTTTAATGACTCTTTCCCACTGGTGAATGATGAAGGAATTTAAGACAGTGAGGCAAAGAAGAACTGAAGCCAGCTACCTAGATGAACAAGTTCTTCCGTATAATTTGCCCCAAAATTGCATGGAGGTTGCAACATGGGCATCCTCCCTCCAACTCCTACTCCTGCTTCCTGGGCATACTCTACAAGTGCTGGAAAATGTGATTTTTCACTGAGCAGTGTATTCATGGCCACATACACTTTCTGTGAATCTATACCTGAGGATGAATCTGTGTACAGGTAAAAAAGATCTGTGGGTGTCTATCCTTAACAGATTGGCTCTATGGAAACAAGAAGCAAGCAAAAACAAATAAAAATGAAGGGATTTCCTAAGCATTTAAAGATAGCCAAAGATAATTTCCATTGTAGTGATTTTCATCCTAGCATTCTGGTTTGCCTATGGCCGTCCCAGTTTGAGTGTGAAAAATGCTGTGCTCCAGGAAACCCTTTGGTCCTGGGCATATTGGGATAGTTGGTCCCCTACCTCATACTGCTAATGTCATTTCTCTGAGCCATCACTGGCCAGAGAAGGTGCAGGTGCAGCCTGCTATGCTGAGTGAGAGAACATGTTAGTGAAGTTGCCGCTTTGTAATGTCATTTGTAGCAGTTCTCAACAAGGGGAATCAAGTCTGCTTCTCACAAGAATTCTGGGCCTGGCTTTGCATGTTGAGCATTTTAATATTTACTTAAAATAGTACTTAATTTTACATATTTACCCATCACATTAGTGAATACTCTAATACTTACGAGAAATTTTCATGGCTTTCTAAGTATATATTTTTATTGATCAAAAGTTATTTCATTGATCAAAAATAATTCTCCTCACAATATTTATGCTACTTCTGATGAATTGGCAAAAATATTTAAAAAATGATTTAAAATTTGTGATGGAACATCTTTTCCTTTTTCATTCTTAATTTTAATGGAAATTCCTTTAGATGTTTTACCATCAAACATGAAGCTGCCTCTTAACTAAAGAGAGATATTATTTACTGAAATTGAGAAATTATCCTTTTTTGGTCAAAATTTGAAGGAATTTTCAAAAATCAGAATTGTCAAATTTTAAACTATACTTTAAAGCAATAAAACAGCCTTGAAACAATATTTTAACATAACTTGAACATGCCCAATTAGGTTAAAATCCTTTTGCAAGTAGTGCATAATTTAATTTCTCTACATGTAGACAATTTATAATAAACAGCACTGCACAAGTACAACAGGAAGTTTGCCTTTTGACTTTTCATTTAAGCTTAAGTAATAATTCAAATTCATGCTTTTAATATTGTGCTTATTCAATTATTTTTGAGCTTCTGTCACAAATATATTTTCCCTGTAGGTTACAATACATCAGATTTGATTAATGCAGAAAGCTCTGACAGATATTTTAGTGGGTTGATTTGTACCTCTTAATGTTCAAAATTTATATAGTTAGTTGACAGTCTGACTAAGGCAGTAAAATACTGAGAGGTAAAAATACACGCTTGCTTTTAGTTAACATATGTTTTTTGTATCAGCACCATAAAATTTCACATTTGCAAATGCTGTTCATATGATATTTTATTGGAAGTAACAACTTGTAATATGAATTTCCCTGAGTTAAAAAAAAAAAAAGAGTAACAATCTAAAGACCTTGTTTTCTACAGAGCAGTAAAATTTATTTAAAGTTTTCTTTAAATTTATGTTTTAAAAAGCTTGAAGAAAATTAGACCAAGATGCACCAAAACATCTTCCTCCTCCTTGCAGTCTCAGCACATATGTACCATCTTCTGACAATCAGACTGGATAGAGTGCCCCTCCTATGTGTCTTGGGCACTTTCTCCTTCTCCTGTCACCTTGTAGAGTGGTCCGTGGAACCTGTCTTCCCCTCACATCATCAGTCCCATGAGTGTAGCGACTGCTTTTGCTTATTTCTCATAGTCTGCCTATTGCTCAGTGACTATCTGCAGAATAAGTGGATACATGGATGAGAGCAGAGATGTTGGAATGGTGCACTACGCATGAACGGCAGAACAAAACAGTTCAAAGTTTGTGTTCCTGCTTTCTAAAGTTCCTTTAACATACACATTTTATAGTGTTTGAAGTGTTTCTTATGTGAAGAATGCTCAGAAGATGAATCAGAATAAGAGAAACATCTTAAAAAGAGGCTTTTTTTCCCTTTCTAGAATGCAGATGTTATCTCCAAAACACCAGCAATGAGTAGAGAATATTGAAAATTTGGAGCTTTCTGCTCTGAGGGAGACTGCCCTTTCCTGGTTCTTTAGTGGTGGGGCAGGAAAAGACCACGTTACTTATTCTTAAAAGGGAATCAAGAGGAGCACACAGTACTTCCAGACCAGAATATTGCTGTTGGGGGCCCCTCAGAGCTCACTTCCTCTTGGCCATGCTGACTGGAATGCCCCACAGCGTGGCTGTTTTCTCCTCCAGGTCTCAGTGTGAGAACCACACGAAGCAGAGTTCCCTGCCAGCTGGGGACGGATTTGTTATGTGAGTGAGCAGTTAATCTTTGTAATGTGAAGTTACTAATCCAGAATTGCTTGCTATTGAATGCTAACTTCACTTATCCTGCTTGATACTCTGTGGGATAAAATTTGCGTTGCTATGCCTTAAACAAAGGGGGTCATTAACTTGTAAACTAAGCACAGAAAAATGAACCATTTCTCTAAAGATAGAGTAAAATTTAAATGCGAACCTATTAGATGAGGAGGTACTTTCACTTTGTAACCAAAGCACTAAGTCAGAAAACTATATCCGAATATCTGCAATGGCTCCTATTTGGCTTACACTGGAGGATAATTAGACCATGAATTTTACCTAATAGGTTAGTAATTGGATTTTGCTCTTGACTGAGACATTTGGGGCCTTTTGAACATTTTCTGCTTAAGCCTAAGGGTTACCATACCACGGAGGGAAACAGCGAAGGAGGGAGAGAAAGAGATAGAGAGAGAGACACGGGAGAGAATCTGGCTAATCACATTACCTCAAGATTTTTTTTTCAGTCCTAAATGCCAGTAGCTGCATTGACACTTATCACTTCCTAAAGTGCAAGCAGTAAAAGTAGGAGTTATAAATGTCAGTTTTGATGTGTGTTTTAGTGCCTTTGACCATTCCCAGTGGTGGAAACAAGTAGGCCATTACTATATAAGTTCTTGCTTCACACAGGGCCCTACCAGGATTTGCATGAGTTGGCTGCTTTTCAAAAACCTATAAAATCCTAGCTCCAGGATCACTGAATAAGTAACAGGCTTAGAATTACAACGCCTGGATCTGAACATCAGTCTTGGCCCTCCAGGAATTATACTACTGTAGGAACAATTTTAAGGATTTGGGAAAATCGCTTCACCTGTACTTCAATTTCCTTATCTACTAAAATGCCAGATAATGAGGATGAGATGATACTTGTGAGAGCTCAGAGCTATTTATTTTAAAAGGATTAACTGCATTGATCATTTAGTGAAGTTTTCAGTAGCTGTCTGAAATGGTGCAGTTGTAGATGCATCCAGAGAGATCTCACTGCTAAATTATGACCCCAAAAAATCCCAAAGGATGAGTATCAAGCAAAGGTCATTGTTGGTGTTGACTCAAGGATCACTTTCAAGAATAAATGGAAACTGTCATCACCTAAGTGAATTACTCATTGATGTTCATGGTCATGCCTTGGGACGTGTGGTTTGGTACTTTCTGCCATTCTGTGCAATTTAGGCTGATTCTCATATGCACATTTGATCTTTGAGGAGAAATGGCCCAGTCTTTCTGGTTTAGGCACTTGTAAATAATGAGGAGACAGGCTCACTAGAAATGCATTTCCACAGCATGAATGCTGGGAAGGGTGATATTTTACCTAAATCCTCTGGCTCTACCTGACAACTCTGTGCTGAGGAACTCAACAGCCAAACCTCTTCCCAAATTCTGGGAATTCATTCACAGAGTGGGTAATAAATAGTGGAGGCTACCTTTGGAACAGAAGTCATTTTGAGGAATGGGTTTGGAGTTAGCATCTTCATTTGGACTCCAGTTAGGCAGTCACTGGGCATATGTAATGGAGGATGAGTACTGAGTACATAGCTCACATTCTCACAATTTGGTATTCATGACGATCCAAGAGATTTAAAAAAAAAAATAATGAAAGAGGAATGACTGGAAGGGGGGGTATAGTTTGCTTTGTGCTCCTCTAAACCTCTTTCTCACAAAGTTTTATTGAATTGGGTAGCAAAATATCTCTGTTTGTGACTGTCTTTTAAAATTGTTTTATTCAAATACATCCGAAAGGGGATTCACTTCAGGAATGTATGGAATAAGATGAGAATATGACCTGGGATTCTCAGAGTCCTTAGCCACAGAAGTTTAGCACTGAAATTCCAATTTGTAGGTTTGGAATGTAACTCAGTGGTAGCACACGTGCCTACATTTGATCCCCAGACCTATTAAACAATTAATTAATTAATTATGTTTGCCTTTTATAGCAATGCAGGATCCACTGCTTTTTTGTGCCTGTGATTTGAGATCCTCAATCAAGTAAGAGGGCATTTCCCTCCTATGTTTATTGAGATCTTTCTATTTATCAGGTACTTTGCATATGGCATTATATTTAAGATTACTAAACAAATCTGTGAGGTAGACCCTTTATTTTGCTAATAAGAAGAATGTGGCTTGGGGAGGGTAATTAATGTCTGAGGTCATTCTGCTGACACTTAGCAGAAAGTAGGCTTGAAATCTGGATGTGTCACTCCTGAGTTGGAGCTATTGTGTGTCAGTGACAGTGAAAGAGATGGGTTCGGAAATCCTAACAAGTGGATTTGAGTAATTTTTCAGAAAAGAGGAGCAGGAACAAGAAGATTCTAAGAAGCAGGTAGATGCACATGGCCCTGGGTTCCATCTCCAGGACTGCAGGGATGGACTGAGTACTAAATACTAAATTAACCACAAGGGAGAGAGTTGAGAATAGTTTAAATAGTTTGAAGTCTATCTGTACATATCAGAGGACAGAAGAACTCAAGCAACTAGTTTGTATATGGAAATATTCCTTTCAAAAAGCTATCTTTCCCAGAAACATGGAACTATCCACCAATAGGAAATAATTAAGTGAGGAATGCTGCATTTCTACATCAGAATCTTATACAGCCCTTATAAAGCAAAAAGATTAAGAAGTGGGGTCTGTGTTTTGCCCACTAACTAGTTAAGCCCTTTTCTGTAAAATGGAAGAAATAATAATACCTATTTCATAGGGATGTTGTCAGAATTAATTCAGTAGCTCATGTAAGATGATTAGAATGATGCCAACTCAAGGTGAGGACTCAGATGTTAGCGCTTACTGTTTAGAAGTATTGATGCAAAAAGATGTTCATGGTGTCTTGTATAACTTGCAGATACACGAGGCATGAACCAGCAAGGATGAATCAGCAGCGAGAATCATTTTACTTTTGTAAATATGTATGTGTGCATAAGCAATGCCTGACAACATACTCCTCACATGTCAGTGATGTTAAACTCTGGGTTTGTCGGATCACAGCTTTATTGTAAACTCAAGTGATTTTCATAATGAAAAATTGATTTCCCTAAACAATAAGAAAAAGTAAACAAGCCCAAGTATAAAACACCCCACAGCTCCAGCTTCTTCCGTGGTTTCTGAATTCCAAGGCAACTTATTGAGAGGAAAATGACAAGGTGCTGTGTCTCAGCTCTGTTATCCTTATGGAGCCATTCAACCTCGCTCTTTGGCTTTCGTGATTACCGTAAGAAATTTTACCAACATGCCACATATTCCTCATAAGGAATTATTGGCTCTTGTGACTCCTTTTACCAGGGCTGAGAAGTTTAAGAACCAGAGTTTTGCAAATAATAGTAGTAATAACAATACTGTAATGACAATATATTGTCCAAACCTCAATACACATTCTTATTTTAAACACACTGGACAAGACCTAAGGTTCTTTTAATTATTGTTTTCCTAGTATTTCCAACTCTGGAGATGACAAGCAGACATTTAGTTCCCAACATCCCAGCAGTCTGTATTCAAAAGCAAATCATGGATTCTCCAACCCCCAATCAGATGATCTAGAGTTTCCTTTGTATCCTTGCATGATACATAATATTAAATGCACTGTTCACTATTAAAATCATACTAAGCTCTTTTTGGAATTAATAGCAATATAGTTATGGGGTGAGCCAGGAAACTATCTCTTATGTGTTTCTCAATAGGGGCTTTTTGCAAAGTCTCTGTTGATTAAAAAAAATTACTGTTCCCAAATACCTCAAATCAACTCTTACTTCACAACCGAACTTAAATACCACAATAAAGACTGCGTATGAGAGTGTCACAGAAGAGAATCGTTAGTTCTTTACAGATTTTTAATCAAAATGGCCAAAGCCTTCACGAGGCTTCTTGTTTCCAAGTCATGATTTTACTTTTCTCAGTTCCTAGACATGAAAAGTAACATAATTTAAGTAGATATTTTATTTAAAATTTCGCATACCAATAAATTTATGTATTTCAAACCTGTTAGACTAAAAGCTGACTGCCCTCTGGTGGGCTGTTTCTAAAATATTTAGCACCTCCTTAACTGAATTGCCTTATAAAATACCGCACAAAGCCATGAGATTATTTTACAGTTCACATAAATAAAAAAATTACTTGGGAACAGGAGAGAACTTAAAAAGATTAAATAGTGTTTATTAATGTAAAAGCAAAGTATAAATTAAATGTACTTAATTTCTAATTTTGAAAATTAATTTTCTTTCCCATGTAAATAAATGTGTTTTATTTTCAAGTTGCAGTCAAAATAGAGAAGAGAAGGGAAAAAATTTGGAGCTGCATTTTTAGTTCTGAAATGTTGCTATTTTGATAATTTTCAGTTGGTTGTAGCAGTGGACAAAAAAAAAAGTGTTTACTACACTTAACTTTCACTCCCTGTCACTGTTTAAATGTAATTTTATTATTTGAAAAAATAAATAGGAATAAGATAAGTTAGTCCTCACAAAAACTTGTATTGATTCAGAAAAAAAGAAGCATAAAAAATCACATTAAAGTACCATGGCTAAGATGGTTGTAATATAGGAAAGAATCTTTAGTAAGATTGATAAAACACTTTGAAATCTTAAAAAATATCCAGTGCACTGTCAAACCTGTGATACCACAGGATCTCATTTTCCTCTGTTTGCAATTCCCTTGAACACAGAGGTTCCAGTGAGCTGAAATCTCAGGGATAGCAGCGTTTTTGTTTTCCTGTAGCTACTGGAACTGTCAGTGTTAACAACCTCTGAAGCAATCATTAGTTTCACTTTGTTAGAGCATTAGCTCTAGTTGAGAATTACAATTCATGTTTTAAATTGTTCCTTAGCACACATTGCATCCTTATGCAAACAAATCTTGCAAATAGTATTTGAATTCACATTAACAAAATTGTTTTAAAGAGATAAAGACTGGATCTACAGAAGTAAAAACCTGGCAAACTACTTAAAATTTTTGAGTCTCTGGAATGAAAAACTCAACAGTTTAACTGGTTAATTTTATCAACCTTCTAGTATTTCCAACTAACCTTCTAGTATTTCCAATTTTATTAGAAGGCTTTGGCCATTTTGATTAAACCCCAGCAAAAAAAGTGAAAATTCTATTTAACATCCCTCCTCCCATTTTTCTTGGTAAGACAGTTTTCTGTCCATAGCCTGGACAGAAATTTAAATTTTTTTCTCTCTCTCTCAAATTCAGTTAGCAGTTGGAAATGGAAACTTACAAAGAAATTCTCTCTTTGAAACAGTGGAATTAAAGATTATAATCAAATCACCATGCTAGGTTAATTTTGTGGATGTGAATATTGGGGTTTAAGTAAAGAAGCAACTAAAAGGGCATGTCAGTCCTTGCAGACACCAACTGCAAACTCTCAGGTACAGTCATGTAACAGCAAGCAAAGTGTGCAAGTATTTCTCCAAAATAGTCAAGAACATCAGACATTTAAAAATATTCACTGCAAGTATTTCAGTGCAAGGTAACAGTTTTCCCATGGTTGCTTTTAAACTAACACCTGGAGTGGGTTTACACTGTAAAAATGCCACTGCTGTGAGATTTGACTTTCCCCCCAACTTTAAATAAAAGGTAAATGGAAATAGAGAAGTGAAGAAGTGAATACCTTTCAGTGCTTCTAAACTGTAATACTATTTTCTGTTAATGAAGGCTCGCTGGAATTTAGCTCGAAAGAGGTAACAAGCAACAAAAACCAGGCTGCCTATTTTTCCTTACCCGGCGGAAGCAGCACGGAAGCTAGGTCAGCTTTCAGTGCTTTTGCTTTCTGTTCATTTCCTCCTTGAGGCTGCTGGATGTAGAAATCTCTCTGTTCAGTTAGATTGTTACTGTTTTTCATTTTAAAAAATTATTTAAAGTAATAGATCCTGAGCACTTAGCATTATGGATTTTGCCAAGTTTTCGGTCCAGTTAAAAAATATATATACGAATGGAAATACATGCATGTGTAGGTAAATCTCTACAGAGTAAAAAGTAGTCATTTCACCTAGCATTTCCAGGTACGTAGAAACAGAATATCTACTATACTTGTGCGTGGATACATGTAAGTATATTTAACCCTACAACTGTCTCTGAATTTGTAATGATCTGTACTCTGTGTCCTTTAAATCAATACATTTATGAATTAAAATGAGGGTTTTTAAAATCACAAATGTGTGCCGTTTAACTGCAGCTTTGCGACTTGCAGTCGGAAAGCTTGTGGAGGGATCCTGGGTTGTGCAGTACTTTTTCCATCAACAGAGGGCACTCTGTCGTTTGCCAAGGAACTGCCGTGTTAGGGGGCTCAGGTCTGGGAGTGAAGCAGCCCCAGACAGATAGCCAGGTTTCCAGAATTCGCTCCAATAAGAAGCAGAAGTTCTTCTAACTGGCCAGTGCATAATTTATTGGAAATGCTACTGATCACTGAAACAACATACGTGAATCAGAGAACCCCGTGATTTACAAAAGTCGGATGCAAGTGACTTTTAAGTCAGCCGTGTGTTATTACTTGAGTATCACCCAAATGGTTAGTGTTGGAAATCATCATATGCATAAGATCAAGATGCATGCCCAAATGCAAGCTCACCTTGTGAGGAGCATGACAGCTTTATTTATGTTGCCTGTCTTAGCGCGGTGTGCGGGAGTGTCTTTAGCGTACTTGCTTCGATATTGCTTACATAGACTACAGCTGTTTTATATTTGAACCAAGAAAAAATGAAATAATTCCTCGTGTGGTAACTATCTGGGTCATAATTGATGCATTGGGAAGATTCTAGGAAGCTTTCTCTCGGCCACAGCCTATAGAGCATGTTTCACGTGCTGGTACTATTAATTTTTCAACAGTCAAAGGCACTAAATTTAAACTGAAAACTTGAAAGAATGAAAAAAAGATGCACTTCAAGAAAATTAGATTTTCTTGAGGAATTTGTTCAAGATCTACATTTACTGATGTGTAATTTATTGGACACTCCAACACAACAAAGTCATCATAACCAGGTAGTACAAGGATTGCCTTTACTCCGTGGCAGAAAAGTTTTACAAATGTCTTAAAGCCATTGTGAAAGCAACAGTGAGAAATCTGAGAAGACAACAGAATCAACATATTTGACAGAAGTGTGTGCATTATCATGGCCCATTATTTTAAATGAGAGTGTCTTATCTCAAGAATTGGAATGATACCACAAATAGTAGAATAAATGGTAATGTAAAAGTCAAATAGCATGACAGCAACTGCTCAGATTCACACAAAAAAGAGCATTTTAAGAAACAGATGTGTGCTAAAAAATCCTCTTATGAGAAAATGTGCTCCATTATCACAGAAGGAAAGAATGTAAGGTTTCCTTATGTTAAATGTATGTTTGTGTACTATTAAGGACGATGAAACAAATATTTAACAACTCGGATACAGCATTTTGCTCACAGTAACTCCTTTATCATTTACCTGATTAGAAGATAAGCACCCTTTTCTTTCTTTTGCAAATATATTTGTCAGCAGCTGTTTCCACATTTATAAAGACCATTTCCACTGATTGTCAAATAACCATAAATTCATTTATGCATATTTTAGAGGCATAAAAATAATTACATGTATGATTAAATCCACTTATGCCTTTGCATCTTACTAAATCTATAATAGATATGAATTGTTATGATGTACTACATCTTGGTGCATAAGTAATACAATGTGGATGTAGAGTCCAGCTTTCCTATAATAGAATGTGTGGCAATAATTTACGCAGATACATTTGAGATGTATTATAGAGAGTGATTTATTTTAAAAAATGTTATAAAGTTTCTGACACCTTAGCTAGAAAACCAAAGATGCTATTCTTACCATTGCTTCACTGTTTTGCATACACATTGAAATTATTTTAATGTTTGTCATTAGAGAAGAATAAACTAAAGGCCCCGTCAATATGCAACTATAGAAAAATTACACAGCTACTTCCAAGTCGGCTGATTCCTGAAATACACCAGTTGCTCCTTTCATAAAACTACTAACCTCCCACCTTCTTCCCATCACTTCATCCACCCCCACCCACCTCTTTTGCTGCTTTGAACCAAGGTAATTTAAATGATTATAGTATTTCAAGAAAAATTTTAAGAGCCTGTTCCAAGTTAAGAATCACAGTGCTTAGAAACAACAGTTTGATTCTACTCTTCATCCTGCAGTAGAGATGGAATTCTGCTTTCTTTTGACTGAGACTCAGCTTATAATAACTTTAATCACATAATATTTAACTATATTTGTTATACCACAACACTTGGTAACACTTCATTTTGAGTGTTCCAGCATTATTAATTCATTTGGTATTCATTGTAATAACACAAATCATAATGAACTCATTTGGTATTCATGTGGATGGCATAAGTATTTCCATAGGAATTCTATTGCATTTATGCATTAATTAAACACACTCCCTAATTTTCCTAGGAAAAACAGGAATATACAGTATTTCCTAAGTACTGGGTCTTTCATAGCATTATACACTGAGCTGATTATTGTGTCAGATATTGCTTTATCTATATACATCTTTATGAACATATTTTACATGCAAAACAGCTAACAAACCAAGATCAGTGTCTAGATTTGTAGATCGCAATATGTATTCTTAATATAAGCATTTCATGAATGCAGAGAGGTGATATTTACAATCACATTTCTCATGCAAAGAAGGAAGCAGCCCTATATTAATTTCCAGCATCTCAAAGAAAGATAACATCTCTCTTTAAACACAAATAAGTAACCAACATCCAGAAAACGAAAGCTATCGTACAGGGAGCTTTGCTTGGTGGCATTCTTTCCCTGGCTGCTGGTGCCCATGCCTCTATATTTGCCATTGTGTATGCGACTTGTGTGATGTCATTTGCTCAGCCAGGAAAAAATACCAGCCCCCATTAGCATCCTGAGCTAGCAAAATGAAGTGGCTTATCAAAGAATAGTACAAAACCATTTTAAAGAGAGATCTCCCCAAATTTACTAACCTTCAAACACACCAAGGTTCCTGAAGTTATTACACAGGCTTTCTAATGCGTTCATAAGTAGCTGATCCCATTTTCTTTTCTGCCAGCTGAGATAGCATTTCTCAGTCCTATCCTACTCATTCTTATATTAAAGAAAACTAATGGTGCTAGACTTGAGTGTATATGCGGTTCTGTCAGGAGTTTCAGCTTTAAGCACCGGGGGGTTCCTATGTTAATGTGAGGGTTTTTTTTTTATTGTTGTGTATGTGTTTCATTTGGGGGGAAGGGAGCTTATCATTTGTCCGGAAACTGAAATCAAGCAGCAGTGTTGGGAAGTAAACCCTTTTGGGTTGATTCTGCAATTTTAAGGGTACTGTGGGGGAATTATTTAACTCTGAAAGCATCTGAATGTGTCGTAAAAGAGGAACTTCTAAATAGCATCTAAACTTCATCATTATTTGTTCAATACTTTTCATTTTATAGTATGAATAGAAAAGTATCAATTAAAGGACTACATCTGTGCTAGGGAAACTCACAGTATGCTGTGCATAACGGTTTCTTTAAGAATTACAGATTTTAAAATATTTTAAACCAGCACTAACAACACATGATCCCAAAAGGGACTACGAAAAGGAGGCGCGTGCTGTTGATGAAGATGTTCATTTTTCCGGTACAGTTAGAGATCATGCAGTTATTTTCTTGCAAACTCCAGGCAGTGAGAATAGAAAATTGAGTTCACAATTCTAATGTAGTAAGAGACAGATGTGTTTTTTTCTCTTATGGCTTGTAATTCCTGTTACATTTAATAAGAACTGTACATCAAGGTATGGGGAGAGGAAGCAGATTCCTGTTCTGCAGTCTGCAGAATTACGGACTATTCACAGTCTGCCTGACATTTGGGTATAGTGGGCAGGTTAAAAATGTTTCCTTATAGGAATTCTAGGCTTTTGCTGATTTCAATATTCAAGGCAGTCTTCGCATACACAAAAAAGTCCTTCAAAGGTATGTGGTGCATTTGATTGTTTGTTTAGGTTTGCAGATCTTTCTATAGATCAGTTCTTATTAATCTTTGCATTGAAATACTTTTAGTATTTCAGTACCAGTTACCTTAATGCTTCCTGTTTAATGGTGGCAGATTTTGTTTTGCCACTAGCAGCAAACAATTTAATTAGGAACACAAAATAGCTGCCTGCTTTATTTCCCCCCTGCAAGTGGCTGCTCCTTGTCTAAGAATAAGAAACTACCACTATAAAAATCTCTTTCGTCGAGCTGTCTCTAATGCAACTTCCTAGTTCCACTGATTCTACTTGTTTCACTGAGCTCGCTCTGCAACAATTTATTCTTTCTTTCTAAACAGACCTTTAGGTATGCAAGGCCGTTTGTAAATTACATGGTGCCGGCAATATCATGAAATATCATGACTGCAGTTTATGGGCAGATGAAGGGGGATGAGTTGTAACAAGAATAAATTACACAAGATACACTGGGGGAAGGACAGGGGGACATTGGTGCCAGCAAAATTATTAAACTTTAGAGTGGTACTTAATGAGGACACTAAATTAAGTGACCTTGTGAATGGATAGCCATAGCAATTGGGATTCTCAGGAATTATCTTCCATTATTTAACAGAGAAATAAGGGGACACAGTTTCAGAAATCCAGACTAGAAAAGTACAGGTGAGCTGAACAGTAGCAAACAAAGCAGTTTCACTGAAAAAACAATGATTCCCTTTAGAATCATCTGGAATGTACTACATAAAATCACATGCTGTTGAAATTAATGTAATTTATGGTTTGGGATTATACATTTCATACTCAATTTTGTCTTTTTACAAATGTATCCAACTGAATGAATAAAAGCTCACAGTACCTCTGTAATTAATACAAAGTTATGAAAAGCCCTGAGAACTAGAAAACTGGTCACATGCTACAGATTTTTCTCGTTGCCTTACTTAACCTGTCTATAAAATGGGGTGGCAAATTCTGGCTGGTATTTACAAATGAAGTGAGCAATTATGAATAAGTTAGGAGATACATATTAAGAAAAAGTAGCATATCTATAGGTATATACATTTTGCATACTCATTAGTACCTTATTATTGAAGTAGAATTAACATGTAATAAAATGCCCAAAGCTTACATGTACAGCTCAGTGAATTTTTACAGACTCGTATACTCTTATGATCAGTACCAACTGATTTTCATTGGCCCAGAGAGTTTCCTCATGTCCCCATCCAGTCCATTCTCCACAAAAGCTAGTCACTCATCTAATTTCATCACTGCTGATTAATTTTGAACACTCCTGAACTTCAAATATATAATCAAAGCATAGAGGATGCACCTTTGTGTCTGGCACCTTTCAAACTCAATACAATTTTTGACTCTGCCATCATCCGACATTATTAGCAATTGAGTTAGGACAATAGGATTATTTGAAGTCTAAGTGTTGGACCTAAAGATGTTCTATAGCCTCACCGCTGTCATATCTCTCTCTCTCTCTCTCTCTCTCTTTTTTTTTTTTTCTGTATTCTGCTCTGTTCTGCATGAGTATAGCCCAATGATTATGAGTGCTGGCTCTTCCAGCCCTAGACTGGACATTTGTTTTCACTCCATCAGTACCACCACTTGTGAAAAGTTGGGTAACTTGCTCAAAATCTCTGAGCCCTAGTTTTCTAATTAGAAAAATGGGATTAATAACTACGTCACCTGTGTGTTGGCAGAGCTGAATCAGATAATCCACATCAAGTGGTCTTATATGATTCTGACTTCTAAATGACAAGGTGAAGACCAGTCTGGAACAAAAAAGAAAAAAAAGCTCTGTGGGGCTGCTCACAAGAAAAACAGGCAAAAGTATTAAGATTTCCAGACTCTGAAAACAACAAAAGTAAATAACAACGAACCCCAGATCAGCCTTACCACAAACCAGTAAAGAAGGCTGCTAATGATTGCTTACTACTAGGTACATCTTCGTCTTTACTGGTCATGTTCAAATAAGGAAATATTATTGTAAAAATGCATTTACATGAATTTACAGTTACCACTGCATATTAGTTTATTTTGAAACAACTGCTAGTAGGGACAGATAGGTTTTAGAACTAGAAAGGAACTTACAAATCACTCTGTTTATCCTTATTTTATAGGCAGTGAAACCAAAGCAAGACACCTTATTTCCTGAACTTCAATGTAAAAGCCGAGATTTCTGTTTCATAGTCCAAGCAATTGGTTCTTTAAGTGTAGTTCTCAAACAAGTAGAAATAACATCTCTTACTACTTATGGGATATATTAGAAATGCAAAATTTCAGGCTACAACTAAGACCAACTAAGCCAGAAACCAGGTGGTTCTTACTTGTTCATGTAGGAACCCCATCTACAAACTTGCTACTGAAAAGATGGTTTGGGGAGCAGCAGTACTCACTAAATGTGAAATCTTCTTAGCTGTTCAGAGTCCCAGACCTCAGATCTCCTGAAGTATAATAAGATCTCAAGTAAGATGTGTAAAGTTAAAGCTACAAGTACCCATCTAGACTAACCAGGATCAGGCACATAGGAGACTGGATATTGTGCTGGGACCTTTACTACTTTCTGCCACCAGAGTCCACACATTACTCTTGCCCCAATTGTTCCCTGAGGTTCATTCTTTCTTAGGGGATCTTTAAAAAAACCTCAACTACAGCCATACTAAAAAGAATGTGCTGGATTCAATTCTCAGAACCAAAAGGCAAAACCAAAATAAGCAAACAAAAAATCACAAATAAAAACAAAACCAAAACAAACAAACCAAACCCTAATCGCAAAACAAAAATTATTTACATTATAGAAACAATTATCTGCACTTTGCTTGGAGGTAAAATGAGTTCTCAAAGAGTTGTCCTTCTCCCAGCATCCTGCCATTAGGAGGTAGAAGAATTGGGGTAAAATCTTTGCTCTTTGAACCTTGTTCTCTTCTACCATGAGACACAAGATCCCTGTTCTCAGTGGACTAAGCATCTGTTAATTATCTAAACCAGGATAGGCTTATAAGGTCTTAAGCCAATTTTAAGCTACATGAATCATAAAAGTCTAAGTTTGTGTATGGATATAATCCTTGAGTATATCATT
Source organism: Chinchilla lanigera (assembly GCF_000276665.1). NCBI lineage: Eukaryota > Metazoa > Chordata > Mammalia > Rodentia > Chinchillidae > Chinchilla > Chinchilla lanigera. Next base: position 23,823,312 of record NW_004955410.1, on the reverse strand, counting down.
CATTTTTTTTTCCTTTTTTGTGGCATTGGGAATGGAATCTAGGTCTTTGCACACGCTAGGTAAGTGCTCCATTTCTTAAATATATCCTAGGCTCTTTATTGTGTTTTAAATTTCTTTTGAGACAGGGTCTCACTAAGTTGTGCAGCCTGGCCCCAAATATTTAACACTCTTGCCTCATTTCCAGAGTAGCTGGGATTACAGGTGTATGCTACCACACCTGCACTATTGTTAAATTTGGAAATGACAGCACAAGGGCAACAAACCAGGCCAGTGCTTCTCAAACCACCTATGGTGAAGAGCTATTCCCCTGCCATCTCAACCCATCAATATGTGAATACTTTTTGTAAAACAAAGGAAAATAAGTTAGTAGCACAATTAATTCAAAAAGGCAAAAATACAAGCCAATTTTTAAGAAATTCAATAGATGTAACTTTACAGTGTCACATGGCTGCAAAAAAATTTAAATGCTTACTCTGAACTTCTATGCTTATATTGTCATGGGCCAGCAATAAGCAATTTTAGTGATATTGTTCTTGGAAATACACTTTGAATAGCAAGATAGTAGGTGACCTACAAATTAAGATTGAGGCATAGTCTGGACCAGTTTTAAACTATATTATTTTATTTAATTTTTTTATTTTAAAGAGAAAAGAACAAAAAGACAAAAGCAAAACAACACAAAAACTATAAAAACGATACAGAATTTCAAAACAAGATGATAGGAAATCAACAATGGTTGTTGTATTACTTATTGTTATCTTCAAAGTAGTTGCTCAGATTACTAGATATAGGTATGCAAGATTGGTCAAACAATTAAACATTAACTGTTCCTTTCAATAAGCCAACAGAAATTAGTAGTACAATTATCTGAGCTATCTTGTGTATATATACATATATATTTTTTCCTTTCCTTCTTTCTTTCTTGTCTCCTTTCCTTCATCCCAGTTCTTTCCTATTGAGCAGTTTCTTTCCCTTTAATAGTATCTATCGTACCTTTCATATTTTATGCTTTCAGGATCTTACACTAGGGAGATAATATGGTGTTTATACATGCAGGTATGATTTATTTCACTTATTAATATGGTCTCTAGTTGCATACATTTACCTACAAATCCTCAAATTTATCATTCTTTATAGCTAAGCAATACTCCATTGTATAAAAATACCACAACTTTTTAATCCATTCTTTAGTTGATGGGCATTTGGGTTGTTTCCAAGATTTTTCTATGACAAATTGTGCTGCTGTAAACATAGGTGCACATGTATGTGGTATGATGTTTTTAAGTCTGAGAAAATACCTAGAAGGGGAATAACTGAGTTAAATGGGACCTTGAATCCTAATTTTTTGAGGAGTTTCCAGATTGATTTCCAAAGTAGTTACACCAGTCTACATTGCCACTAACAGTGAAGAAGGGTTCCTTTTTCCCCACAGCCCCTCCAGCATTTGTTGTGGGTTGATTTCTTGATGGTAGCCATGCTTACTGTGGTGAGATGAAATCTCAGTGTTGTGTTAATTTACATTTCTCAAATGACAGATGATGAATATTTTTTCATGTATTTATTTTGCCATTTGTATTTCTTCATCTGAGAAGTGTATATTCATCTCAGATGCCCTTTTTTACATTGGGTCTTTGAATTTGGGGGGGTCTGATTTTTTTCAATTTTTTATATGTTCTAGATATAAGTTCTTTGTCTGAGGGACAGTTAGCTACAATGTTTTCCCACCCTGTGGGCTGTCTTTTCACTCTGTTGGTCATTTCTTTGGAAGTACAAAAGCTTTTTTTAATAGGATGAGACCCCAGTTGTTGATTCTTTGAAGTGTTTCCTGTACAGTTTGTGTTTTGTTCATGAAAACTCTGCCTAGTCCTAAGTCTTCAAGACTTTGACCTACTTTCTCTTCCAGTAGATTTAGTGTTTCTGCTTTAATATTTAGATCTTTGATCCATTTTGACTTTAGTTTAGTGCATGGTGATAGGCATGGGTTTAGTTTTGGTCTTTAGCATGTAGAGAGCCAGTTTTTCCAGCACCATTTGTTAAAGAGGCTATCTTTTTTCCAGTGAACATGTTTGGCCATTTTGTCAAAGATAAGGTGGCTGAGTGCACTTGTAGCTGTGTCCACATCTTCTACTCTGTTCTACTGGTCCTCAGGTCTACTTTTTTTTGCTAGTACCATGCTGATTTTATCATAGTAGCTTTGTAGTATACTTTCAAGTGAGGGTGGTGACAGTGGACATCTTTGTGATGCCTCCTGCCTTACATTTATAATTTCAGGTCAGGGATTGTGATTCCACTTGACTTGTCTTTGTTGCCCAGGATTGCTTTTGCTATTCTAGGCCTCTTCTGGTTCCAGATGAATTTTAGGTGTTTTTTCTAGTTCTGTGAGGTATGCTAATGGTATTTGGATCAGAATTGTATTATATCTATATAACAACTTTGGAAATATGGCCATTTTCACAGTGTTGGTTCTTCCTATCCATGAGCAAGGGAGATCTTTCCATTTTCTGAAATCTTTTTTGATCTCTTTTTTGAGAGTACTGTAATTTTCACTGTATAGATCTTATACTTCTTTTGTTAGATTGATTCCTAACTATTTCAACATTTTAGATGCTATTGTGAAAGGTGTTGTTTCCCAAGTTTCTCTCTCAGTGTGTTTGTTGTTTGTGTATAGGAATGCTATTTATTTTTGAGTGTTTACTTTGTATCCAGCTACACTACTGAATTTGTTTATTAATTCTAAGAGTCTTTTGGTGGAGTTTTTGGGGTCTTCTATGTAGAGAATCATGTCATCTGCAAATAATGATAATTTCACTTCTTCCTTTCCTGTCGTTATTCCTTTTATTTCTCTCTCTTGTCTAATTGCTCTGGCTAGTGTTTCAAGAACCATATTGAAAAGGAGTGGTGACAGTGGACATCTTTGTCTTGCTCCTGATTTTAGAGTGAAAGTTTTCAGTTTTTGTCCATTTGGTATGATGTTGGCTGTTGGTTTGTCACAGACGTCTTTTATCAGACTGAGATAAAGACCATCTATTTGAATTTTCTGTACGGTTTTTATTATGAATGAGTGCTGGACTTTATCAAAAGCTTTTTCTGCATCTATTGAGGTGATCATGTGATTTTTGTCTTTGGTTCTGTTAATATGGTGTATTACATTTACTGATTTGCATACATTGGACCATCCCTGCATTTCTGGGATAAATTCCACCTGGTCATGGTGTATAATCTTCTTGATTTGTTGAATTCTCTTGTTGAGGATTTTTGCATCTGTGTTCATTAGGGAGACTGGCCTGCAGTTCTGTTTTTTGGTTGCATCTTTCTCTGGTTTTGGTATCAGGATAATACTTGCCTTCAGGAAAGAGTGAGGGAGTATTGCTTCCCTTTCAATTTCATTAAAGAGTTCGAAGAGTATTGGCATTACATTGTCTCTAAATTTCATATAGAATTCAGCACTGAATCCACCAGGACCTGGGCTTTTCTTTGTTTGTAAGTTTTCAATTACATTTTCAATCTCATTAACTGATATTGGCTTATTGAGAATTTTTATGTCTTCCTGATTCAGGTTTGGTAATTCATATGTATCTAGGAATCTGTCCATTTCTACTGTGTTTTCTATGCTTTGAGAGTAAAGATTTTCAAAGTATTTATTGATGAGCTTCTGAATTTCCACAGGATCTGCAGTGACTTCACCTTTGACATTCCTCAATGCATGAATTTCAGTCTTTCCTTTTTTGGGATAAGGTTGGCTAAGAGTTTATAAATTTTATTTATTTTTTTCAAAGAACCAATTCTTTGATTCATTAATTCTTTGTATTGTTTTCTTGGTTTCCATTGTGCCAATTTCTGCTCTGATCTTTATAATTTCTTCCCTTCTCTGAGCTTTGGGTTTGTCTTACTCTTCTTTTTCTAGAAGCTTGAGGTGGAGCATTAGATTGTTTACTTGTGCTTGCTCTTATTTCTTGATGTGAGATTTCACTGCTATAAATTTTCCTTTTAGGACTGCTTTCATGGCATCCCAAAGGTTCTGGTATGTTGTGTCTACATTCTCATTTATTTATTTATTTATTTGTTTGTTTTCTTCTGGTACCAGGAATTGAACTCATGACGTTGGGCTTGCCAGGCAGGTGCTTTGCCACTGAGCTAAATCCCCAGCCCCATACATTCTCATTTAGTTGTAGATATTATTTAATTTTTTCCTTCATTTCATTTGTGACCCATTGGTTGTTTAGGAGGATATTGTTTAATTTTTGTGTGTTTCTGGAGTTTTTGCAGTTTTTTTTACCATTAGTTTCTAATTTCATTGCATTATGGTCAGATACTATGTATGGGATAATTTCATTTCCTTTGCATTTACTTAAACATGTTCTGTGGGCTAGTATTTAGAGAACATTCCATGTGCAGCTGAGAAGAATGTGTATACTGATGATGTGGGTGCAACAGTCTAAAAACATCTACTAATTCCATTTGTTCACAGGTTTGGTTCAGTTCTGCCATTTCTTTGCTGAGTTTTTTTGTCTATTTGATCTATCTCTTTGTGATAATGGGGTACTAAGGTCTCCTGTTACAATTGATTCTTCATGTCTGGTAATAATTGTCATATATAGTTGGGTGCTCCTATGTTTGGTGCATATATATTTATGATTGTTATCTCTTCCTCTTGAAGTTTCCCACTAACGAATATGTAGTGACCTTTTTTGATCCCTCTTGATCATTCTTGGTTTGAAGCTGACATTGTCTGCAAAAAGAATAGCTACTGCTGATTTTTTTCTGGGTTCCAGTTGCAAGGAAGATTGTTTTCCATCCTTTAATATTCAGTCTATGAATTTCTTTTTGCATTAAATGTGTTTCTTGTATATAGCATATTGTTGGATCGTGTTTCTTGATCCACTCTGCCAGTCTGTTTCTTTTGATTAGTGAATTGAGGCCATTTACCTTGATGGTTGTGACTGATATGCATTGGCTTATCTTGGTCGTGGTATTTTCCTGTTGTTGGTTCCCTGTTTTTCCCCTCTGTTTAATTGCTTATCCTGCCTGGTTGTTCCTTTCTGTTGTTATTCTTGGAATTGTGGTGATTTTTTTCTCTGTCTAAGGTATCTTTTAGTACTCTTTATAGCATTGTTTTGGTGTTCATAAATCTCTTCAGTTGTTCTTTGTCATGGAAGTATCTTATTTCTCCATTAATTTTGAAAGATAGATTTGCAGGGTACATCAATCTGGGTTGGAAGTTGTTTTCTTTCAGGACCTGAAATACTTCACTCCAAGCTCTTCTTGACTTGACGATTTGTGTTGAGAAGTCTGACATGATTCTGATGGGCTTTCCTTTATAGGTGATCTGTTTCTTTTCTCTAACAGTTTTTAATATTCTGTTTTTGTGCTGAATTTCTGGAATCTTGATTATTATATGTCTTGGTGTAGTTTTATTTTGGTCATGAATGTTTGGAGTCCTAAATGCTTCATCTATGTGTATGTCAAATTCTTTTTCCATACTAGGGAAGTTTTCTGCCATTATTACTGTGAAGATTTTTTTTAATGTCATTTGTGCTGTCTCCAGCTTTCTCACTGACCCAAGTCAATCTTATGTTTTTCTTCTTTGCTTCATCTTATAGCTGTTAAATTGATTTTTTCATGGTCTCTTGCTAATTTTAAGATATCTTTCTTTTCATTATCATTATTTTGTTTGTTTTCTATGTTGATACTTGCCAGTTTCTTATGATATATAGCTTTATTGCTAGTATTTAGGCTTACTTAGAGGATGTCTATTCTTCAGGGATGTCTTCTAAATGTAGGTGGTTTCTTATAGCTATCCCAAGGCCTTAGCTTCCTAATTTGTAAAGGATGCAAGATTACTATTTGGCTCAGCTCCCAGTGCTTTGGTCCTAGGCTATGATAGTGACTATGACCTCATATAGTCACAGTGTTACCATACAGGGGACAAAAACTGTTTACAACATGCATGATATCCTGGTTAAAGTAATATAGTTAGGAATAATAATTATTTCAAATGCAGCTTAACTACTGATAAACTATGGTAACCATTAACCTATTACCTCTGACCACAGGAGTAAACTCTAAAATGATGTAACAAAATCAAACATATTCTGTGCACTTGTATGAAGTGATTTTCCCCTTAGTCAGGTGATTTTACCCTTCTATTGGGAGCAAGGGCTTAAGATGGTTAGGGGATGGGCCAAAGTGAAGCGTGAGATCAAATATAGTAGAGTCAGGGCTAGAGATTAAAGGATGATCATCCAGGTTTTGGGAAACTAGAGGACACAGTTCACAGGAGAGAAAGAATAAAACAGAATTCAAAGGAATAGTCAGAAAGTGCAGAGACAATGTTTTCTCCCTTGAAAGTGTAAATTCAAGAAGGAGTTGAGGAGAGAAAGTGGGTCTGTAGAAGGGAATGGAAGAAAAGTTATGAAACCTAAACACTGAAAAAAAGAAAGGAAAAAGAGAAAGAGAATGAAAGTGAATAGGAGAGAAGAAAGAAAGAAAGAAAGAAAGAAAGAAAGAAAGAAAGAAAGAAAGAAAGATGAGATGAGAGAAAGAGAGGAGAGAACAAAAGGAAAAGAAAAAAAAAAACAAATACAAAACTAACCAAATACAGAGGAAAACAAAATGACATATAAGCAGGCAGGAGAGGGATAGCCAATCAGAAAAAGAAAGGAGAGTGAAATTAGTAAAATACCTCTGGTGTTTACAGTTCTGTGCTAATGTCCATATTTAATCCCGGAAATGTGTTGGGTATGGAGCTGATCTTGGCCTCTGGATGTGGGGCCTGGGACAGGACTTCTGCTGGTGGAGTTCTCTGGAGTCCGACCACTGGCTCCTCACTGCTGCTTCAGACATTTCCACTGTGCTCGTCTTGTCAACTCTGCCCTCCAAAGGTGTGTGTGTGCCTGTGCACCTGGGACCTGGCTGCTGTCCTCGGTCTCAGGTATTGGGGTTCCTGTCAGTCTATTCCACAAAGGCATGCGTCCTCACACTCCTCACAAAGACCTCGCTGTCCCTGAGACAATGGAGGAAGCACAGAGTGCAGACTCACACTCCTCTAGCAGGCACCACTATCCCAGATGGAATGGAAGAAGTGCTGAGCATGGACCTTCATCCCGGATGGTAAAATACTATACAAATAGGTCAGTGAACTCTGACTCCATTCTTCTCACCCATGAAAAGATATGGGAGGCCACTGACATTTTCTCCAGGGTCAGCCCTGAGAAAGCTAGTTACATTTCATTCTTTCATTCACTCAAGCAACATTTAATGATAATAGATCAAGACTGATGGGCTACAAAACTGATTAAGACATGGCCTCTGTTTTCAGGAGCACATATGATAGAAGGCAATAATACTGTTTTCTGTATAGTGTTTATTTATGTCTTCATCTGCTCTTCCATCTACTTATATCCTTTCTCTTTTTAAAGGTATATTTTGGGCTGGGGTCCTGGGTATCAAGCCATGGGGTGCTCCAACACTAGTTTTATCCTCAGCCCTTATTTTACAATTTGGAGACAGGGCTCCCTAAGGTACCCAGACTGGCCTCAAACTTGCCTTTCTCCTTCCTCAGTTTCCTGAGCAGCTGGGATTATAGGGTGTACCGCACCATGTCTGCCTTTAAAAAACAAGATTTTTAAAGTGCATTATTTTATTGTGTAATGAGGCAAAGATAAGACAAATAAATGCTTTACATTGTATAGCATTTTACTAGTATCTCATTCTCATCTGAACTGGTCACATTATCCTGTGAAGGAATTAGGACAGACATCATTATGCCCATTTTAAAGATGAGAACACAGGCTCCGAGGAGTTGCTTTGTGTGCCCAAGATGGCATAACTTGTGTAGAGGGAGATTTAGATTTGTTGCCTGCAGTCACAGTGCTCCATTCATAGCACCTTAGCTGTGGTTGTTTTCTTTCTGCAGTTCTTCATCAATGGATTTCTTGTTGATTCTTTTCTTTCTCCAAGCACTATGAACTTAGTTGGATGAGGGTGTTGAGAGATGGAAGGCATTGATGGTGAATTTGAGGACAGGACTATGAGGGTTGACCTTGTGACAGGTCACATTGTCCTGTCCTGTTCTCTTCCCTTCTCTCTGTCTTATCTTAAAATGTCCATAGGAATTCCTGAGACCTATCTTGCAATATGGTAAGGAATTTAGGCATGATAAAACACAAAAGATTTGTGTGTATATTTTTTAGAGGAAACTACCTTTCCCATTTTATTAGCTCTGAGTTTCTGGTTTTCCCATTGTGATGCTAATGAAATCCCTAATGTTGTATGCTTTGCATACTTTTCTTCCTGGTTAAGAAGATGGTTATATTGTGTTCTCCTTCTTTGGTGATTGTGTTGGCTGAGAACAAACCACAGAGCAAAATAGGTGGAAAAAGCTCTCAGGAGACAGATAACAGTTCTCAGAACCCGTCTAATGGAGATGATGATGGGCAGGTAGAGGCTGATAGTCTATGACATGAGACCTACTATTAGAACTAGCTGTGGATCTTTACCACTTATGTTTTAAATGGGTAATACTGAGTAAGTTACTTATCCTCCCATGTGTAAATGAGAATTATAATAACAGCTCCATAGACCTATGGTGAGGGTTAGATGACCATTATCTTAACACAATGCTTAGCCCCAGCAACTGCCCAATAAATATGAATCAATATTGTAGTACTCACACAAGTTCATAAGAGCAAAGCCGTGTGAGCAGTCCCTGCACATCTACGATGGTTTCCTATCCAGAAGACCACTCTTCAGATTTCCACATGGATTTGTGTTCCTATGGTCTTTGCTTCATATGGATATAATCAAAAGAAATTAGAGATAGTATTATTTTCAAATACAGAGAAAGTCAGTTCATTCCTATTAGAATGATCAATATAGAAGAGACAATGGAAAAGCAAAACTGCTTAGGAATTGTGATCTTTTAAAGGTAATTATTTAATGTGAGGGATCTTCTGCTTGGCTCCCCCTGCCCCAATTAGAAAGCCAGGGATAAGTCACAGGGCCAAAGAGATAATTTATAGGAAGCCAAGAGAGCTCCGGGAGACATTCTGATGCTGGTGGATACTTTCCTAAGCTCCCAGAAAACAGCAGGCCCCAAATTGGAGCCTGGACCCATTGTCTAATTCATAGGTCTAGGATACGACCAATACTTTGGATTTTTGACAAGTTCCTGGAATGGATGCCTGTGAGTCCAAACTGTGATTGCACTTTAGAAACTATTGTTCTGGAACAATCTTTCCCCACTGAGAGATCATTCTCCAACTGAAAAGAGGCTCAAAAGATAGGCTCCTCTTGATACACTATGTCATTATTTAGAAGAGTAAAACCAAAACACAAAAATGTCTTCCGGGAACACCTCCTTTTTATAAACTCTGACATTTACCCTGAATTAACTGACTTTATTAATATGTCTTTTGTCCTTCTTCCCTCTTGGCACTTTAGTTTCTTCAACTTTATCTTTCAGAAATCTTGAGAACATGTCTTTGGTTAGGATCTTGCAGGTCTTTGTATCGCTTTTTCTTGCTCCAGTCAGTATTGTGAACTTTGTTTGTTTTATAACTGTGATATTCCTTTTGCTGTCACTTCTCACCTAATAATTCCCTGCCTCTTTTCCTGCATACTATACATGAATATACCTCATAGAGCTAACTGTAACAGTATCCTTCATCAGAATATGTGTACCACCTACCACATATTATTGCCCAAAAGCAAAACTGAAGCTTAAGGACCACTTGCCATTGATACTTTAGGCTCCATGGAATGAGTTGACTTTCTTACCAATTTCATTAGACATATTGCTACTGAGTTTGTAGCTTGTTTTCATCATCAGTATTTATGTTGGAAGCATCCTGAGACTTTTGCTGTCTTTTATAATTTTTGAATTTTCTGTATTTCATGCAAATCTTACTTTAGAGTTTGTTTATGACAAATAGTTCAATATCTATTTACAATTCTATTTTAGCTGGATTCTCATTGTATTCTATTCTCTATTTTAATATTTGGACTAGTTACCTATAAATGATTTTAAATGTATTGCTCAGATAAAATAGAGGCAAAGAATTGTAACAAAGTTTCAGTTTTAACTTGACTTTGCTGTTTCTTTTCGATTAAGAAGAGGAAATGGATAATTGCATTTTATTAACTAAATTGGCTGTCTTTTATACAGCTGCGAAAATATGAACAACTTATCTCAGTCAGAGAAAAACCACAGGATGTGTGTGTGTGTGTTTGTGTGTGTGTATGTGTGTGTGTGATGTATGCATAAAAAACACTGCATCTGTGCTACATTGTACTTAACTAGAATGACAGTGACTAACATAATAAAAGATTACACTAATTTGTGCTCTGCTTCGGAAAAGTGAGCATTTAAGTCAGTGCTTCAGATTCGGGAAATAGGTTTCTTTCCTTAAAAAAGCAAAGAAGGAAATAAATAAAAACTATAAGAGAGAATTAATACAGAGGATAATTTGGTAAACTGGTTAAAGGACAAGGATGAATTTTCTCTTTTGGTAGTTAAACTTGCCCTTAAATTCTAAAAACTTTAGGTTTCATCCATTTGCTATATATTGAGTAACTACATTATGGATAAAGAAAACTAAAATAGTACCTTTATTAAATGGGGATGTTATGGCTTGTGTCTAGATGTTCTCCCAAAGCCTTGTGCAGTCATAGGTGGGGCTTTTCAGAGGTGGATGGGTCTAGAGCATGTGATGCTGGGATTAAGAGTGTGATGTTGCCATTAAGGGTGCCTTAGCCTGGAAGTGGGTCGCACTGATCAATAGGCTTACACCTGGATGAAATATAAAGGGACAGAAAGAAGCTGGTTTGCTATTTTGCTGCTTTGCTGCCTTCTGCCTGCCCTGCCCTGCCATGGACTCTGTCTCTTCTTCAATTCACCCCTGCCATCCACTCTGAGTTGGAGCCAGCTGATGATGGACTGACACCACTATAAACTGTGAGCTACAATAAACCTTTCCTCCTTTAACTTTACATGTTGAGTGGTTTTGTCTCATCAGTGAAAAAAGTAGCTATACAGGGGGACAGATAGAACAATAAGTAAAGACAAAGCAGAGTGGAGAGGATTTGACTGAAAAAAAGGAAGAGGAGAGAGCCTCAAACACTTCTCTCTCTCTTTTCTTACACCGACATGTATTAATTCTTCACAAAATTTGAAAATTCCATTTCGGTGATTAGTAAACCATTTCAGATTATATGAGTCATTGAATTTAGCACAAACGTTTTAAAGAGAAATATTTTCACATTTAAAAAGTTTCCAAATGGCTATGCTGGAAAAATGTAAGAACTCTCCCAAATTTTATAATACCTGGGACATTTTTAAGTTTTAATTCTGACAAAGATCAATTCTGATGATATACTGTATACTGAAAATGTAAGGGTTTAAGCACATTTGTGTTTGTGGGAAGATACATTAGTACACTCACTGTGGAGAGTGGTTTGCAGGCTCTGTTAAGATGGAAAAGACATAACCTTTAACATAGAAGTTCTTCCTCTATGAGTTTAAGCTACATAATTAATTTTTTATTCATGGATAGACATATATTCCAATTATATTCATTAAAATGCCATCTGTAATAACATTTATCAATACATCACTCTTTTATCCATCTGATGAAGTATTATGCAGTAATTAACAAACTCGGTATACATTGGTATAGAATGATCTCAGAGACATTAAGAAAATATTTCTTTGTTTTTTCATATACAGTACATCTGAAATGTTACAGATTCTGTAGTCTATATTATAAACAGGACACTTGCTCTCTGTTTTAGTATTATAATAAAATATTTTAAAATAAAGGAAGTTTTTTATAATTAATGTATAGTTTTTTATACATTAACTATTGTGTATATTTTAGACAAATGTTGTTCACTCAGTACAGCCTGGGCAAACCAAAACATTGGCTCCTCATGTAGAAGTAGCTGGTAAAAGTGAAGATGAACAGGCCTCTCAAGGTGGGAGAGACATTCCTTGAGATCTTTCACACTACATACTCTGTACATCTATTTCCTGTTAAAAATAAATTTAAAAATGTAGAAGTCCATGGAACCTTATGTCACAAATAAACCTGAAATGAACTAGGTTAATCCAGTTCATTCAATGACTTCGTTAACCCAAAATTTGAAAGTTTAAGTCATTTACTTCTGAATGTAATTAAACCCATTACAGGCTGAGTATTCCTTATGTAAAGTTCATGGGAACAGAACTGTTTCGGATTTCAATTTTTTTTCACATTTTTTAATATCTACATATATAATGTGATATCTTGGAGATGGACCCAAGTCTAAACATGAAATCCATTTATGTTTCATATGCACCTTATACACATAATCTGAAGATAATCATATGCAAAGTTTTTTTAGTGTGTTTGAGTTTTAAATTCATTTATGTTTCCTATACACCTTATACACATAGCCTGAGGGTAATTATATACAACGTTTTTTAGCATGCCTGAGTTTTGACTGCCGCCCATCACATGAGGTTAGATGTGTGTATTCAGAAAACGAAAGCCTCTTCCTAGGCCATGTAAACTAGGGCTAGAAAAGTATTTCTTCTTCATAACATATTTCTCAAACAAGCATTTGTGAAACTAAAATGTACCCATTCTTTGCTTTTCCTAACATGCTTAGTAAGTTTAATGCATTTTTCTGTAAAGTTGGATAAAGGAAGCTTTGTAGCCATCATTAAATGTCTTTGCTGTAAGATTTATTGCCATAATTCTGACAGAGCAAATGATTTTTTTTCCTGGCAGTAAAAATAGTTTCAAAAAGAAACTAGGTATTGTTTTTTCTTTTCGAAGCAAAGTATAGATACCCCAAAATTACATGGTGTCACAGAGCATGCCATAGTTAGAAAAAATGATGCACTGCCTTTCCAGTCTTATTAAGAAAATTACACAGTTAACTCTTTGTACCTTTGAAGGATGGCTCTGTCTGATGAACTTTGTTATTAGAACAACAGTCAGCTGAAAATTGTATATTAAAATGAACTCATTTTGGAGTTAACAAAGTAAATTCTAAAATAAAATAGAAATGTCATGGCAATGGATACAAATTTTGCAACTGTAGCTAAACATTCCAAGGCTTTTAATGTAGCTATTAGTAGAGGGAACAAGAAGACACATACAGGGCCTCTCTCAGATGATTGACAAGTGTGTTATTAATACCAAGGGAAGAGACCATGTCATTTTGTGCACTACTGTCTGCATAGACCAAGACTAAAGGGTTCGTGCTACCCACTCATGCATTTTTCTTATCTGCTCCCTCAGGCACTAACTTCTGGTCTCACTGCTAGGTGTTGGGCAACAAAAAGATAAATGAGCTGTAGTTTCTGATCTTTGAGAGCTTACAAGTTTGCAAGAGAGAGGTGTGCAGAAAGTGAACACAAAATTAGATAAATACAATGCCACGTACAAGTGAAATAAGAGAGAAAATTCCTTGGAAGCCCAGAGTGAAGTCATGTATCTCAGCCAGAAGTATATGTGGGTCTGTGTGTCTGTGAGGTGGCGGGCGTGAGGTAAGATCAAGAAAGACTTGCAAAGGGTGTGATATTGGAAGAAGTTTCTGTGATTTGGGGAAGTTAGCTAGGTTTCTGTGTGTGCTCAATGGGACCTGGGCTGGGGCAGCATGAGCAAACTTTCAAGGGCAAAATACAACAGTAAGAAGATCTAGAGGTGAGAAATACCCAGGTGAGGCATGGAGATGGAGGTCAGGTCCAAGCAACTTAACTGCTGATACAAATGGTGAAAGGCAGGAGGGAGAAAGACGGGTCAGGGGAGCGGGATCCACGTAGGAAATTCACAGCCAACCAAATATGCAGGGTGGAGTGTGAGGAAGTGCAGCAGGAATCATAATCTTTGCTCACCATTGGAGTCTCCTTACTTCAGAGACGCAAATGGTGCAACTTTAGATGCTAGCTCTAAGGAGACAATTGGCATAATGAATTGAGACTATGGGAATACAGAGGTCTCCTAACAATTTTTAAAAGAGTATTTCCACCTTAGAGCAGAACTGGCTAACACTCCACAGGTTGCACCTGACAAGCCTGATTCATAGAACCGTTCCTGGACTCCGGGAACTGGTGTTTGAAGTCTTAGGGTGTTGCTAATAGACAATGCTTCTTATCCGGAAGTATCCCACAAAATCAGGATTTAAAAAAATTGAATAAGCCATGAGAAGAAAAATTATTAATGCCTAACAAGGTAACTGTGTAAAAGTAGCTGTAAAACAAAAAGCTAAGTAAAGATAAAAGTAACTAAAGTGGGACAGGGTAAAATATCATGAAGTAACTTTTGAACGATATTTTTTCTTTTAACATATATTCACATTGTTGTACAACAGTCACCACCATCCATTTCCAGAACTTTATTTTTCCCAACTGAAATTCTATATCCACTAAATAATAACTCTTTATTCTCCCTCTCCCCACTCTTGGTAACCACCATTCTGCTTTCATTCTCTGTGCATTTGACTATTCCTGAGTATAAATTTCATAAACTTCCTTCATTTCTCTACTCCAGTCAGATTCCACAGACTTGTCTATGGATAGATTTGACTCCAGAAGGTTGGACCAACAAACTCAATGAATTTTTCAGACTTCAAATTGGGACCACAGGCTTGAAATTTGGGCCACAAAATCTGGCAGCTGGTAGACAAATTTCAAACTCATAGTCAGCCTCTGCATACAACTTATCTCTTAGGTGGAGCTGACCATGGCTGTGTAGTTGTCCCCTTTCTTGCTGGATGCATGAAGTACTAGCTTGCATTTCTGGTGTTGGGCAACTTCTTGCCTCCTATTGGACCTTTTCCCCCAGCATGATAAATTGACAACCATTTGGAAATATGTCAGTTCTTACTTTATAACTTTCTGGAGAAGTAAAATGTGCACCACAGTTGAGACCACAGTTTCAAAACTGAAACGATTTCAGAGATATTTTTTAAAAATATTGTTATGATTTGTGTCTGATGCCCCCCAAAACCTTGTGCAGTCATAGGGGCAGGCTTTTAGAGTTTGTAATTGATCCATGGTCCAATGCTGGGATTATGGGTATGAACGCTACACCCACCCTGGGGGGGGGGTAGCCTGCTGTATAGGTTGATACATTGTGTCAATTTGAGAAGTTCAGAAGTTCAACTAAGCACTCAGCAGGGAGCCAGGGTCCTTTCTTTGTAAACATGCTGATCCTGTGCAAGAGGAGGGCATGGAGATTGTGTGAGTGCTACACCCACCCTGAGGGTGGAGAAGGGCAGCCTGATTACAATATAAGAGAGGAAAACAGGCTTGCACTTCCCCCCTTTTTGCTGTTGCTGCTTCTGCTGTCTTCTGCCACCTTAAAGTGTTGCCCCCTTCCCATGCCACGCCGCCTTGGAGCCAGCTGATTATGAAATGAAATTTCTATAAACTGTGAACTAAATAAACCTTTCCTTCCTTAGTTTTAGGTGTTGCGTATTTTGTCCCAGCAGTGACAGAAAAATAGCCAGGATACCTGTATACAGTAGAAGGGAAGGAAAGAGGTTTGCTCTCTTGCTCCTTTCTTTATGCTCTTGTTGCTTTTACTGTTTTCTGCTGCCATGATATTATTCCTGTGCCATGCCACTCTGCTTTGGAGCCAGCTGAGTATGGACCGAAACCTCCACAAACTGAGAGCTTAATAAAACTTTCCTCCCTTATTTTGCATGTCAGATATTTTGTCTCAGCAATGAGAGAAAATCAACTAAGATAAATGTAAAATAAAATCTTTAAGTAGAGATCTTTACTGCGTTCAACTAAATACCAATAGTTCTTTTAAAGTAGATTAAATACTAAACATCAAAATATGCCCAGTTATGTGTGTGTAAGGGGGAATAGCATAGTCCATGGGTTGTTTATAATTTCAGTCTTTCTGGTTATGTTTTTATAAATGGCAAGAGTTGATGACTTTCTTATGTTATCAATTTGGTTCCCTTAAGCAGAGTTGGATTCTCTAGAATAGTTGATACTATTCTAGAGAATAGTAGTATTATTCTAGTAGTAGTATCTACTATTCTAGTAGATAATAGTATCTACTCTAGTCATGTTTAGCTTCTGCACTGCTGAAAACAGTCCTTTTTATTATATTTTCTATCATTGAAAAGTAATGCATGCAAATTATTTGAAAATTGTGAATATTTTACAGAAGAAAATTTAAAAATCAGTTATAAAATGTCACCACCAAAGGATAATAACTATCAGTTTTATTACATTTACTTATAAACATATTCAAGCATATATATGGTATCCTGCTCTTTGCACTAAAATTTGTCAAATTTTCCCAAGTCAACAGTTTTTTAAAAACTGAAATTTTTAGATATGCTTGCAATATATGTGCATGCATGTTTACAGCGGCACAATTTGTTATAGCTAAATCTTGGAAACCACCCAGATGCCCATCCACTGATGAATGGATAAAAAAGTAGTGGTATTTTTATACAATGGAGAATTACTCAGCTATTAAAAAAGATAAACTCAAGGCTTTTGTAGGTAAATGGATGCAACTAAAGACCATA
>NW_004955410.1:23803742-23806660 GCF_000276665.1 Chinchilla lanigera | reverse complement strand
AAAAAGAAAGAAGGCAAAATGTAAATAAAATATATATATGAATAGCTGTGATGACTGTATTGCTGATGCCTGATGGTGTATTGAAAAAAACAGTTAATGCTTACAATCCTTTATGCTCTGATCAACTTTGTGTGCTTGTGTCTGGTGGTTTGAGCAACTGATTTGAAGGTAACAGTATGCAATGGAATTACAATGGTGAACTCCTACCATCTTGTCTAGTGAAACTCTGTATTATCTCTGATGTTTTATTGAAGAATTATTTTTTTATTCTCTTTAATGGTTTGAGTAATCTTTCATTGTTACATCTGGTAATCTGAGCAGTGTAGTTGAGGATAGCAATATGCAATGTAACAACCACTGTTGATTTGTATTATTTTGTCTCGAGACCCTGTATCACTTTGAATGTTTTTGCTTTGATTTGTTTAGGTTGTGATACTGGTATGCTGATACTGTTCTATTTTTTTGTTTGTTTATTTCTCATTTACTACTCTCTTTAAAATAAAAAAAATGCTTGCAATAATATTTCATGCTATTGTTGTATAGTAATATATTTAGATATTTTCCTATATCTCTTATTATTGGGCACTTAATAGAAAGAGGCTATTTGAGTGAATAATCATAGCTGGATTTGAGGATCCCTGTCTGTCTACTGCATATGATTCTGGGAAATTCTGTGAAATTCAATATTCAATCTGTTCTTTTGTGAAATAGGAAAATAGAGGTCTCTTTAAAGAATCAGTGTGAAAATCAATTAGAAATATATAAAACACTTAGCATGATATCTAATATAAAAGAAATAGGCTCTGTGCCACCACCATCATGGGAAGGACCCTGGGTCCCAGGAGGACTTGTGAGCTGTCTGGGAACACAAAATCCCACACTCTGCCCTCTAATGCCATCGTGGAAAGGACCCTGAATCCTGGAAAACCTAGGGAACTTTGAAAATGACAGAACAAAGGAGAAAAATGCAATCTCAGCCCTCCATCCCATTCAGGACAAGTACAGGAAACATCAGCATAGAAGAACATAGAAGTCACACATCTGAAATTTCTGAAATGATAGTAACTGAAGTAAAGAACTAACTAACTACATCAGGCTATAGAGGCAATCAGATAAAAAATAATCACTCAGGTAAAAAAAAATGACAACCATAATGAAAGAATTGCTCAGCATATAAAAAGAAGATATAGGTTAAAAAGGAGGAGTACAGAAAAATTGTGGAAATCTTGAATGAACAGTATAGGAGGAATTAGAATCCATGAAGCATATTTAAAGAGGTATTTGGAAAATTAAAAATTCAATTGAAACTGGCAAAACCGCTTCAACAAAACTGAAGATAGACTTTCAGACCTTGAAAACAGCATTGCAGCTAGTGACTGTGAAAAGAAAGAGCTCTTAAAAATAACAAGAAACCAGGAAATAACAAGTCAACAGCTGAAAGATGAGGCAAAGAAAAACAGTATAAAACTGATAGGTGTCAATGAAAGAGCAGGAGACAACAAGAATAACATAAAAAGATTATGCAGAAGTAATAGCAGAAAATTTCCCAAACATGGAAAAGGAATCTGACATGCAGTGAGGCATACAGAACTCCAATTAGCCATAACCAAAATAAATCTACACCCAGACACATAATAATCAAGATCCCAAAAATTCAGCAAAAGAACAGATTATTAAAAGCTGTCAGAAAAAAGAAACAGATTACCTATGAAGGAAAACACATCAGAATCAAGATTTCTCAACACAAACCATCAAGTTAAGAAGAGTTTGGAGTGAAATATTTCAGGTTCTGAAAGAAAACAACTTCCAACCCAGAATGATGTAACCTGTAAAGCCATCTTTCAAAACTGATGGAGAAATAAAAATACTTCTATGAAAAGGTCAACTGAAGAAATTCATGATCACCAAACCAACCCTAGAAAGAGTACTGGAAGATATTTTATAAAGAGATAAAAATGACCACAATCTCAAGAACAGCAATAGAAAAGAACCACCAAGCAAGATAAGCAATTAAACAGAAGGGGAAAATACAGAACAGTAGAAAAGTAACATGAGAAGGATAAGTCAATACATATCATTAACAACCATTAATGTAAATGGCCTCAATTCTCCAATCAAAACAGACACACTGGCAGAGTGGATCAAGAAACAAAATCCAATAATATGCTGCATACAGGAAATGCATTAAACTCAAAAGGATATACATAGACTGAAAGTCAAAAGATGGAAAACAATACTCCATGCAAGAGGAATGCAGAAAAGTGCAGGGGTAGCTATTCTGTTTGCAGACAATATGAAGTTTAAACCACTAATGATCAGAAGAGATAAAGAAGGTCAGTACATTCTTGTTAGGGGAAAACTGCAAGAGGAAGAGATAACAATCTTAAATATATATGCACCAAATGTAGGAGCACCCAATTATATAAGGCAAATTTTAACAGACATAAAAAATCAAATAAGTAACAACACAATTGTAACAGGGGATTTTAACATCCCATTATCACAAAGAGATAGGTCAACTAGGGAAAAAATCAGCAAAGAAATAACAGAACTAAGCCAAACTTGTGAACAAATGGACTTAGTTCAACAATGGACTTAGTAGACGTCTACAGAGTATTCCACCCAACAATATAAGAATAAGCATTCTTCTCAGCTGCATACAGGATGTTCTCCAAAATAGACCATATACTAGCACATAGAACATGCTTAAGTAAATGCAAAGGAATTGAAATTTTCCCTTGCATATTATTGGACCATAGTGCAATCAAACTGGAAATTATTGACAAAAGAAATCACAAAAACTCCATAAACACATGCAAATTAAATAACAACCTCCTTAACAACCAATGGGTCACAGATGAAATTAGAGAAGAAATTAAGCAATATTTACAATCAGATGAAAATTCACATACAACCTA
>NW_004955410.1:23801264-23802562 GCF_000276665.1 Chinchilla lanigera | reverse complement strand
GGAAGAAGGATAGCAAAGGAAGAAGTGAAATTATCATTATTTGTAGATGACATAATACTCTACATAGAAGACCCCAAAAACTCCACCAAAAGACTCCTAAATTAATAAACAAATTCAGTATTGTAGCTGGATACAAAGTAAACACTCAAAAATCAATAGCATTCCTATACACAAACAACAAACAGACAGAGAAAGAAATTTGGGAAACAACACCTTTCCCAATAGCATCTAGAATGTTGAAATAGTTAGGAATCAATCTAACAAAAGAAGTGTAAGATCTATACAGTGAAAATTACAGTACTCTCAAAAAAGATTTCAGAAAATGAAAAGATATTCCTTGCTCATGGATAGGAAGAATCAATACTGTGAAAATAGCCATACTCCCAAAACTGTTATACACATTCAATGCAATCCCAATCAAAATACCATTAGTATACCTCAGA
This sequence comes from Chinchilla lanigera, assembly GCF_000276665.1. Classification (NCBI taxonomy): domain Eukaryota; kingdom Metazoa; phylum Chordata; class Mammalia; order Rodentia; family Chinchillidae; genus Chinchilla; species Chinchilla lanigera. Next base: position 23,802,119 of record NW_004955410.1, on the reverse strand, counting down.
GATCTAGAAAAAACATTATTAAAATTCATCTGGAACCAGAAGAGACCCAGAATAGCAAAAACTATTCTGGGCAATGAAGGCAAGTCAGGAGGCATCACAGTCTCTTGAAATTATACAACAAAGCTACTATCATAAAATCAGCATGGTACTGGCAAAAATACAGACCTGAGGGTTAATGGAACAGATTAGAAGATGCAGCCACAACCACAAACACATTGAGCCACCTTATCTTTGAGAAAGGGGCCAAACATGTTCACTGAAAGAAAGATAGCCTCTTTCATAAATGGTGCTGGAAAAACTTGCTCTCCACATGTCAAAGACTAAAATTGGACCCATGTCTATCACTATGCACCAAACTAAAGTCAAAGTGAATCAAAAATCTAAATATTAAATCAGAAGCACAATCTACTGCAAGAGAAAATATGTAGTAATCTTGAAGACATACAGGTAGGCTTCAAGTTCATGAACAAAAACCAAACTGCATGGGAAATACTTCAAAGAATCACCAACTGGGATCTCATCTTATTGGAAAGTTTTTGCACATCAAAAGATATCACCAACAGAGTAAAAAGGAAACTCACGAATTGGCAAAATATTTTAGCTAACTATCCCTCAGACAAAGGACTTTTACCTAGAACTTATAAAGAATTAAAAAAATCAGGCTCCCCAAATTCAAAGATCCAATCCAAAAATGGGCATCTGAGATGAATACATACTTCTCAGATAAAGAAATACAAATGGCAAATACATACATGAAAAAATGTTCACCATCATTAGTTATTTGAGAAATTCAAATTAAAACAACACTGAGATTCCATCTCACCTCAGAAAGAATGGCAATCTTTCTTAATTTCT